>NC_050478.2:134447706-134757349 GCF_012460135.2 Molothrus ater
AGGGCAGCACTAGGTTCTGATTGATCCCTGCCCTCCCTGTGGCAGAGGCATCTCCCACAGGCGTTTTCTGAAGAAGTGTTGGAAATGAAAGCGGGAAACATTAATTATAGATCAATATCCCATGGAAACTCTTCTACAGGACCAGCATATTCAAAACTGGGGTATCAGTCAGAAACCAAAACAGTATGGGATAGAAGACATGCTATTTTCTGAACTGCCTTTTCAGCACTGGGGCCTCTGATCAGATACACTCATGATGTAGCTGAACTGACTGTGTTCCTTGCAAAACAGTGGCTGAACTGGAATGTTGTCCATCTTCCTCATGAAGAAATCATTCAATTCAGGAAATTTACTTCCTTTTTTTATGGGCTCCCTGGCCTCCTTGCAGATGTTATGAGGTTTTTATTTTAACTGTTCTGTTGTAGTATTTACTTCTGTTTTGTTTTCATTCCGCCATGTGGACCAAATAAAGTAATTTGGGAAAGACAGAATTATCATTTTTGTTCATTACATTGTCTTCTTATCTCTCCCTGGGAAATGACAAACTGCTAACATACATCAATTTTATGTATTTACAAAATCCACATTCATCTTCTATCTACAGATTTCTGCAGGAAAATATAAATCAGATTTTTCAAGAAGCTATAACAGTACTGTAAATATCATAAATCTTAGACCAGTCAAAAAAGGAAGTATTTCTAAAATATGCAATCATGTCCAGCAAAGAAGTAGAGGATCTGAAATTTTGCGTCTTACATATCTGACTTTGAAAAACAGAAGAAAAAAAAAATATATTCAAGTTACAAGTGGATATAGCATATATTTATATATTTACATTTAAAATATCTTTTGACTGTGGTAAACAAACATACTGTGCTAAAGTTTATGTTGCTAATAGTCATAACATCATTAATTGCTTAAACATACATACAAGGAAAGAAAAGTGATATTCATCCAAATACAGGAACTAACTGATTCAGTTAAATACCTCCTGTTACCACTGAAGGCAGCTTTATTCTTGACTTTGGCATAGCCAGTTTGTTTTCTACAGACAAACTTTTAAACACTGCTTATGTGTGGTAAAGTACGAATTTACATGCAATCTTATTTATAAAGGTGTTGTAAAAAACCTATGAAGTATAAATCAACAAAAACATTTATTGTGCTGTTGCATTTCTGTTCTTTTGCTTTAATGCAATTTTAGTTTAACCCATAATAAGACTATTCATATTATTGATATCTATTCAGTAAACATTTATGTAAATATTTAGTGGATGTTTTAGTGGTTCAGAATATGTTTCTAATGTTTATAAAATGAGAAAAACCTCTTATAATGAAGAAAATTAAATAAAGGCAAGATGGACAAAAAAAGTTTGCTCAAGTCACATTTCCTTTAGATGTTTGCGTTGCATTTTGTCTATTTCGGTGTTGTAAATTAAAACTGCATAAATTATAATAGTAAGGTTATTTTATCTAATGGATTCAAATACCAAGAGCCAAATATGGTTTGACTAATCATTTCCCCAAAGGAATTTTGTAGATTTACCTTTTTGTTTTTTACAATGGTCCACCTTTCCACAAGCCTTTTTAAAGTAACACACTACCATCTGTTGGTTTCCTACATAAATGTTTTAGAACAAAGTTCGGGTACTTTAGTAAAATTATTTGAAACAACCTATTGGGATATAGAAAAAAGAAAGTGATCATTACTTTATTTTTGGTCAATACACAATGTTTTTGTTTTGGTTCACATCATGGCCTGTAATTTATATTAGCGCCATATAAGTCAGGCATACCAAATAACCAAGATTTCTTCACTCTTACAGTAGTATAAAGTTTCTGTTTCTGGTGCTGCTGCTGCTGCTAATGATTTTATAGCCTATGAGAAAAAAACATATTTTTTTTAAGTTTTAGTGATGTGCACACCTCCCTTTTGAAGTACATGGTTGCCTACAATTATATTCTCAGAGCCTAAAAAATGTGGTCATTTCCAGTTAGTGGCAGTCACATGGAGACTTTCCTGCTTGTAGGATGGAGATTGAAGCAGTGAGGCAGTCCTCATGAATTCATGAGGAAATGCATTGCTTTGATTGTTTAGAATATGTGTCCGAGGAGAGATAGGTTTCTCTTGAGAAATCTAAACCAGAAGAAGCAAAAGTTCAAGCAAGTACTAAGCTGTAGGATCTAAGCAGCAAATTCTATTTCCCTAGTAGTTTTTCAGTTCCCTACTTGCCTTTTTTCTAAGAATAAACAACTGTGCCCCAAAGTATTGTGATGCTAAATGTATACAATTGCTTAGCTGTCAGGCAGAAAGTTGCAATGTTGCACCTATGTTCTTTGTTAGTTTGAAATTCATTAAGCAAAAGTCCTATTGAACAGATATTGTAGAAAGAGACCTCTGTCCAACCACCTTCCAGGACCGTATCCAGATGGCTTTTGAGTATCTCCAAGAAAGGAGGCTCCACAGCATCTGTGGGCAGCCTGTTGCCAGTACACAGTAAAAAAATGTTTCCTTAGACTGGAATTTCATGTGTTTCAGTTTGTACCCATAACCTCTGGTCATGGGTCCGGGCACTGTGGAAAAGGGCCTGACTCCATCTTCTCTGCTCCCTCCTTTCAGATATTTGTGTACATAGATAAGATACCCCTGGAGCCTTTTCTTCTCTAAGCTGAAAAGTCACAGGTCTCTCAGTCTTCCTTCATAGAAGTGATGCTCTAGTGCCTTATTCATCCCCATGGCCTTAGAATTTTTTTTTTTTTTTTTTTTTTTCTTTTTTTGGGACCAGTTAGGACAAATTCAGCCAGAATATTCAATACAGCATTCTTATCTCTGCAGAGCACTTAATATTTTTCTAGAAGCTATAGAAATTCTAGTAAGATGCAGAGACAGAGTCCTTTAACATGAGCTGTATGATTGAGTATTTACATCTACTAGAAGTTTTATTTGCAGAAGTATTTCCACTGGTCTGGGTCTCTGCCAGACTATGCCAGAGATTTCTATTAGTGATTGAACAAAATTTCCCCGAGCAACTAATGAACAAGGTCCACATTCTGAAGTCAGTTATAAATGTGCTTGAGAAAATGATCAAGAGTTTCTTTCCAGGCCAGGAATTTGTTTCAGAGTTGTTATACCACTAACCCACTCTCCACACAAACAGTAGAAGTAGTGAATAAACAATATAGCTTCTGCCTTTGGAGCTGGGTAGTGTCTAATCTCTGTTCCAGGCATATTTCTGTTGCTGAAGGACAGTGCTATACGTAGACCCCACATCTGCTGCTTACTGGTGGATTCCCATCTGCCTGGGATCTGTAAATGGCTCTGGCCTGGTGCCCCCGGCAGCTCTTTTACACCTCCCACTTCTGCTGCTCTCAAGCTACATTGATTTTCCCATGTGTAAATGTGGCAGTAAAGGAAATTATTTAGAATATTTAAACTAAACTTGAATTACAAATGGGAGGAATTAAGCACACAGTTTTGAATATATTTTGCCTTTTTACTTTTGTTACTCCTTGGACTCCAAATTTGAATCAAAGTCACTTACAATGCAGAGCTTCTGGATTTGGGGTGGAGCCTTCATTCTTGAGCTGCCTCTCACTGAGAAGAGGAGTACCCTTTTAAAATTATCTCTGTCACCATACATGTGAGTGGGGAAATTCTAGATTTTCACCTCTCTGCTAAAATGCAGTATCATGTGTTAGTAAATCTAGTTTTCTGCTGTTGGAGACTAATATAGTAAGATTGTTCAGTTTCACATCTATTTTGTAGGTAGAATGCAGAAAAATCAATAGGCAGATACCTAATAGAACAGTGGAGGTGCCTCAATTAATTTTGAACTGACTAGCTGCAGAAACACTGAATCCAGTCAAGCCAAATTTATTCTCTTCTGTGACCCACTTTGAGGTCAACTGTATCCAAGTATTTACTGTAGTGCAGGCTGCAACCTAGACATCCCACAGACTTGTCTGAATTATTATGTCCCTGCTACAATTTTTGAAATCCCCAGTAAAGATTACTATCATTAATGTGTCTAAGAATGTTCCAGTGTCACATGTAAATTGTTTCTTGGGGAGGGTTGTCACAATAATTCACAAGAAAATAGGTTGGTCACTTTCTAGTTTATGTCAATGGGGAGCGAAATTTTGCAAGATGGTGTTTTGACCTTTACTTTCTGGCATGTTCAAAGCAGTAAAAAAGATAATTTCTTGGTCTGAAGATGCTTCCTTCATTTTAAGATCTTTTCCACAGTACTATACAATTTACAAGAAATTGATTTGTTTGTTAGCTTCAGTGCACTCTGAACATGCAAGCTGATTTTTTAATTGTTAAGGATTAATTATCTCAAAGCCACAGGTACTAAACCAATCATGACCATTAAACTTCTGTTTTATCTATTATAATTCTTATTTTCATTCTGTAGACATTACTGATAGACTAGGTAGAGTCTCCTGGACTGTGTGTGTTTTTTCTTGGAAGTATTTTTCCTTACTAGCTGTATGCCATGCACCATATACCCATTCACATCTGTGTACTCTGTTAAGAAGAAAAAACACCACTGATGGGGAACTGGTGGCACTGGAGGCGAGAGGAAGGAAAGACATCAGAAGATTTTATATAATGCTCTGTGTAAACACTGTGGTTTATTTCTGACTATTTGTCTATCAAGTTGTCACTGAAAAGTCAGTATTAGCTGCGGTAGGTGGGTCTGTAATTAAACCACACCATTAGCTATGATCATTTGACCTAAATGAAGAAACAATTTAGTCATATGGATACTAATTCTAGAGCTTGCTTATTTATCCTTACTATAGTTAAAGCCTTCAATCCCATTCAAAATTACATCAGCACTTGAACAACTAAATCCTGGGGTGATCTCTGTAAGTTAGAATTGTAAATGTATGCTTTTTGAAAATACAAATCTGAATTACTCAGACACTTAAAATAATTTCACTTACAGTGTCTTTGGTGGAAATATATTAAAAAACAGAAGTCAAAATATTTTGAAATTATGAAATATCACAGTTTTACTCAGTAAAGATAGTAAGTCTGCAGATAAAATCTAAAACAGGAATAGGAATACATGAATAATAATTATATGCAGCTGCACTACTGAAGATATTTATGAAATTGTTTTTATTTGTGCTTTACTAGACTGATTTACTAAACCTTCAGGTTCATTGAACATAATTGTATTGTAGCTTATACTATGTGCTGTAATTCAGGAATGTTAATAATTTGTTGCTAAGCTTTCTTCTCTCTTAGAAATCAGTAATCTATCTGAAACTCTGTCTTAATAATATTCTTCTTTAATCTTTAATGGTAATACATCCATTTTCTTTGTTCTTAATAAGAGTTTGGTGTTGACATACTGTTTTTTAAATCAATCTTTCTTCCTAAAGAAGCACAGATCTTAATGATTAGGATCCCTTAGTGCGTTTAATACACTTTAAGTTAGCCCATTCTTTATTCTTTAGAGGAGAAAAAAAATACAGCCATGTCAGAAAGTTCTATCTGTTCCACAGCCAGATGATCCACACAGCACAGCATAAGTAGCAGTTACAAACTAAAATGAAAAGATTTTTTTCATCATGTCATTAAAAAACCTCAAACGCTAGGTATCTAGTCAATGACATCCAAAATCTGGAAGGTGATAAAGCTCATATGCTGAGCACTTACAGGTTCCATGGATGCCTGCAGAACTGTCAGGTCCTCAACAAACTCCTGTCATGTCTACAGATTTCCTCACCAGTGGATTCTGTTTCCCATTTTCTTTACAATTATGAGAACAGAAAGTGGAATTAGGCTGAAAAAACTTTTCTGGTGGGAAAAAATGTGTAAAACATGGGTTTACAATTTCAAAATGTATAAACAAATGGGACATAAGCCTTGAAGTTCTGTTATTGAATACAAATATTTTAGGGTAATTTTATTTGTGTTTTTTCTGGTATTTTTTTGGTTTTTTTCCAAAGTGAAATATTTGGTCCATATTTTTGTGAATTACTCCTAACACTACAGCTAAACTCCAGTGTTTTTTAATAGGCCAACAATGGGGACTAACAGAAATCTAGTGCAAGCAAATGCTTAGTAAAGATAGACTTTAGCTTCAGGTTCTCTGGAGGTAAAGACAGATAATGAAATATGATAAAGCAAAAGAGGTTTCTTTAGTTCATTTTTAAAATATTAGAAAGAGTGAAATCAGAAAGTTCAATACATAAAAGGCTGCTTCAGAAGGGAAATAATTGGTTCCCTCTACCTGTAGCAGGTAAAATAAAAAGTTTACAGGTTTAAATTAGTATTAAATCATAGTAAGAAGGATTCAACTCTAAAGGAAGCTTCACAGTGGTGGGATACTAAACCACTGTACTAGAGAGGGAAATGGTGGAACCTATTGCCTTCCAGCTGTGTTTTTCTGTGTTACCTGAGAGATACCATGGAACTCATTTTGCAGCAGGACAAGAAAGACTTTCCCAAAAACTGGAGTTGAAGTAGCAGTATTTTATCTTAAATTGTAGAAAGGAATGAAATCTATCACTTATTTGGAGTCTGTGCAATGGGTCCCATTGGCATCCAAGACATTGCATGTTAGAGGGATCTACTTCACTATTTTTTTGTTCCAAGACCAAAGATTTCGTCAGGATGAGGCTTGCCAAGACACTGTCATTGCTGAAGTACCTTAAAGGCAGACTAAGTCTAATTTCAGTGGGGGGGGGGGGGGGGGGGAATTCTTCTCTGTATAATTTATTTTATAGCTTTCCTCAAAAGTACAAGACCAAGAGAATTTTTTTTCTTTCATTCTCCTTCTCACACTGTTTCTTTTCCTCGTTGCTGTTTTGCTATATATTCTGGGCTTTAAGTTAAGCTTCTCCTCTATAGTTCACAGCATTTGGACTATGAACAATAAAATCTGAGGTGCATATTTCAGATATCTGGTAGTCCTAGCCAAGGTCCTTCAAAAGTTTTTATTCTTCTTGCAGAAAACTGCAGAACCAGATTTTCTGTCTTTTTCTTGTTTCATAATTCTTTCTCATAAGGACAGAGTAAAGAATTCTGTAACACGGAATGCTACTAGCTCTCAAACATTCACCTGAGGTCGATTTGTCTGAATTTTCAAAAAGAAACTTACTTTCAGAGTGTCATCTGACTTTCCAGTATGTTGGCTGTGTCTTCTATGCTATTTTGAAGGCTGAGGGAAGACCCAGGTGGTCTACTTCTTTTGTTCAAAGATTGGGGGTGGCTTTCAGGCATCCTGTACTTACCTTGCATGTAAGACTTTTTAGATAGAGAAAGGCTATACTGTCCTCTCCTTCTGTTTCTGAGCCAACTCTCTTTTCCTTTTCTGCCAAGTGTGTCTGCAGTGGCACTCTGCTAGATTCTTGTTTGTTCTCCCTGCCCTACTTCTCCCATGAGCAGTAGTCCCCAAGATATTTTTTCTGTCTCTATTAAAATCTTTGCTAATTGAGATATCTGAAAGTTTAACTTCTGGCAAGTTTTCTTACTTGCAACCCCATACTTCTGACTTCTTCAGTTATGCTGCAGTGAGGATAGTTTTGTGTGGTGATAGGTGACCTCCCAAGCTTATCAAGCAATTTTGTCTGCCCTTAGCACCTGAGAGCTTCATAAAAAGCCCTGATCTGTGTCTGCATACCAAGTTCTTGCTGAGAAGGTGGCAAGAAGGGGGCACCATTTTACATAACTGTGACATGCTACTCAGAACTATTTTTCTTCCCTTACTATTTGTTTTGATATCATTGCCTTGAGAAGATGAATATAAAAATAACCCCATTATTAAATGTATTCATTGTAAATATTAATGCAAAGAGACTGTACATACTATGCTGGAATCAATCCACTCTGTGTCAGACATTTATTTCTTAGTTCCATGATCTTGTTTCTGCCTAGTACATTGCTCTTGCCAACATTCAGGCTCTGTCTGGCCTTTCAGAGCTATCTTCCAATAATGTAGGGAAGAACAGGCTTCATCTGCAAAGTGGCACATAAACAAAGTTATTTCTGTACTTACCCAAATCTTGCACACGCTTAATGTACACAAGCTCTTCCTTAAAACTGCAAAGTGTAAGAAGGTATGAATATATAACATTGTATGTAGGTACTGATTGTAGCAATTCATTTATATTGTAAATAAGCACATTTTCCCATCTATTAAACAAAATTTCCTTATTCTGAATGGTTCCTGTATACAGAGATAGTGTGAAGATGACGGACTTTAGCCTGGATCTTAATCCTGTCTATCCTCCCTATCCTGTTGTATTTCCGTGTTTTGCGGAGCTCACAAACAGATTGTGGGTTTGATCTCTGCGGGCCATTCATTTAAGGATTGGATTTGATGATCCCTGTGGGTCCCTTCCAACTCAGAGTATTCAGTGACTTTGTGATTCTGTGGTTTTTGAATTTGTGTGTGAACTGCACAGGTAAATGTGTGTTTAAGGTAAACATGTTTAAATTAGAAATATCTCACCTCATAACCTGAAGATTTCCACAATCTTTAATTCCAGTTTGATCTTTTACTTACACTGAGCCAATGTTCACCTATTAAGCACATTCGGTGTTAGTAAAGTGAACCTTAATAATAAGTTAATTCAAAGTGATCATCTTCACTGTGTTCATAAAAGGGGAGTGCACCACAGCAGTGGTTAACCTGCTGTAAAACTAACATGGTGGACTTGTCAAGATAAATATAAAACCGGAAATAGACACATAGGTTGGTGTTAGGCTGCATATAAACAGTGTACATACAAGCAGGTAAAAACCCAGAAGTGTTGTATGAGGCAGAGATCCTGCAAAACACTATAAGGTGTGGTGGGTTGATACCGATCATTAATGTAATGATTCAGAATCTGTGAATTGTGATGTGATATGTTTGAAAGAGGTGACTGAATCAATTTTGATTTTTTTTTTTTTTGTTAAAGAACAGAAGATCAGATTTATGTAGTTGCAAATATTTTGTTACTGGGGGGAGTGAAACTGCAGCAATACATTTTAACAGAGTCTTTTAGATTGGCAATATATGTACCTTTCATTCTAGTGAGCACTTCCAGCCCTCAAAGGAAAAGACATTTTTAAAGCTGTATCAGTGTCCTCACTTCCTCAAAAGTCTATCACTGTTTTCTGTATAGTCTTGATTTTGAGAATACATAGAAACATGATAACTGCCGCTACTTTTTAATGAAATGTTGCCTCAAGAGGACAGCAGGTTTCAGAGGGCTTGTCCAAGGGTTCTTAAGATAGTGGCTTTAATCCATAAAGCTTTCAGTAATTTGGACCTCACACTTCTACACAATTAAGTGCATAAGCATTTGGCATTAAGTCCATCTTGATTTTAAAAGGCAGTTCCTCTTATCAGAGAGTTTTCTCTAAGTGAAGGCAGACTCTGCTACTTTACTATCTCCTTGAAACCTGCTTTGCCTATAAGCATGTGATTTTGATATTATTCTCAGAAAGCTGAATGTCTCCCTACCCTCTCTTTCATGTTCTTCGAGAGACAATAACAATTTAGTGTAAATGTGTGAGCTATTGTGGATTTGTTATTGTAGATGGTGAATATTATTATGTGCCATGTGAGCAGTCAATTGTATGTGGCATATATTGAAGATTTATATCTTGTCTGCTTAAAACACTATGTGAAATGCCTAGAGACAGGGTTAGCTGCTTAAGTTGTAGCTTCAAATAAATAAATAAATACATTAAATAAATAATTGAAGCAGGCAGTTTCAGATAATAAAGAGAGATGGCTTCTGGGTAGAAAACTCTGTAAGTCTTACAGCAACAGAATCTTTAATAAAGAAGGTGAAATAAAATTCCCAAAGAATTTCTTATCTGCAGATAAAATAAAAAACTCCAAGCACCCAAACTAGCAGGACATATACTTGGTGAATTAGAATCTTCTTTATGTATGGTATACAACTAATTACTAGGGAGCATTTTCTTTATCTCTAATTTCTATTTAATAGCCACTGCACTTGTCATTGCAGGTATGGTTACAAAAGTATGGCTACCTTCCACCAAGTGACCCCCGAATGTCGGTGTTGCGCTCTGCAGAAACCATGCAATCAGCTATAGCTGCCATGCAGCAGTTCTATGGCATTAATATGACAGGAAAAGTGGACAGGAACACAATTGAGTAAGTAACCAGTACTGAACTGCTCTTGACTTTTCTGTTTCAAGCAGGGTAAAATAGAACTGGGAAGCAGCAGCATAAGTGGAGTATCCAAATAGTGTTGCAGCTTCAGATGGGGAGGAAAATCGTTTCTCTCTTCCTTGCCTTTTCATTTTCTTCAGCTTTTTTATTTCGTGGTAGCAGGTCATCACCTGCCTAACTGATGTCTGCCTTTGGGCAAGTGATTGTAAACAAGATATCACAGGGTTACCTAAAGTAAGGACCAAAAGGTCATCATTGTGGAAGGGAGAAAACATATTTAAAACTGGCAAGAATCTGTGAAATGAATCACAGTTGAAGGAGTCCTGTTTTACTGGAAAATCTTTAGTGTAAATTTCTTTATTCTTATTTATTCAATTTGGCAGACTCTACTGGCCCATTTGTTTTCTAATGGTTTCTAGTTACAAAAAAACAGGTGTAGTGATTTTAACATGCAGTAAAATTGAATTAGTTTTGCATGCCCTTTGCGATTCTGAAGTTGTTTCAGGCTCTGTGTCTGATTTTGGTGACAGAATGGACACAGAGAAACTCTGTGAAAGAGCTATTACAGGACACTTTCAAACAACTCTGTACTATGCCAAATTTTAAAAATGTCCCAAAAAACCCCAAAACAAAAACCCAGGGACTATTAATACACAATTAAGAGAACATATCTGGAATTAAGACAGCAGGACCAGGGCAGTGATTATGCCCCTGTACTTCACGCTGGTGTGGCCTATCCTTGAATCTCCCATTCTATTTTGGGTCCTTCACTGCAAGAAGGACATTGAGGTGCTGGAGTTTGTCCAGAGGAGGGTAACATGGCTGAGGAATGGTCTGGAGCATGAATCCTGTGAGGAGCAGCTGTGGGAATTGTGGCTGTTTAACTTAAAAAAAGGGGCTCAGGGATATGTTACCACTCTCTATAGCTACCTGAAAGGAGGTTGTAGTTAGGCAAGGGTCAGCCCCTTCTCCCAAGTAAAAAGTGACCTGACAAGGCTCAAGTTGCACCAGGGGAGGTTTAGATGGATATTAGGAAACAGTTCTTCACCTACTGAGTTGTCAAGCATTGAAACAGGCTGCCCAGGAAAGTGTCGGTGTGGCACTTAGGGGCATGGTTTGATGGTGGATTTGGCAGTGCCATGATAATGGTTAGAATCAATGATGGTAGAGGTCTTTTCAAATTTAAACTATTCTCTGATTTGGAGTGCTTGTTGGACTCATTTCAGTTAAATTGTGATAAAGATTATCTTGTGATTTCAGAAAAAGTTACTTTGCTTCAAAAGCAAGCAATAATTCAATAGTGCTGTCACTGCATATCCAACACTTGCTTCAGTGAAATATGCTTCTACTGCTCTAAAATCCTTATTGGAGGAGGGGGGAAATTGTCCTTTATTTCCTATTTACCACCCCCAACCTGATGTGTCATCTTTTGTTATTCTTTTATGGTAAAGTAGATGACATTAATGATTTTTCTATCATTTAGAGTTTAGGGAAGAGACTACACAAAATGCTGGCAGGATTGGAAAAATCATTTTATTCCACTGACACATACTCCATTGCATTGAAAAGCAATAAAACAAAGCAGATTTTGTGGCTGCCCTCAGGGGAGGTGAGTTGATCACTCATCTCTCAGTTTAGGAATTTAAAGGACCACAGACCATGCAGTGCAATAGCAGTAAATGCCTTGTGAGAGAGCCATGCTCAAAGTAAGTTTATGGTCCTCTGCAGGGTGAGGAGTCTGTGCTCTTCACAGAGCTTCAGTGACTGATCTTTGAGGAGAGAGTGCTGCCAGTAATAACCAGGACCCTTTTCAAGGCACATTAGTAGCAGCTTTGTCAGAGACAATGTATTTCACTAAAATAGTCTGTTCACAGCAGCACAAAAGAGACAGAAAGGGGTAACCTGAGAGAAAGCAGAGGCCATCTCAATTTATAGTATGAGCTGGAGAATTGAAAAAAAAAAACCAACCCAAAATTCTAAACTCAAATGGAGATGGTTAATGTTGCTAATTTGGCATTTTGTCCAGCAAGATTTTCTACACTTCTGCAATTTAAGAGAGGAAGAAATCCATCTGTGCAGCAATCCAAAATATTAATCTTGTAAACTGGTGAATATTGAGTCTTCGAGATCTTTTGATGCATGATTTTCTTCTACACAGAAAGATACATTAATATATTTAAATTCTTAGATACATGTAACTCATGCTGGATGAATGCTGCATTTACTTAGATATTTGGATTCACACTCACTTGAGTCAAGTTAGGAAGAGAACTGACTCTTAAAGGCTTGTCACACTTACATTGGTGTTGAAAAAGCAAAGCAATAAAAACCTGATTTTTAACTAAATTCTCGCCTCAAGGTACCATCAGTTCACATCACTGAATATTCATGGTGATATCACTGCATAATAAAGGGTAGATTGTTTTTCAGTTGTTCATTTGTGGCATTATTTTGTAAATTTTTGAAATTTTTTTCCCTATCATTTACACAGAAAGTATATATACTCTTTAGGTGTGAAATATGTGACAGTTTGTAATTTGTTTCTCTGGCATTAATATGCTGTAATAATTAACAATGCTGATGTTCCAAATACTAAATAAAGCAGGAACCTCATTAAAAATATGTTCTCATCTTATGCAAGAGGATTTACCTGCTTCTTTGACACATCTTGAGAAGAGATTATGATGTGCCTCTTTGTCTTCAGAAGGACAAACAATTTAAAAAGTTATAGTAGCAACTTCATAGGAACTAACTTTCGTGGAATTAACAAAGAAATAATGTCCTACAGCATCAGCACCATCAAATGTCTCCTGGGGGGATTTTGCTGCTCTGAAAAAAAGATAATCCCTCAATGAGTATTTTGGTATGCATAAATATGAACAGTGTTCATCCTCTCCCTACTACTCAGCATTCACTTGGTTTTGCTATTTTTTTTTTTTTTCTCAAGTGTCTTGGAAAGAATGATACATGCTCTCCAATGATACTCACTACTCACTCTTCCAGGGAAGAGTGAGTGGTAGGAAGAGACATCCTTATAATGGTGTAGAAATGTGGGGGAGGTTCTGAATACAAGTACCATGAGAATGGCTAACCCAATGAAAATACTGTCTAATGTTTGCATGGAGTGCCACAGTATTTTCTGTGTGTCATTTATATATTACCAAACACAGTCAATGTTTCATGAAAAAAAAGACAGTTCTAAAACTGGACCCACTGTCTTGGCATTCCTGGTCTTCTGCATCCCTAAAAGAAACATTGTAGAAAAAGACTAGTTGTTGTCTTCTCTTAAAACTGCTATACATATTCCCAAGACTTGTTTTGCACTTTCGAGGAGTACACTGCAAACTTCCTGATATACAGGTGCAATGGTCATGTATCGGATACTGACTAAATCTGTGCAATAATAACGAAGCTTTCATTGTATTCTAATGTCATCCTTTTGAAATAAATGGCAAAAATGCTTATTTCAATGCTTAGATGAACTTCTAACCATGCTCTCTGCTGTTTATATATTAACTATCAGTCACAAAGTAAATTCTGAGCTGTTGGAATTGATCCAGTGGTTTATTTTCTTAGTATATTAGTAATTTTTTTTGTACAAAAGTGTACATAAGGTCGGTACCCCCAGCAAATATCCAATGAGAAGTCTTAAAAAAGGAATCATCAGGGCTGAAATACAATATCTTACATCACTCTTTGACTGTCTCTTTTTACTTACCAAGTGTCAATAAATCCTGTGATAGCAGACTACATAAGTAAAGATGCTTTGAAAGACATTCATTGGGATGTCTTCTCCTCACTACAAGTTTAAGGGTATAATTCAGTAGTTTTCTTAAATAGACATCTATAATTTGTCCAACCACTAAGTTGAGTTGCAGTAACTCAAGCTGAACCTTCTCTTTTAGTTTCCTTTTTTGCTATAACTCTGTCCCAAATAACCCCCAAAGCCCAACAACAACAGAACAATTGTGCAACCTTAGCAGCAATTTTGATAAGGGATAAAGCAGTTTGGGCCTTCAACCAAATTTATAATTTTTAATTGTCTGATTCTGTGAGGGTAAATTTTTTTCTTGAAGGCTTAAGAAAAATAAGAGACAGAAAGAGATTTATCCTCCTAGAAAACAAAAACAAAATATGGTTAGGCAAGTGGCTTGAGATAGAAGTTCAGTTTCATCTCTCTACTGGAAGAGCATCACAGTTTTGCTGCATATTTTTCTTTTAATCTTTCTAGATTTGCTGTGAGTCTAAAATATTTAAATTTTCTTGACATATATAGTTCCTTAAGATTCAAACTAATGGAGTTAGAAGAGGAATGTGATGTGACACAGTGTACAGATAGAGAACATTAGTCACAATTAAGCCTCTTTATTGAGTACTTATAAAATATTAATTTTGAAGGGCTGCTGCAGAAAAGATTTTTCAAAGTTCAAAAACAAAGTGATGAAAGAGAGGCAAAATCATTACTTGTATACACCTTTTAAAAATGAAGCATATTTCAAAACATTTCAAAAACATGTCAAAAAATTAAACTCCAACAAACAATCAGGAACATGGAAGACCTTGATCATATCACGTTAGAAGAATCTATATTTGGAAGAACATACAAATCAATGTTTTATTTGTCAATTCCCCCAAGGGAAGACCATATTATGTGCTAAGTATCTGGAATGTCATGAGCATTAATGATAATTACTAAGAGAAGTCTTCCTCCCAATGTGTGTCAGAACAATTAGTGTTGAAAAATAAATTAAAATTTTATAGAAATCTAAGGAAAATTTATCTGTCTGAAGTTTTTAGTATTTTGCCTCATTTTTGTGCTTGAAAATACTGAGCTCCCATACTAGGCATGCTCTGGTTTGTTTAAAATTTGACATCTAAACTTAGCTCAGCTAAGATCTAGGTGATAGATTTGGTGATGTACCAAATCTTCAGCTGCAAATTGCATCTTTCCTTAAATTTTACATGAAGATAATTTCCCAAAAGCTACTGAACCATGCCTGCAATGACTTCCATTTGATTTATATTTGGATTTATGTTGTGTGAACTACAGTCCCAGACCTCATGTAACAATAGCAAGAACATTAGTGGTCCAGACAGCGCGACAACTTGAACATCCCTTCTCTGTCCGAGCCAATAAGGGTACAAACATGATGTCCTTGATAGGTACATACTACTTCAAAATCAGTACAGGAAAAAATTGTGACTGCTCGAATTTCATGACATGTTATTTTGGGCCACATTTTGTTTTGTTAAAAAAGGATTGTCAGTAGTTCTAGTAAGATAATACAATGTTGACTTTTGAATCCACATTACCTACTGTTCTTGACATTTAGTATTAGTTCTAAACTGTGAAAAAATTTTTACATTAACACGATTTTCTGTAAGATTATTGAATCTTTTGGCTTGAAAAATTATTTCAATAGCTTTGAAGATGAATTTTTAAATTCAGAACTTAGAATATTTACTCTTATCTGCTCCTAGCTTGCTAGTGAGCAAACCCTGTTATTAAAATAGGTCTCCATCAGTTAAACTAAGTAATGTAAATTTTTTGGAGAAGGGAAAGGGCTAATTCAATGACTTTTAAGTCATTGCCCTTGAAATGATACAACTATGAGTGATATATGTATATGTATATTTTATGCAATATCTTTGTGCAAGTTTCTAACAAAATATAATAGTTATTTGGTTTTGCTTTATTCCTTGCTTCTTGCTCTTGATGTAGGGATATCACCTTAAGGTGAGAACACCAATCTTTGTTAAGTTTGCATCTTTTTCTTCAATGTCTGTGTTCAGTTTCAACAACATAATTTATAATACCCTTATTAAAAAGTATTATTAACAATGTGTCTAAAAGTTTTTGAAGGTCTGAGCTAATTTCAATCTCATGAAGTGCAAACATATCATTTCAATAAGAGAATATTATTGCCCTTTGGTCTGTAACAGAGGTCTACTTCTTTCCTTCATTTTCTTTCATAATTAGAGCAAATTAAACTTTTCAGTAATATTTCACCCCAAAAATCCCTAATGTCTACTTTGCTGCATTGTTATTTTATTTCAAAAATCAAAGGAACCTGAAGTAAAATTTCAGGGCATTTCAGCAAATGCTGGTGGGATAAGGGTTTTTAGTTTTTTGCAGTACAGTCTTTGCAGGCACTAGGGAAAAACATTGTTGTCCTTGTAGATCAGCTATTTTATGTGCCATGCATAAGTATTCTGACTAGAAATTAGAACTTATTAGAAAGAGGCGATTGGGAACTTGATGTCTCCAGTTAAGGCAGTTAAATCCATGAGTTTTTAGTTCCTGACCGGTACTACTTAATAGATTTGTCTCACATCAGTTTTTGTTGGCTCTTATCAGTGCCAGTGGGGTGCAGTCCCATCTTGGTACTATCAAGAAAATTTTGTACTTTCCCACAGGCTGGTGAGCTTAGCAACTACTTGTGCCTTTGAAAAACAGTTTGCTATATACCCATAGCTACTGCATATATGAAGTGTTACAAGTATGAGTGTACTTTTAAACTACTTCTTACACATTTATCAAAATAAGTGAGGCTGATGATTGACTATTTGCTTTTTTGGAGTTTTTTTATTACCTGTGCATGTTTCAAAGGGAATCCACTTTCTGAGATGACATTTGAAATTACTCTCCTGTCATTCAATCACGCATATATACAGCTGCTGTGTGTACATTTATTTACAAAACAATATCAGTTTAATGATCAGAAGTTTGTCCATGAAAGCCTGAAAATAGGGTATGACTATTCTTCTGTTAAATGCCATTGGAAAACTATAGCTTTTACATAAGTAATTGTTTGGCATGATAGAAATACATTAAGCTGGAAAAAGTAACAGGAGATTTGTCTTTTACTTATGCAGTAAAAGACTTTAGCCTTACTCTCTTCCTGATGGTAAATTGTCCTGCAGTCATTCAACTATAAAATAATGACTTTATAGCTGTATTTTCTTTGAACTGAATAGTGTCTTACACTACAAGTGAGAAACAGTTCAAGAATATTACTGTGGAAATTATACTTTTGAATTAGATATTATCTTAATTATAATATGTTTGAAATGCTGGCTAGTTTCATTTTTCTTTAAATATTGGAAAACAATGAAATATTGAAGAGCATTGTAGAAATACAGCTTTGTCTGGGAAATCTGGTGCTGCTGAAATCATCTTTTTTATTGCAAGTGATTTAGATTTTTCAGCTTGATTTTGTGCAGAACATTAAATATTCCTAGGAAATAATTCCTGAATTAAATATCTCCATTAGGAGCTTACAGTTGCAGTGAGATACTTCTCATTGTGTGGAAAAAGAGTAAGATAGAAGAACTTGGTAATATCAAAAAGGTAGCAATTTCAGTATCTTGAATTAAAAGAATGCCAACAGTCTTTTGTACTTATTAGTTTACTATGTTCTATAAATTATATATACAGATAATGTATAATGCATGTTTTTATTAGGGATGCAGTGGCTATGATTTTTCTTCCATGTTGCTTTAAATGTGTGGTGCTGTTTCTTGCAGCTGGATGAAGAAACCTCGATGTGGTGTGCCTGACCAAACAAGAGGTAGCTCCAAATTTAACATTCGTCGGAAACGCTACGCGTTAACAGGACAGAAATGGCAGCACAAACATATCACTTACAGGTACCAAAGATATCCCTATAGGTATACAAATGTCACTAACAGTGATGACTTTCCATCTAAAGTAAATATAAATTCCTGAATGGTTTTCAATACTTTGAGAAGTTTATTATTACTGTATGATATAAAAGTGCTATAATGGATACCTCCTATAAAGTATGGATGTGCTGCATAAGAACCAAATTGTTTTCTTGGATTAAAATTGTGTGTATTTAGTAGCCAGTAAATTCTACAAAGCTTACAGCATAAATTAAACATCCAGTACTTCCTTAGGGTTACCTTTCAACTTTCTTGGGAACTGCTCAGGGAATAACGCTCTGAATCTAGGAGTATGTAATGAAACTCAGATTTCTAATTTAAATATGTAAAATAGGGTATTGAAAGGAGTCAGTCTCTGCAAAATGTAGGTGCCTATGGGTCTGTTCTAAGTAGAAATTAATTTGATTATAATTTGATGAGTCACTGACCCACATTCCAGTCTAGGTGATGATGGGCATAGGAGTGTGTGCAGGGCAGTACATCTGTATAACTCCTGAGTCTGGTGCATAGTTAGCACTGTGTGCCTGCTGTCAAAACTGAGGCCTTGAAGGGAAAGTTAGATGGAAACTTTCAAGATGTACTCGCTAGAGCTCTGCCAACCAGAGAAAGTGTCATCATGTATATAATATAAAATCCATAATCTATCAGCAAACCAAGGATTCCAGTACAAACTGTTGGAAAATTTACACAGCCTCATCATGGATTCCTGTAATATCTAACAGGGGTAAGTTCTGAGGGATAAAATAGTTTTCAAATTCATTATCTGGTGCCATTATTCATGAACCCATACAAGGATTAAATTTAAAGTTCATAAACCATAATTGTCATATAGATTGTTCCTCATACCCTGGTGAAGGTATAGTTTCATTGGGAACCCTATGTCACTACTGTGGTTACAACTGAATTAGAGAATTCTAGTGTAAGACATTACATTTTGATATAACATCAGCCAGTAGACAGCTTGGGGTTGGTACGTTGCATTGGCTGAAGTCCTTTATTGTTAATGTAAATGTAATTTATAGTTGGTTAGAATAAAAATGCCCACCTACAGCACTTTATACCTATTTGCATTTTAGAATTTAAATGCAGTGTGTGCATAATTAGGAGGCATCTACTCATATGTGTGGTTTTCTACCACTCTGATTTGCACAGAGTCTGGTTCCCTATTTCATTACAGGATTTTTTACAACAGTCTAAATCCTACCCCTTGTATATCTTCTGGAGTGTCACCCAAAGCATTAATCCAAAAAACAAATGAAGGTGTCCAGTATTAAACAAGTGACAACTATCTAGTAATCTTTCTCACCTTGAAGAATTTATAGCAGTTCTTTATCTCCTGCCTCCCCTCTTTGAAAAAGCTCTCTCTCTCACTTTGATAAGACCTCCAGTCAAACAGAGCTTTGAAGTGAATAAGTCTGTAATATTTTTTGCAGTGAATTACAGTACAAAATATATTTAAAATAGAAACCCTAAATTTGATTAGAATTAAAAAAAAAGGTGTTATATTATCTTTTTGAATTAGAAAATAACCCAAAGGAAATAAAGACCAAAAAAAAACAAAACTAAGATTCTTTTCACACTTCTCACCAATTCCCTGCTTACAGGCTTAGGACATATTAAATTAATGACATTTAACCTGCTTTGTTTCCTAAAATTTTAATCATTTCTCTAGTTTCATTTCTCCATTTTTCTGTGCCATTCCTCAGTCTCTTTATAACCTGCAGGTTTCCAGCTGCATTCTGTGCCTTCCTGGCCAGTTGAACCTTGCAGTCTGAAGTGTGCTTGCTAACCCAGTTTACTAATTCCTCCACAAAAGAGCAATTTGTCCTTCATTTCAGTGCATGCTACAGCTTACAATTTTTTGGAAACGAAAACCAAAACCCTACAACAAATACTCCCAAAAGCAAGCTCCACCATTCCTTGCCCTGGAACATTTCCATATTTTCAATGTGTAGTTTTTCCACCTGAAACAGTTCTGCAATATTTCAAGATGGAGTTCCAAAGAAGCGGCTTAAAATTACAATTATAATTAGAAGTTACATTCATAATGTATTTTTTCCCCATATTACATTTTGAACATTTATTATGTCCTTTTCACAACATATTAAATTTTGGACTTAGGTGATATTTATTCTTAGAATGTAATGTGTTTACAGACAGAACCAAAATACAGATTTCCAGCACTGGAAACATCCGCATGGAATGTGCAATGGGCTGCATTAATTATGCTCGCTCTCCCTCAGGGAATGCATCTTTCTTCTCATTTGAACTGATGATGTGTGATGTTTGTTAGAATTTCTGTTTCTGATGAAATTACCCAGTTTACAGTATTTTTCTGCCTGGTATAGTTCATACTGATAAACCTTGTGAACATTATTAGTACACATGCTATAGAATACAACCACTTTTACAAATAAACATAAACTATTTGAAACTTTTTACCAGACAGAAGAGTATAGGGGTGAAAGAGAACATCTAGGGTACAAGAAAATTACAAATCCATTACAGAAAAAGCTACAAAGATCTTAATGATATAGTCCCAATCTTTCCTTAGTATTTTAGGCTGTATGAGGTTACACAACGGTCTCTGAACATTGTACAGAATCAGAGAAGAAATTTAAGAAAGCTATGAATGGATTTTTAAAAATTAAAGTTTTTTTTAAAAAATTTAAGGGGTATTTATGAAGGCACATATGATTCTCAAAAATACAGTCACCTTCTCTTTTGCTAGAAAAGTAAATAATCCAGTACTTTAAAGAAGGAGCAACAATATGAATCAGTAAAGTTTTCACTTTTGTAAAAATAGAGTATAAATATTTATATGTCCAATTTAGATAGAGAAATATTGAATTTGAAGCACTCCTCATCAGAATTCTGTGCATAATATTCATAATCTGAACTCCAGCAGTCAGTAATTTCTCAACTGCCCAGGTTATTCTATCTGCAAAATACTTTTGCAAGTAAAATTGGAGAATATTCTGTAAAAATAAAATATTTGTCTTGATTTATAACCATGATTTAGAACTTGTAATGATTTAAAATAAAATAATAATTGAAGAACTACCCTGATTTGGTTTTTCTTGTTTAAGTAAGGAAAAAACAAGTTTAATCAATCAGCAATATGTAATAATTTAATTGGTGCAGGAAACTTAGCTGTAGATAGTCAATAGCTTCATCCCAAACCCACTATAAATAATTTCATCTTTTTCTTGACTTCAGTGGACAATGAGTCAAGTCCCAGATAATTGTCATTTTTTTTTTACAAATTAGATATATCCTAGATTTCATTTCTGAAAGAAAATGAAAGATTTGAACGGGTCTAACTTTATGCTGTTCAGATAAATGAATGAATGCTAGCTGGGAGCTTCAGTATGCAATGAAAAGTCTTATCTGGCTTTTAAGCAATAGACTATGAAATTTCTATAGTCTAAATGGTCCATATTGTGTAGAATATGGAGAGAGAATTTCTTCTTGGATATTTGAAATACACTGTAAAAATAAGGAAATACTGGATTAGGAAAAAACTTTGAAAATACTGTTGATTCATAGTAGCAATTTTTTTTAATGTATTAATACAGAGTAATATTTAGAACACATACCATGTTTATGTTGCATGTTATTGATTTTAGATTACCTAGTAGCATATTATGACATAAGATTTCTAAAAACAGCTTTCCTATAAAAACATTTGGCCATCAAGTATTTTACTAATCTTGGGTTTTTGTCTCAGAAATATCTTCTCTTTCACATTTCATCTTCTTTTAATGAATGTTGAGGAGAATGAAATGAAAATGAAGAGACAAGATAATTATAAATTCTTTCAATCATGGCAGCAGTAGGTAGAAAATCAAACCCACAGAAAGTCAAAAGTGGTAGTTCTGGTTTAGGTTTAATCAACATGAGCAAGAGCCATAGGAACCAAGATAGCACTCTTCTTGGTCTATAGCTACAAAGAGTCAGCAAACTGAAACTGGAAAAAAGTTGAAGCTAAAAAACCTTACATGAGAGATTAGTGAAGCAACTTCATAGAAACGAATTTCCAGAGAAATTATGGTGCAAAGTGAAATATGTTTTTGGCCAGAGGTAATTTATTGCTTTCAATAAAAGTTATAGTGTGATTAAAAAACAACCAACCCACCAACCAACAAAAAAACAAACAAACAAAAAAAAACAAAAAACCACCAACCCAAAAAAAACATGAAAACAACAAACAAACCTTCAAAGTTTTGCTTCAGTTTAGGTTTGACTTACATCAATGACAATAAAAAGGTTGTGTCAACAACTTATTCAAATTTAATATATGTTTCAATTCATTTTTCTTAAACAGTTTCATATCTGGCACAGATCTTAACTAGCTTACTTCAAACAGATTATTGACTGCATCTTTTTACCTACTCAGTTGAAAATCCTGCTCTTTCATCTATTTAAATTTCAAATTACTGCTTTTACACTGTCAAGTGAGGTATATCCTGACAATCTTGCAAGGCTCCTGAAGCTGTTGCAGCCAAAAATATGCCAGTGAAACATGTATAATTTTTCTTTTGGGATATTCTGGGAAAGTAGTGGGAAGGGAAGGAAAACCCAAAGCTTTTTTGAAATCAATAGGACTCAGGATTCTAGAATAACACTCTCAAAACAAGACTCTTCAGGCAGGTGTAGAAATAGTACATAAAAGTGAAAAGTGCATATCAGTGATAAAATCTAATTGTTCTTGTGGAAGACATGTATTTTAAAGTTAAAATGCTTGATGAACTATCAGGTTGAAAATCATGCAAAACCAGCAATGATAACCACAAAAAAGCATAATCAATTGATACATGGCTGTGGTTGTCTAAAAATAACAGCTCTCAAAATTTATAAAAAGTATCTCTCAGTTTATTAGTTGTTAAAAAATGGCATGAAAATAAATTTTTCATCTTAGAAATTGCGTTTTTTTAGTAATTACAGGATCTTCAACCTCTTTGTATAGTTGCACTGCCAGTCTGGTCAAGGTCAGCTTTAGATCTTTCTCTCATTTGAACTTTGCTTTGAAATGATCTCTAGACATTGAGGCTAGGAAAGCAATACTTAGAAAAAAGATGGATTTTTATTATAAAGGGCTTTGTCTTGCTGTGTTTTCACCTTGCAATAAGAGTGGTTCTGAATTGTCATGTCCTACACTTACTTCTATTTGAGTTCCATTATCTGGACATGATGAGTGTAAGATACCCAATTCCTGTCTTTTTTGTTTTACTCCTGTGGGAGTTACCACTATTTCAGGTGATTGCTGGATTTAAGTTGTGGATCTAAATAGGAAAGGGTTCATATGAGTCATTATTTGCTATTGCAATCATAGGCCTAAACTGAAGACTATTAAAAGATGAATCCTAGTATCTCTGGTAATTGATAGACTGTCATTATGAATTGACTTTATTGTACTTCCCCCTTGGAGGTTGTATGATAAACAACATCAAAGAAATGTAAAATCATTTGGGTTTCAGATATCTGCACTGGTGAATTATTTTAAGCAAGTTCCCAGCAAGACAATTTCAATGTTTGTGTCACTCATTTAGGATTGAACCTGGATTGTGTTTAACACATTAAAAGTAGACAGTTGTTTCCTGTAAATACTCTTGTATAGGAATAACTGCTGATTTATGTAATTTCTCTTTCAAACTGCACTTTTCAGTACAATCTTGCACACTCCAGAATGTTGGTTTGGAAGCCAGAAATCTCTCTGGTTTTAATTCAGACAAATCATTACTCAATTTAACACTAATACAAAATTCCAATCCATTTTTATCCATTTCCTCATTTCACATATAATAGCAGAAGACACTTCTTCTGTTTACTTAATACCAAAATGGGACTTTGACTAATTACTAAGCTTCCTAAATACCAAAAAAAAAAAAAAAAAAAAATCAAATAAGGAAACAAATAGATAAAAAACCCCGAAAGCCTTAGCTGTATATTTCAGATGAACTTTTTCTATATCAATATTTCAGTTTTTCTAGACATGCTCTATTTTCTATGGGAGCCTGTTGATTCATTTGCCATATTTCTTATACTTGGCAAATAACAGAGTTCCTTCACAGAGCTCTGCTTCAGGCAATACACGTGCCTTAGGGAGCACACAGCAGGACTGATTGGGAGCACATCTGCTACCTTCGTAAGGGATATTCTTAGCATGGCAACAGTAAAGGTTTTGGTAGTGGCAGTATAAGTGTGCCACTGTGATGTGGTTTTGATTTTGTGTCACAGGACACATTCCAAAATGCTGTACTTTCTCAGGGGGCACAGACAGCATTTTATGAACTTGCTAATTAAAACATCTCCAAAAAACCTGATTCTCAAATGCAGGAGCTTTCAGAGAGGGTTCTGCAAGGGCTGATTGTTGGTACAGTCTGTCCAATATGTTTTTAATCACAGAAAATGCAATGCAACTCTGACCATAAATTTACTGATGACCAAATAATTATGAAGGGGCATGATAGAAACACTTTAAATCACATGACATTTACATCATGTAGAGTAAGGTCATGTCTACAGATCAGACGGTATTTTCTCTCTGACAGCAAGATCAGTACTGCAGTACCTTGTAGTTCTGACAGAGCCAGTTTTAGAAGAGCATTAGAAATTGGTTAAGTTGAATAAAAATCACTAGAAAATATTCAATTGACTGGAGAAAATATCTTATAACCTGAGATTTAAAGAGTTCAAAATTTTAATTTCTTAGAGACAACAAAAAGATAATGACTTTGCAGTGCAGAAATGTCTTTTAAATGTCTTTGTGTATAGGGGGAAAATTTTTCAAGCTCATGTATGTGAGAGAGAAAAACAGAACGAGAACCAATAATATAAGCCAGGCAATTAATAGAATAGGCAAAAGTATGAATTGATTGGTTAAATCACCTTTGGAACAAAAGATCAAGGAAAACAGTGGATTCT
Source organism: Molothrus ater (assembly GCF_012460135.2). NCBI lineage: Eukaryota > Metazoa > Chordata > Aves > Passeriformes > Icteridae > Molothrus > Molothrus ater. The sequence goes on from NC_050478.2 coordinate 134,472,474, forward strand.
CTACAATGTATTATCTTATGGTTTCTCTTGATGTCTCTTTGGAACATACATACCAGCTAAAAAATTATGCTTTGGTTAGATAGCACTATTGGACTCAATATATTAAAATCATTTTGAGCGGAAGTCCAAATATGTATCTTTATGTTTTCTACATAAAGCTATGAACAAAATGTATATATGAAGTAAAATCTATAAAATTACACTTGAAAGATTTGTTTCCATTTATATAAACATAAATACCATATAATCAAGCACATTTAATGTACCAAACAAATCAATCATTCAAAGTTTATTCATGAAAGTATATTTGTTCTCCTTTAATGTGCCATGCTGTGTAAACTGGCAAAAATATTACATACAACTATGTAATTTCTGAAATTTGTGCTGGACATTCAGTCAAGCACATGTCAAATGAACAAAGAGAATCATATTGCAGCAATTTCAGAGCAGACACAAACCTAAAAGAGTTTTTGCTGCCCATATGAATCGAGTGGAAATGATGCAGAAAATTGGATAGGTCTGAAATTGATTCTTGTCATTCATTTCTTGAATTCAATAATGAAAATAAAGATTTTTTTAAAAGATAATTTCACTATAATTTACTAACTATGAGAGTAAACATCAATTCTGATATTTTTTTGCCTTTTCATATATGTGTAACTTGAAGAAGTGGTGAAGACTGAAATTTCTCTTTAATACATATTCCTGATTAACACATAATTGTCTTCTATAAAATTATTTCTCTGATGGATTCTACAGTGTTATGCAAGATTTACAGATGTAATCAGATTATAAATTGACATCTTAGCCTGTACTGAAATCAAAAGGCTTTGTTTCTGATAAGGAATTTATCCAGTTGCAAATGCAACAAGGCTTTGTGAATACTGGTTGGTGGTCACAGTATGGAGTTCTGCTTTTGTTAATGAACTCACTAATAAGTAAAAAATTCATTTCACTAAAAACATTTTTCTTTTGATCAGAAAGAATATGACATTCTTTAGCTGTGATGGATTCCAATTGTGGTCCAGGAGGTAAACAGTCAGTGGTTGATTAATCTGGTTATCCCACTGTTAAGAATTTTTCATTTTAATATATTTTAAATCTTCTAAAAATAAGACTTTTTGTACTGCTAGGAGAAAGCCAGCTAACATAAGTTCTAGCTTAAAGGAATAATACAGATTGACACCATAATTTTGCACCAGCTTGTTTAAAAATACTCTTCCTAAAGTATATAATACCAGTATAGCATGTCTTATTAAAAGCACAGAGCATATAATAATTAGGGGAAAATGGATATTAGCAGTGTCACTTACCACTCTGTTAAATTTAATCTATGTAATGTTTCTCTGTTTCTTTCAGCATAAAGAACGTCACTCCAAAAGTAGGTGATGCTGAAACCCGTAAAGCCATTCGCCGTGCCTTCGATGTGTGGCAGAATGTAACTCCTCTAACATTTGAAGAAGTTCCTTACGTTGAATTAGAAAATGGCAAGAGAGACGTGGATATTACAATCATTTTTGCATCAGGTTTTCATGGAGACAGTTCTCCCTTTGATGGGGAGGGAGGATTTTTAGCTCATGCGTATTTTCCTGGCCCAGGAATTGGGGGAGACACTCATTTTGACTCAGATGAGCCATGGACTTTGGGAAATCCCAATCATGATGGTAAGAGAAGATTTAATTTTAAACAAAATAGATAAGTGGCATGAATTTTCAGCTAACAGAACTACTTCCCTGTTCCCCTGTTCCTAAAGTCACATGGTTTTCTTTCCTTGGTTAACATTACTTTAGAAATATATTTGGTTGATCTGTCTCTTTGAATCCAAGGCAGAAAAGTATCTGCCTGATTGTAATACAGTATGAAAACATGTTTTGCTTGAAAAACATTGAATTCTTATTAGGAAACTTCATGATCATTCAAACATTGTACTCATGAATATTTACCTAAACTACTTTACTTTTCATATTTTAACATGTCAAACTTATGTAGCTTTAGGGGAAATGTGAATATTTAACAGTGATATAAGAACTACTTCAGCTATCCACCAATTCTGTGGATACCAATGGACATAAAACCTAGTCTTCAGTTTGCATCTTTGATGATGCAATGGCAGAATTTAAAGGCAAACCTTAAAGATGCCATTCCAAGAGTGGAATTGGTGTTTCCAAAAACTTTTGAATGTCTTTTGGAATTGTTGATTTTAACATGTCAAATCTAATTAAGTAGTACATTCCCCACAGTCAAATGAAGGACTGCACAGTGCAGTTTGCACACCTATCATTTACCAAATAAAGACTAAATATACTCTTTATCCTTCACAACTAGAATCTGGCCATTGCCAAGCTCTAAGGTGATGTGACTAAATTACTGCTATTATCTGTGAATGCTAATTAAAAGCTAAGTCTAATTTTGCATCTCTCCAAAACAGTATCAAAGAAGAGATTTTCTGTAGACATATTCTGTGTTTGATGCTGTGACAGGTTTTGTTTCCAAGCAGCTTCTGTTGTCCTGGTAGATCCCTCTAAGCCAGTTATATGAAGTTTGAGACATCTCTTCAGAGATACACAAATAGGATGTTTCTAGCATACAAATACTATAGAGATGGCAAGAAGTGGAGAACAGTTGTATTTCCATGTTACACTGAATTTATGAATAATGAGAGGCTTTATCTAATTCCTTTTCTTTCCCCTTCTCACCTGAGATTCTCCAAGAAAAATTCAGAGCTTTTTATGTTGCTGTATTTGTAGCCTGGGGGTCTGCAACAAAACCTTAATTTAGCAATTTAGGAGTATAAATATGGTGTTGTGACTATTTCATTGGTACAATACTTCTGCTGTGCTGGAGTCAGTTGAAGCAAGAGGTGTGTAAGGCACTGTAAAGGCCCTCAGTTGTGTAATGGGTTCAAGACACTTCATTATTGTGAAGCAAGGCCTAGATTCTTACTGGAGCAAAAACTGTGGTATTGCACAGCTCATATTTGCCTTCTTCACACATTTAGCTCAAAGGAGCACTGGTGGGAGTCCTCTGTTTGTGCAGTTTCGGTACATAGTCAGTCACAGCATTGTGAGGGTAAATGAAGGTGATTTTATGTGTCTGGTTTTTATGATGGTTAGAGACCAGCACTGCACATAATGTTCAGCGGTTTTGGAGCTATTGCTTGAAGCACTCAGGAAAATCTACAGGCATGTGTACGTTGAAGTCAGGATGTCACTTTAATTGGGATAACTCTTTTGGAGCAGTTCCACACCTTGTGTGAAAGTGAATGAACTTCTGGCTGTCTCATTCTTCTTTAACTTAAGCAATTTTCATATTGCCTAATGACACTCATTTCTTTATAGGGCTTTTGAGATTTGTGTTTTGTAGAACAGTTTTCAAAATCTATTGCTTGTATTAATGTATTTTAGTATAATGTGATGAAAAAAATCAAGGGAAAGTAAATTGATGCTATCACTAAAACTGTGATTTTTATATATCTTATAACTTTGAACTTTTATAATAAAAAGGTTTGCTATCTATATCACAAATGTTTAAGAGTTATGATTGGAAATTTTTCTGAAAATTTAATATCTTATGTACTTTGGTGTGCTTATATAATACATTTTTTTGTGGGACATTCCTGATAAAATGGAATATTAAAAGCAAAAAATGGAAGATTTTTTGAAAATATATGATAATTAATAAAATATCTTACCAATGCAAGTTCTCTGAAGAATTTTGGCAACTGTTAGTTTCATGGTTGATATGGTAGGAACTGTGTCATAGGTCATAGTTGTTGTCCAGAGAAAACTCCCCATCACTGTAACCTTAGAAAGGTCAAAAGATGTGCATTTCTTCTGAAAATGCAGGGGACCTGTTTGTCTGATTGATGGCTTTTAGCTATTAGGTAGGCTTGTTTTCCTCATGTCTTACTAATTAGCTCGTCTCTAGGAATACTGGAGGATCATGCAGGTTTGGGATTTTTTTTTGGTTTTGTTTGGGTGTTTGGTTGTGGTGGTTGTTGTTGTTGGGTTTTTTTGTTGTTGTTGTTTTGGTTCTGTGTTTGTTTTGGGGATTTTTATTTGTTTTGTTCTGTTGTTGATTTTTTGTTTGGGATTTTTTTGTTTGTTTGATTTTGGGGGTTTTTTTATGCCTGGGAAAAATTTCCAGGGAGAAAAAGAAGATGAGCACACTATTTGGGATTGACAGGAAAGAAAGACTTACAGCTCTCTTAGGCTTCCTATCATTTTGAGCTGAGTCTCAGAACACTGAAAAGCAGAAGGTTGAAAAATATATATGTGATCTTAGCTATGAGTCATTTTTCCCAGGCGAGTGTCAATTTTAAGATTCATTGTTCCAATAGTCCAATAGACACCTTCTTGTAGTATTATTTGGAATCCAATAGAATGGGAAAAAAATTGATGATTTATTTTTATTTTTAAACTAACTCTCACCCCAAGGGGCTGATTTTCTCTGATTCTTTTTCCAGTATCCCAGAGAGATTCAAAAACACAGAGCAACTTATTTACTTAGCAGCAGGAATGCAAAAATAAGGTCCTTTTGAAAAGCCCTAGCCTCATTCTTCACCTTATACTGTTCTAATGAAAACAGTTTATACGCCATCTACCTCAGAAAAGACAGGGAACTTAATGAAATGCTTTCATAAACTGTTGTCTTTATAAAGTAATTTTCATTCCAAATAAGGAATCATGCACAAAATCAGTATTCTGAGTATAGTTAATTACTACAGCAATTTATTCTGACTACTTAATTGTAGTGTCTTCATACTTCAGGTTTTTGGTTGATTTGGTGGGGTTTTTTTCTTATCACATTTGGTCAAGTTTCTTGTGTTTTCTTTTGTTTAATCATTCTCTAGACTCCAAAGACAGTTGCAATAGAAATACATCATCTCCACAGCTCATTGCTGCTTTCCTTTATTCTCACTTCAATGGTATGTTCTTATCAATCGTGTTCTCTGAAGAGATTTGTGCTTTGACTCCTCCCTCATCCTGAAGAATGAATGAGGCTTTTGTAGGAGTAGAGACTAATGGGCCTGTCGCTCAGGAAAAACACTCCTGTCATACAATTTTACACTTGCAGGCTTTCTACAAGGATATATTTCTTTGCTTTCATAATATCCTGTAAGCAGAGTACAGCTGCTACCTCAACTCCAGCTGAGCTGTGGAGGGCTTTTCTCTGAATTTCCATCCACGGTGCTGCAGGTGATCCTAGAAATATTGCCAGAAAGAAGGACAATAGACTTAACATCACAGGGAAGCAGTGGAAACAAGGACAGAATTTGTTTTGCCATGGAATGAGGGAGATATGGAGGATAAAATATGATGCACATTTCTTTTCTTTTTTTTTTTCTTTCTTTTTTTTTTATTTAATAAGGAAAGGGAATGCTATTCTTTCAACACCTTATACAAAGTGTGTGTATTGGACTGTAGTCTTCCTTCAGTCAGTTCTCATCTTCTATTTTTCCCATTTAGCACAACTACTATTCAGGTTCCCATGGGAGTAGGCTGTTACACTTACAGTAGACTCCATTTCCTTTATGATCTGCCTATCTAGATTTCAGGTGAGATAAGAGCCTTAGCTTCTTAAATTATTTGGAACAGGATGGTTTCTTCATGCACCTTACGAAGTATCTTGTGCTCCTAGGCAGTCTCAATTAAAACTCAGGTTATTCTGGTAGTGCTTGGCAAATACAGCAGAAGAACAAACAGTGTTCAGGAACAGCAAATCAAAATGGATGGGATTTTACAGGAAAATATTTCACAATATGTGCACTTAAAATGTAAAAAGGTAAAGGGACAAACAGGAAATGGAAATCATGTTGCATAAGTAGATATCTGAAAAATCATCACTTATTGGGAAAAGATTTATATCTTTATTTTCTTTTGAACTTAAAAACTGTAAATAAAACAAACAAACAAAAAAGTGAAGAAAAAAGTAAGAGGAAGAAATCTTAATATACCAGCCTTGAAACTAGGGAGGGATTTCCTTGTTCCCATGACTCTAGTCCATTTAAGTGATATATATCCCCTCATTATTTTTAAATTTAAAAATTATGGACAATGAATGATGCATCTAAATCCAGAAAGTGACAATGACTTCTTCCTAGGAGTGGCAGTACTTTGGAGATATTGTACTGTCAAAACCCTCAACAAAAATCTTTTTCAAAGTATTTTCTTCAATGGTAATATTTCAAATGACTGTGATGAATTTCAAAGTCACTACCAGCGAGCATCTCAGATAGGTACTGTCTCTGTAAATTTTCTAGTAGCTTGAAGAAAAATCCTGTCTTACATCCTATTTTTCTGTACCAGAACTGAAAGGGCCATCTTATTAGCCTTATTGCACTGGTTTATCAAAATTGATTTCGCATTTGTCTGTTTACATGTACTTAAGTTAGTTTAAACCTTTTTTAAAGCAGTTATTTTTTTCTGGGATGTTACTGAATACATCTAAACCTATTTAAGGGAGTGTTAAACCAGTTTAAATTGAGAGTGCACTACATTTAACTAGATTAATTTAAGATTGACCTACTTGCAAAAGTGCAGCTTTTTAAAAAAGGGCAAGATTTAGAAGAAATGCTTGGGGAAAACAAGGATTTCTTGGGAGCTTAGTTTTCAAGCACATTAGACATGATATGTAATGTACCAATTACTGGATAAAATGTGACCACAGAACTGTGTCTTGCAGCAGCAGAAAATATTTGGCAAAAAACTAAGTGTAGATAAACACAAGAGATCAGTAGTGGTAATTTGATACTCTTATCTTCATATCAACAAGAGAAATAGAAGTCAAACTAAAATACATTGTTTTTTACCTCTGTAGCAAATTTATCAAGGTAGATAGTGCACCATACTGAAATTCTGCAGAAAATAGTTCTTCCATTGAAGAACATATGATAAATAATAACAAGTGGAACTGCGTTAGAGAAGTAATAGTACAGTGACATGTAAGGAGAATATTACTGCTAACTACTTACATACATGTGGGATGTTTGTAACTTTGTATATACATTATATATACATATATATAACTTTGTATATACATTTGTAAGTTTGTAACTTGTGTATACATTAAGCTCTGTCTTTGGGAAAACAAACTTAAAAATTCAATAATTCAGTTTTGTTTATTTTTTTGTTAATCCTCCAGCATTCAAAAAATTATTCAAGTTTTCAGGCAATAACTAGAAAACAAGCAAAGAAACCTGTCACTTTGTACCATGCTGTTTGTAGGTTGCCAAGTAAAAGCTTCTTGGAGCTGATGCAAATACAGCGTCTCGTGTAATGTACTTGGACTCCAGTTAGTGTGTAGATTCTGCTGTGGGCACTGTGCTGGCAGCCAAGAAAAATTTATGAAAATCCTGATCTCTGAACTGCATAGATCAACTTGCAGTAAATTTCTTTTGGCTGCCAGTGTGGTTGACACAGTGCAGGAGATATATGCTATTGGAAATATGAATCAGTGGAGTTGTGAAAACCATCTCCTAAGGGAGCTCTGTGTCTTGAACAGTGCTCATGCTGTGGCTTGGTATAAAGGAAGCCAAGCATTTCAGATTAAAGGAAACTCTGTATTACAATATTAACATGGCTTTAATTTCATAAAGCATAGTGCTCTTAATTGATTATGTATGTTTTTTAATAAGCAATTATCAACATGAAATTCGATCTGTAACCAAGCAGTGTGACCTTCCAGTTGTCAAATGCTTATTTTCTAGATCTGCACTACAATAACTTTGTAGAAGATTAATATCTTATTTTAATTTTTATTTTATAGTACTTGTGTATGTGCTTGTAAATAGAGAATTGCAAAAGCAGGCTCAGATCAAAGGTTATCCTACAAAATATCCTATTTCCAGTTAACAGCTATTAACAGATACCTAAAGAAGAGAATAAGAGCAGGGTAAACATATGGCAGTAAAACCCCAGCATATTCCCTCTTAGCTTCCAGTAATCTGTGGCTCATTGAATTTCTGAGGCACAGGCCATATTTTTGTGTTTAGTAGCCTGTGAGGGATTTCCTTTCATTAATCGGTGTAATCTCTTTTTGAACTCATGTAAGCATTTGGTATCCACAACATCCTGTGACAATATGTCCTGTAGTTTAAGCAGACGTGAAAGACTTCTTCTTTCTGATTTTTTTTTAGACAGATGGATGCCCATATTGTAAGGAAGTAATTTCCTAATAATTTTATCTATTCCATTCATATTTTATGGGCCTCTGTCATATCTTGTTTACAGGATAAAGAGACTGAGACTGTGGAATTGCAGCCTTGTTTATATATAATTAAGGTTAAAAAAGTACAGCTTCAATTTTAAATTGAAACTATTTGAGTGCAAAATGGGAGAATTAGCAATATTGTAAATGATGACAAAACCCAACTATTGCATTTATAATATTACACAGCGATAAAGATGCCAGGACAATATTTCAAGGAGCTTTGCAAGTTGCAGGCACATTGAATAATGATTGCTTCTTTTAATTTCTTCATTTTCCCTGAAATCCAATTTAATTCAGAAATCAATTAACACAAATGATACTTTCTGTCCCTAAACCACAACATTTTCAGTATTTAAAAAGAAACCACTCTTTCCCTTATCAATAAGTGCATTTTGTGCTGCTAGATCATCCTCTGTCCTCAAACTTTCCAAACCTTCCTGGATTATACTTGCTGATGTGCACCTGTCCCACATCCAGTTACTCCAAGATGGTACCTAAAATCTTAACTCGCAGATATCCAGCCCCTGATGCATAAAAAGTATCCTTGAAAATATCATGGCATGCAAAGCTGCACTGGAGAACCGAAAAATCCTTTCAGCTATTGAAGAGATGGGAAATGATCATAAAAACTCATAAATGGCCCTGGCTGCTTGTGAGGACTCAGTCATTGGACATAGGACTATGCAGATACAAGAGGATCTCTCTGCTGGACCCCATCTACCAGCTGGAAGCCAGATGATGGAAAATGGTAACTGTTGGCAAAGTACTCACCTCATTTTTTATAATTTCTGGGGAGGATTTTGCTTTCGTGGAACACCCTTATGGCTTTGAGGAAAGCACTTGATTTGCATGTTTTTAAAAGGGAAATCTGTTTAAAACTGGCAGTCAGTGAAAGCAGTCTTGTGGATGAATCCAGCCCCATGTTGACTGGATGCTTTTAATACATCCCAGGGGTTCTCAGTGTGTAATATCTTATTCTCAGCTTCCTTCTTGGCGTAGCATTTCTATATGCCCTATTATGCAAATTGAAAGAGAGGCTGAGGAATATGTTAAGAGAATTGACTTCGTGATATTCTTAATTAAAGCAGTGGGATTCTAGACCAAGATGCACATCTTACATCATGCTTTTCATGTCTATAGAAGCAAGGTGATATTTAAAGTGTAGCATAATTGCTAGAGACAGTCCTGATGCAGGCTTCGAACCAAAAAGGCAGCACAGCTCAAGCCACCGAGTTACATATTGCTTCCATCGTGGCGTAGGTAAACACAGATCTTTGCAATCCTTTGTGGAGTAGTTAGGGAAGCTGCAAACTCAGCTATCCATTCAAACTGCAACTGGAGGTTATTTCCCACATACCAGGGCCAGCAGAACTTGCTTGCTTGCTTGCATTTGCCATCTGCCTCGGTTTGTGATCAGCCAGCCCATCTTAAACTGCTAATGAAAAGTGTTAAAGCGGATCTGGCTGACTTTGCATGGAAATAAATGAGGAAAGTTCACATTGTCTGTTACATCGACTCTGCTGCCAAGGAAACATCTAGCTGAAAGGCAGCATGGGTCCTTGCAGACAAATTTGGCAGCATTTGCACCTAAAAGCACTGAAAAAAAAACCTGCCTTTTTTTTTTTCTTTTTTTTTAATTCTAAAGATGTCATTGTCTCAAACAACTGTTTATGCAACAATGAAGTCAAGTTTATCTACCAAAATGGATTCATTTAATCAGACCCTCGTACAAGTATATTAGGAGAACCAAGTTTACATGGGGAAATTTAGTTGAAAAATGTTTGTTTTAGTGATTAATAAGTTGAAGCTAACTGTGTTGGAGTTTTTGGCTTCATTTTCTCTTATTGTCTTTCTCATTTTCCCCCTGCAGTACATGAGAAAAGATCATTGGGAAGCCCTTTTTTTCAGGCAAATAGATTTATTTTAAATGAATCCAAACATAAAATGTGGGCCAACCTTTTCATGATTGTTTTTATGACTCCACAACCTTTCACACACAAAAAACCCCCCTAACGCTACATATACAAAAAAACTCCAACCAAACAAACAAATACTCCTACCTTATTATTTCCTCCTTTTAGAAAGAAGCTTAACAGATTTTGAGTAATGAATCTAAGAGAGTTTCATATAACTTACATGGAAAAAAGGAAAAAAAAAGAGAAAAGGGAAAAAAGGAAAAAAAAAACATGTTCCAGTGCTTTTTATTCTTATTCTCTATGCATTTTATAACTGTTTACCATCAGCCTACCATAAGGCAATATTTCTTTAAAATGTGTGATACCAACTAATAGTAGTGCTAATAATAGAGGAACTGCCTTAGGAGCGATGAGATTTCACACCAGAGACTGAATTTCACATTCTTGAAAGATTATTTGCTTTGAAGAGCTTGTGAAAAGCCATATCTCAAACACGTTGAGTTAAAAAAAAAAAGGAGACAAAATTCCCTTTATTATTCCAAATAAGTCAAAAGCAGTTTACAACTAAAAAATCAGCTAATGAATGAATGGCTTGAAATTATTTAATTTTCTTTTCAGTCTGGTCTCCTAGAAACAGTAATTTAGGACAGAAGCATTATCTATGAACCTAAAATTCTCTCTTTAGACAGAAAGTGACATTTCAGTCATTTAAAGCAGGCATCAGGCTTAGCATTCCAACTCTCATGGAATCCTGGGTTCTTCAAGTCTCCATTTGTTTCTAAGGCCACTTAATGGAGACTTTTCCTTCAAGATAGATTTAGGAAATACCAAAGATGCTCTATAGAATATTATTACTGCATTGCCATCTCATTTTCCCCTGCCTTTTTAGGGGGAAAATCTGAAAAATCATGTTGCCAATTAATATGGACATTGTCATGGTTTCCAGAGAGAACAAGACAAGAATTATACAGTAATTCCACATTTAATTACATATTTATTTATTAAGCAGAAATTAATGCATTTTGAAAAAGTAGAATGATGTAGATAACCCTAAAATATAAGATAATACTATATCTGAATTTTTAGAATATTATAGAATTAACAAATGAAAGATTTTCTACAATAGCGTTCCCAAGTCTAGAGTATAATTTGTGCTTTTCCTGACAACTCTTCACTTCAAAATGCCCAAAATATTTGTTCTTGAGGCCAAAATGTTTTTTTATCTATATTTAGAATTCTTCCTAACAGTTTGGGTTCCAAAAAGTGCTGAACAGGTAACACCAATAGCTGGGAACATATACAGCTAAAACATTAGGTTTTGAAAAAAGATGAAAGCAGAAAAAAAAATCCAAATAAGTTAAAAGAGCAACATTTTTGTGCCAAATATTTTTTGTCTGGTTGTTTTAGATTTTTTTTAAGGTTTAAGTCTCTCCTTCAAGTCAGCCTATGATAAGTACTTCCTGGGTTTGTACATATATCACTTAAGTCCATGTCCTGTACTTCTATAATTAATGTTTTGCCAGTGACTTAAAAGAAAAGACCTAAGTTAAAAGCCAGAAGACTTGAGGGGGTGGAATTAATCTGACCATATGTTGATGTTTATGTCTGAGTTAATCTCATGGAGTCCCTTTAGAGTTATAGGAGAGATATATTGCCTTCCTGGGTAAGGTTTGTTGCATCCTGAAGTAGGTGTCTAAAACCAACTGGATGAATCATGTTCTGAAATACCTGCTTCTCATCTCTTGCTGTGAGAAGTGCAGGTAGACACGTTTGTGTTACAGTGTTGAGTAGCTAGATAACTTGCGCTAGTGATGTTGAATCATACCATTTCAGATTATAGGGAACTGTAGTGATAAGAGCTTCAAAATAGCAGCACTAACTGGGGTCAAAAGAAATCTGTCCCAGCCCCAGAGGTGGCTGTTTTGGGACCAGTTCAGTATAGCAGTCAGAAAGGGCAGTTGCAGGCATAGGCTGTTCCCTGCCCCTCAGTATGGCAAGACAAACACTCATATTGGTCTGAATATCATAATTTACAAGTGGGTTGTGCCTCTGAAATTTAGAATGCAAAGTTGGTAGTATGGTAATTTGTAAACATACTTTTAGTTTCCCTTTTCTAAGAATCATACAGAGCACCTTTCTTGTGATGCAGTTTAGAGATTGAAACTATGTTAGTATGAGGAAATGGGATATTCAGGAAGCTGAAGATCCAGTAAAGACATGGAATTAATGTTTTTAACTGTGGCTCCAACTAGCAGTGCTAGCAGAAGCAGCAAAAGTAGTAGGGCCTGAGCTTCAGGAAGAGTTAGCAAATAAAATAGATATATAATCAACAGTCACTCCTTAGCTGTTTTTTGTTTTTAATCATCACTTGTGATGCTGGCAGTGCTGGCCATAGTGGCTTGCAGAGATGTGGTCCCAACCTTCCTGAGTGTGGAAGCCCTGGTCTGAGAGCCATCAAACATGGAGTCTCTGGTACTGTCCCTTCTTCCTGATGGGGCCCACTGCTCTTGCCGCAGGCTGGGGTCCTGCTGAGCTTCTAATTCAGTGAAGGCGAAGTTCTAGGCTTGACTTCTGCCCTGGCCTGCATTCTCATGTCCAATCTCTCCTGTGCTTTGCCAGGGGCAATGAACTCCTGCTTTCATCTTCCTCTCTAAGCAAATTCTTGCATAGTCTTCCTTCTGCTGGGAGGCCCAGGAGTATGACTGGGCTGCCTGACCATCTTGTCCTCTCCAGCACCCTTTGCTCTGCCCTCTGCAATCTGTCATTTGGAGGCTGCTCCTCCATGGCAGGGGCCCAGTCATCTCCACGCCAACAAGTGCCAAGAGTCACAAGTGCGAACTGATTGTATTCCCCATGTTCTGGAAAGGTTTAGGATTCTAGCTAGGGGGGCATACAGCTGTATGGATATAGAATCCTGGGATCTTAGCAGCAGATTCTCCAATAGATCAGAGCATTTCATATGAGTAAATTTTAACAAAGTAAGACCTAAGTAGCAGATTTGTCTTTCTGTCACTTCCTCTGTATACACGATTCCCAGTTTGAAGTTGTCTCAATTTAAAATATGGTGCACACTTGAATCAAGTTTCTCTTTCAAGTCTGCAGACATCTTAGAAAACTTGTCTTCTTTTCAGATCAGAGAACTTTTAATGATTTTTTTCTTCTAATCACTTTGCCAATTAGGATTCAAAATTCCCACTTCTTTTTATCATCAGTTTAATGAAAAAGACCCAAACCATGGACAAATCCATCTTGACTTTTTCTTAATGTGAATTTTAAAAAGCCAGGTAACAGTGAAGGAAGAATTGTTCATATAAAAACCTTACATATATATAATATATATATATACATATATACATGCATATGTATATATACAAACCACCATGTCGCTGTTTAAAAATTCTCAAAGTCTTGTGTCTATGTTAAGAAAGATACAATGGTATGCTGATGAAAATAATAACCTGATTTTGGTGGGTTTAATGTGAGCTAATTTAGATGTTATTATAATTACTCTCAGTAGTTTACTGGTACAGGGTAAAAAAATTTATCAAACAAAAATTTAGCCAACACAAGATTTACACACAAATTAAATTCTTTGTGCATTCTATTGAGGGAATTTCATTGATCTCTAGGACTCTTTCAGATTTCTAAAAGGCGGTGAGATGCTAGAACAGGGTGCCCAGAGGAACTGTGGATGCCCCATCCCTGGAAGTGTTTAAGGCCAGGCTGGATGGGGCTCTGAGCAGCCTGGTCTAGTGGAAGATGTCCCTGCTCATGGCAGGAGGGTTGGAACTGAGTGGTCTTCAAGGTCCCTTCCAACCCAAAGCATTCTATGCTTCTGTGATTTCTGCCCCATGACAGATTACATCTATTGTGAATATTTGCAGTATGACTTTGACCTTCCTCCTAGAATTTATAAATATTTCTTCATAGGAGAACACACAGAATATAGGGGTAAATTAATAAAAAGAAAACAAAAGAAGCCATCATGTTAACAAACCTGCAGTTTAGCTGAGTGGCTTACAGACAAACCCTACAATTTTTTTGTCAAGACAAGGGTTCAATTTTAGTACAGCTTCATGAACAATTAAAGTTCTCTTGCATTTATTCTCACCCAAAGTACCACTTAGGAGTGGTAGAAAGATGTACATTCCCTTCACACGAGTGACCCACTGGGACCAGACATAGAGGACAGGTGAGGACTTGTGATGCATGCTCTTCTCATGTACATATCCAAATTCTCAATCCCAGCATGTGTTCATTTTCACAGCCTTCAGAAAGCAGTTTTAAGTACTTCTCTAGCTTCTTTTTCCTACTAAAAAATAAAAACAGAAACAAAGAAAATACAGGAAAGAGTATAAATAGGTAAAGCTATTATAGTATTTGCGACATTTGTAATATGAAGACCTTTTCTAGCAAAATGAAAAATTCCATTAAAAGTCAAATTTATTTAAGATAGTCATTTTCTAAACACAACCATGAAAACACCCAAAATAAATTTGTTTCATTCTGTTCATCAATATGGCTTTATTATTAGTAGAACGAAAATGCCATTTGAGAATAATATACAAATTCATTAGTGGACCTGAGTGATGAAGAAGTTGATCCCAGGAGCAAGAGATTCAACATAAATGTAGGAGTTTGTTATAGTTTGCTAGATTTTCTGTCACAGCAGGGTTTCCTCAAAGCATGAAATAAATCCATAAGCATCATATTTTCAGAAAGAACACATTGAAGCAAGCTCTCATGTTTTCTCTGCCTCCCCTAGGATCATCTCTAGCTGCTTCACTTGTCTTTTTTTGGGGAAGTTGGTATTGATTCATTTGTCAGAATGGTTTGCAAATTTTTTCAGTACTAGTGATTGAAACTGTGAGAAAAAAGTGGAAATATTCTTATATCCATGCTTTTTATAAAAAGAAATTGAAGAATACCTAAAGTAATTAATTCCACCCATTTCAAGCAATTTACTAAAAGTTGTAGAATATTGTTGGTAACAGATCTAAGTAGTAAGTCAGAAATTCTTGTCTTTTGCATGTCTTTGCCTTCTAAAGTACAGGCTGATATGTGTTATAAAAGAAAGTGTGCTCCTGACTTCTTCTAAATTCTGCCCAAAATATGCAGAAACAGTAAAGCACTGCCAGGATAGACTCACAGGCCACTAAACTCAAATGTTCTCATCATATCTCATCAATGATCTGAGTCACCTGAGGACAGCCTTGCTCTGTAATAATGTGGCCTTGTCAAAATTCAAGCAAGCAATTTTGAATTTCACACTAATCTGTTAAACTTTTTAAAATAGAATAGTTTATCATAAATATACACATATGGGTGTAGGTATTCTAAGTTACAGACATTGTAACTAGAACAGACTTTGTATATAACAAACTGTCTGTACCTTCTCTCCTGTCTGCATATATATATATATGTATATATATATATATATACACATACATATACATATATGTGCACATACACATATATATATATATATATCTCACTAAGCCTAACGGAAAGGAGTTTATTATGCATTTCATGTATTAATAGGGTGAAAGAAGAAATTTTTATGTCACTGTATTTTGTCACAATGAAAAAGCCTAAATATATAGATATATAATTAAAAAATGATTGTTTAAAATAAAGTGTGTAAAAAATAGATAAGCTAAGTTCATGCAGAAAGTGGATATGCTCTGTATGATATGCTTTTATTTAAAATGACAAAAAATTAGTTTTGTTCTTGATTTTTCAAAGGTGCTCCATCCATCTTTTAGCAAAACTCTCTTTCCAAAATAAACACAGCTACCAAATTTTAGTGCCAATGGCAGAAGTCTTAGATAATGTCATACAACTATATATGATTTCTTAGACTGGAAAATGTAGCACCTTTATTTGGGTATTCCTATGTTTATATTTAGACCCATGTATACTCTCAATATAGCATATATATACATATATGGTGCTTATGTAAGTGCATGCATAATATATTTGCTCAGTTCTGCTCTATTGTAATAAGGTCAGAGAGAGAAAGAATCTGCTTTTAAGACTGACTGTTGAAATTGCATCTTCAAAATTCTGACCTGTCTGGAAAGGATAATAATAACAGAGATAACAAAGAATTTCTTTTAGTGGGTTTCTTTTGTTGTGGTTTTTTTTTTTTTTTTATGCCATATAGAGTAAGGGTCTTACTATACAGTTTGTAGCTTTTAGCTGTTTGGATGCATCAGTTGGTACAAAGGAACAGAATAATGAAAATGAAAATTCTGCATACATTGAACAAAAAGCAATAGGTATTTTGTGTGTGTGTAATATTTCTGATTATTGTAAGTTTGCCTTTGAGACATTGTCTGGTTGTAATAGGACTATAATAGAATTCTTGTGTAGATTTAAATTTCAGTTTGATGTGACTTTAATTAGAAAACATCTATCTACAGCATGAAAAATGAAATAAAATAGTCTTTGGAAGAAAAAGTGTATGTCTATGTATAAAACATCTTTGTATTTTTACAATTGTTTGTAACGTGAAATTCAGTTTCTAGGGTTTCTTTTTCTTTTCCTTGGGATGGAGAAGTCTTCAAAATTGAGGTCACATGTTAAGCCATTAAGTTGTTCCTTTTATAAATTGAACTCACATACCATTTAAAATGGAAATTATTATCTTCAGAACTAGGTTTTCGTAATAGCCTACTGTGGACAAACATATTAGCTTTGTTTTTCTGTAAATGTGAAAAATAGTGTATATATTAGCTACAGGGAAAGGCTTCCCCATACAACATGCTCCACACTGCTGGCTATTGAGTATTTGATATATTAATACATATTTATATTCTGGAGTTTGGGCAGTGTTTGTAAAGTCAGGCAGATTTAGTGCCTAAAATAGTTTATAGCCTCAGAGAAAATTGTTAGTATAAAAATAATAAT
Source organism: Molothrus ater (assembly GCF_012460135.2). NCBI lineage: Eukaryota > Metazoa > Chordata > Aves > Passeriformes > Icteridae > Molothrus > Molothrus ater. The sequence continues at coordinate 134,489,513 of NC_050478.2, forward strand.
TTTATCTTAGTTCTTTACACACGGTATCTTCTTTTTCTTCCCTTGTGAAATCAAACTTGAGATAAAATTAAAAAACAATCAAAAAATTTTTGAGTTTACAGCCATTCTATTCCAAATCTCCGTGCTAATGGGAACACAAGAATAGAGACACACAAGTTTTGGACTTGTGCAAAAATATTTTCCAGTATTTTTCTACTACTCTGTGGGTATACAACAAGATACAACTGAGACTGTGACAATGAATCCATTGTATATCTTCAGTGGCAACATTTGCTTTAAAAATAATTCTAGTCATATGCATTTTAACTGTGCTATGACTTGTGCAAGTTTGTGATGGTGCTTCATTATGCCATGTGGACTGAAATATGTCCTACTTGGATAATGTATACTGAAATACAAAACTCTCTCCTTCAACGATGGCAATTGAAAATGTAAAAACTCCCCAATATGGATAGGATAGCAAAGCTAGGCTGAATATGAATGCTCACTAGTTTGTACACTTCAGCTTATTCTGAGCACTGACCAAGGAATTGAAGGTGGGCTATCACCGACCTTGCTGTCTCAAATACACTTCTGTGCAGCCTTGAGAAAAAGAGCCAGACTTACAGAAGGTTGTCCTTCTGCACTCTCAGGAGCTTCTGACAGTAAGTGTGAGGTACTCAGGGCAAGTCTGCTCCCTAAAGCTAAGAGGCACTGAATAATTGTTGCCTAATTAGAGAAATCTAATCGTATGCAAAGCAAAAAGGATGGAAACTCAGATAGTAATAAGGCCCTACCTGTACTGGACTCAGACAGCTCATCTTGGGCTGGTTTAAACCTGAGTTTCAATTTCACTAAGTTATTTGGGTCAGTTCAAATTCAGGATGCCCTGGAGACAATCATGACTCTTGATGGAAATTGTTATGAGTAATGGGGCTATTTGGCTACGAGTAGAAAATATGTTCCCTGTTAAATCATTGTCACCCCAGGCAAGAATATTATTCTCCCAGCTCTTTCCTCTGACCTTCTCCCTTCCCCCCTATTCATTTGCTCAAGGGCTGTTCTGCCTTTGCCACACTTAATGGCTCCCCTGATGGCTACAAGGTGTATTGCACGAGGAGGGAATGACTAAATCCAGAGGGAGAGCCAGACACGGAATGGAACGTTTGGGGGTTTTTGGTTCCTTGGTTTGTTGGTTGGGTGGGGTTTTTTTGGGTTTTTTGGTTTTTTGGGTGGTTTTGTTTTTGTTTTTTTTTTGCTGGTTTTTTGTTTTGTTTTTGGTTTTGTTTTTTTCTTTTTACATAATCTCCCCTATCCAAAAGATGAAAGGAGAAACAGGCAGCCTCTGCATAATATCTGTTGTCTGACATGGTCCTACTGTCCCTTAGTACTACTGTAGAAGTGCTCTACCATATGTTCATTATCTGTGATTCTGGAAAAGGATATGTCAGTAGCTGAAAGTCAGTTTTATTTATTTCCCTTTTACTATGTATTTCACCTCTTTCAGATCAACATGGAGCAAAATGTAGAAATTGCTGGAAATCTGTAAGGGGACTCAATAAGGACTGAGAATCAAAGGATTGATTCTTCATGTATTCCATAACTGGCACAAATAGAAGTAGTAGACTCTTCCAAGATTGCTGATTAACTGCAGTTTTTTTGAAATTTTAGAAATTATAACTAGGTAACTTCCCAGACTTCCTGCCTCAAAAAGTAGAGGTATAACATGTAAAAAACTCTTTCATCTACTCACAGTAACAAGCCTAATAGTACTAGTAGAATAAATACTCTTATTTCAAAACAACTTGAAAATAATACAGTAAATAAAATGTGGCCAACTTGTCAGTGCATTTTTAATATAGGACTTAGTTAATATATTTAGTTATGATGTAGGAAGCATAGGTACAGGAAAGAAATTTGCTTTCAGGAGGTCTGAAAAGAAAAAGAATGTTGCTTCTTAAATATTTAAGTTAATACCAGGGAAAGAAATTTTGCCTTCTAATAAGCCTAGTTTAGAAGTTTCACAAAACTCAGAATAGAATTGAAAAATAATGTGAGACTTTTCCTTATAGTATGAAAGCTGTAGTACAGTAACATGCTCTTCTTTTCTGTCTTTCCATCTTAAACCTGTGATTATTTAAAATTACATTAATTATTCCATTATAAGCGCAGAAAACCTTTACAAAGTTCCTTCTGTGCATCACTTCCTATGCTGATATTAGCTCCAGAAGCTGTGTATTATTCATATGAGATGATGTCAAGATCAGCTTTGTCTGCATATAGAAGGCCAGATTCAGATATCAAGAGCATTTGTCACCAGGACAGTCAGGCTTATCAAAACTATTGAAACAGCACATTGAGATTCTGCTTTGCTGTAAGAAGAGCTGCATCCAAGAAAAATATTGTCATAAAACATTTCATCCGGAAAACACATAATTATAAATGATAGGATAAACTTCTCATTTGTAAAAGCACATTATGTCACATTAATTTTTGAAAGATGTGATTTTTTTGCAGTTATTTTGAATGGAAGATCAAGAACATTTAGTAGTCATATTTTCAAATTAAGAATCAGAAGTTATGAGAAGACTGTGAACTAAACATATAGTTTTACTTGTGTCTGTTTTCATTATTTCATTCAAAAATTTATTTTACAGACATCAGCATGGCTTCATACATCATGAAGGCATCTAGTGTTTCCTATTCCATATGTACTTTGGATAAAGTTTATTTTATTGTGTCAACAAGAGGAAATGCTTGAGAAATTGAAATACTGTCAACTATGTCCTCAAAGTTCTGTAATGTATATACATGCAATTTTGTTGCTGATACAACTTAATATTATTACTACTGACATTTTAAAAGTACTTCCAGATCAAGTTCCAGCAGTGGAAAATAGCTGTCTATCCCTAAAGAATCTAAAGCTTATAGGATAAGAGTTAAGGTTAGCATTTTTTTCATATTCCTAACCAATATATGACTATTAGGCCAGAGCACAAGCCTTTCATTATTTATACTTTCAACAACAAGCTACTTACTATAGGTAACACCAGTTTCACATGAGCTCAGCATTTAAAAATTAGATGGCCAGTATAATAACCTGCTAATCTAGAGTATTTCTCTTGTCAGTGGGATAGGATCACACGTCTGGAGGATGGCTCTTCCCATCTCTAGATGGTGAAATGAGCCATATTCTGGATGTGGCCCTTTTCAGACAACTGGAATCTTCCTCCTGATCTAAACCACTTTTCCGAAGTCTCATTTTGTGACAGGTTAAGTACAAGAGAATCTGTATGAAAGACGCATAGAAAGATATGCAGAACAAAATCTTAGATGAGCAAAAATGGACAGAATTAATACCATAGAGGTCCAGCGCTGAAACTTTTTTTTAGAAAAGATCCCATTGGCTTTCATTCTGTTTGCTTCAGAAGAGTGACATATTCTACTGCCAAATGTTCCAGTTTTATCTAATACTCTGTAATAAAAAATTTAAAGATACCTTGAGAAGAGAATAACAAAAACATTAAACTGGTCTATATTGTGAGTGCATGGCTTTGGGGTTTTTCTTCAGTCCTACAAAAATTAAAAAAGCTCTAAAGCTTAAATAGAAAACTACAGTTATTACAAGGAATTGCACAGGGGAATATATGAGGACATCTATTTTCCTCATTAGGACTTCAGTCACAGTGATTCAGAAATGGACAACATCTGCATATAGTCAGCAGGGATCTGATTATAAGTGTTTGAATTACTAAGTTCACTGTGGGGTTTATCCTAAATAGGTAGTCTTCAGTTTGTGAAGTTTACCAAACAAAGCCAAGATATTTTCCTATTGGAACTATGTCTTGATGAAAGCATTTTTACTTGGGTTCATGGCAACATGAACTTCAAGTCACAAGTTGCACAAAAGCCTAGACATAAACTATGACACTTGAACCCTACACTTACCATGTATATCAATTAAAAAAGGTTTATGTTTATGATGGCTGTAAGAGTACCATTATAGTATAATGGTTTCCTTGTTAGAAAAAAAAAAAGAGAAAACTGCCTTTTCTGCCACATTATCCTTGATGATCCATTAATTACTACGCATTACCTTGTGAGACTCAAATGCAGTGAAAACATCTTGCAAGACCAGAGTCCTACATGTGTGTTATTTTTTTACTAGCTTTGTGGATTTAAAGGTCTTTTTCCTTTCCTTCTTTTCACAGGAAACGATCTCTTTCTAGTTGCAGTTCATGAACTCGGACATGCTCTGGGCTTAGAGCACTCTAATGATCCCACTGCAATCATGGCTCCATTTTACCAATATATGGAAACTGACAACTTCAAACTACCTAATGACGATTTACAGGGCATCCAGAAGATATATGGTATGTTGTGTTCACATTAGACAACACAAGCTTTTTGGTTTAGAGTAACTTTGAGGTCCTCCTGGCCATATCACCTCTCCAAAGGGCTCGTTGGTGTGAACGTCACCAGTTGTTATGCCAGAGTCTCTGTGTGAGTAAAACATCCAAAGATTTTGAGGACACTCTTACTCTTTTTCTTACTGTTCAAAACTTATATTCAAATCTGCACTCATCTGGAACAGTAATTTTAAAGGTCTTAAAAATCCATAAAGACAATTCAATCAAAATTATTCCAAACTATGAAAATATTAAGAAATGCAGGTCTTTAACTATAATGAGGGTGTACAAGCTCATGTAACTGGATGAATTGATTGCTTCTCAGTTTATCAGTTATAATACAGAAAATTTCTCTCAAAATCTGAGGTCCCGTAAATACCCTTTCTTATGATATATATAACAAATTGATCTCAAAATAGTGTTATAGTCCCTACAGAGGGTAAAGAAGGGACTACTTCTTTAAAATATGTTCATTTCATTTTTGATGGCCTGATATAAAATACATGTGATGCAAATAAATTCTGCATTTAACAAGACAATTGAATTTTTTTTTAAATTACTAACAATAGCATAATTGTGATTATGTGTTGAATGTAATACTAACTCCCATATTACTATCCCTTAAACTTCCAAAGACATGGCTTTAGGGTTTTTTTTAATGACTTTGATTCTGTTGGTATATGTTAAATAGTTTTAAGGTTTTGGTTTTTTTCTTTAAAGATTTATTTGACTTTCAGAATTGAAAATTCTGTTGCATCTCCATGTTAATGTTCTCTATCCAGTGCATATACTTTGATATTGCCTTGCTCAATATTCCTTAATTAAATCTGCACTGGATTAAATTCTGTACTTCCAGTTTTTCCTGTTTAGTTTGTTGTATTTATGTTGAATATTGTGAGGGTCATTCCTTCTTTATCCATCCTACCAGAAAGAACAGCTACGATCATGTAGAATTACTGTACTGCTAACTAGAAATCTGTAGACTCCATGGTGTAATAGTAACAAGAATTTTAAAATATCATATTCACAAGCACAGATAGATATTTTTGTAAAGCATAAATAGCAATTTCAGAATGATTGGCTGATCAAGTTTTGTTTGGTTGGGTTTTTTTCCTGTGTGATTAGCTGGAGAGAAGGTTGTTTCTCATGACCTCATAAGTTGGTAGTCTAGACTTAAGGGCTAGACAAGAATATTTTGCTGAAAACTAGCTGCTAAGCTCAAACAGCTGTGGGCTATACATTAGGAGAAATGTGTTACCCCTGGGAAGTAATATCTGACATCACCACCAAATGGCATAAAAAAACTTTGATTTGAGGTTAAAAACTTTCCAACACGAGCTACTGCAAACTGATTCCTTTGCTCCCTTTAAAATCAAGATGTGATCTGGAATCATATGCCTCAATAAAAATGTCATACCTATTAAAATAATTACTTTAGTCTGCAGTATTCCTTGAAATACTGTTATTAACTTTAAATTATAAATGTCACAAGTCTTAAAATTGTGAATGAAATAAATGCCTTATTAAATCACATGACAACCATTTGGCAAGTTTAAGATTTCCGTACATAATCCATCTTTTTTTTTCTTATAAAGTATGTGGTTTTTCATAAAATTCTCAGAAATTCAAATATCATTTTTGCTGTTTTAGAGTTGTCTTACTATTCAAAAGTGTTTCTGAAGGTGGTTAAAAGAAAAAGTATTTCTTTTTAAAGTCAAAGTGTATTATCTATTTAAATTATTTGGAGAGAAGCCTAAATAGAGTGAGCAAAAATTAAAACATTCATCTTGTTTCCAGACGTGAAGCTATAAGTGAAGCTTCTTATCTTTTTGTCCATGAAAAATAAATGTTGCTGATACGTGTAGAGAGGGGCAGGCATTTTCAGTACACTCATTTCAAGTCATTCAGTATGCCATTTAGGGTCATGATCAGTATCTGTCTGGGATGGCCTGATGACTTGCAGGTAGAGAAACTATGAGTTGGATAGTAATTTCATAAAACTCAGTATATTTTGACGAATAATATATTTGAATGAAGAAAAATGTTTTAAGACTGCTCAACAGAGTTTTAGTTTTTCACTTGAAGAAAATATGCCAATCATGGCAGGGGGGTGATGGGGTATGTGTGCTGTATACATGCCCAAAACTTGAGGTCCAGTTTTAGTAGCTGCTGTACATCCCAAAGGACATTAGAAAAAGTTGGGATTGTCCTGTCTCTAATGAATATGATATTACTTGATCTAAAAATTTGGTCAGTAGTAAGTAGCAGGTATGCTACATATGTGCCTGTGTGAATTGATAACTATATATTCAAAATATACATTGAAAATCTATTGACTGATGATGATCTTATAAGGAACAAGATCTTTTTTCATTTTTTTGTACGAGAGAAAATGTCCTGTTATCAGAACTCAATTGGTAAATAATTCGCTTTGGACTATTTCTCATCTGACATGATGGTGGCCTAAGCATCCTTTGAAGGATTTATTAGAATTTTTTTCCAAAAAGGAAGATTTTAGATAATGAAAACTAATTATTTTCCTTGGTTTTCGGTAGTCATTCTTTATACCCTTTATAAGCACTGCCTGGTTGGTAACTGGAACAGGCTCCCCAGGGAAGTGGTCACAGCGCCAGCCTGACTGAGTTCAAGAGGCACTTGGACAATGCTCTCAGGCACACAGTGTGACTCTTGGGGTGTCCTGGGCGGGGCCAAGAGTTGGACTCAGTCATTCTGATAGGTTCCTTCCAACTCAGCATATTCTGTGATTCTATGATTCAATGATTTAATAACATCAGACAGGTATGTCAGGTCACTTTTTCATTCCCCTTTCACTGTTGGGTTTGTACAGCTTACAGCTGGTTTTGTTGTGTATGTTTCCTGTAGTAGGTTTGTATATTACATCCAGCTGCTGTATTTTTAAAGGTCCACCTGACAGGATACCACCACCAACAAGACCTCTGCCAACAGTGCCCCCACATCGTTCAGTCCCTCCAGCAGACCCACGAAAGAATGACAGGCAACCTAAACCTCCCCGGCCACCCACTGGTGACAAACCTTCCTATCCCGGAGCCAAGCCTAACATCTGTGATGGGAACTTCAACACTCTGGCTATTCTTCGCCGGGAAATGTTTGTTTTTAAGGTAGGAGGCTGTGAATTTTTCAGTGTTACATCAAATGTCTACTTTTTTTTTTTATAAAGCAAACTTTCATTCGTCATGACTCTACATTCCCAGCCTGCTCACAGTTAGAAAGTTCAAGAAAAAAATTTAAAAATAAACATACACATGGCTTAAACATCTAGCAGGGGACGGCTGTAATGTTCTATTTTAAGAAAATACCCATGTCAGCAGAAACTGTAATGCCTCAAAATGTATGGGTAAATAAATACTGCATGTTATGGAAAGATAAAAAGTGTAAATCAATTCATGAATAATAGGGATGGTTTTGTTGGAAATACAGCCACATGCCATCATACAGTAGATACTGTTAATTCAGTACTTGTTTTTTTTTCATGGAACTATAATTTTAACTTTATGATTAGATCTGTAATTTACAAAGGAAGTTTGTCATTGTGTTGTGGTTGCATTGAAACCACAATATCTTACTAAAGGTCTTTGCCACAAAATTCTTACTGCAAATGTGCCATTATTTATGTCCATTCATCTTCTTGCTCTGAGCTGATAATGTGGTGTATATACAATAAATTGAAATAAACAAATTGGACTGAAAGGCAGTCTTTTAATAGAAGCACTTTGCTGAGACTCATGGACATCAAAGGTATCTTTAGGAGGATGATTTGCAGTATGGTTTCCAGAAGGCATTGAATGTTGGAGAAAAAATTACAGAATCATTATTGCTCAGTCTCTTAAACTGATTTCCTGTCAGGTAATCTTGTGCAAAAGATTCAGAAAAAAGCAAGAAGATAATCTGTTTTTTTTTTAAAGTAATAATGTGCCACATTTGCTTAAGCAATAGGAAGTGTGAGATCTTTGTTTTGTAAATGTGTGATAGGATCCTTTTTATCTTCTGTATTATAGGTAGAGAAGAAGGGCCTTTCATGTTACTAGATAAGCATTTTCTCTTCAGCACTAGTGTAAGTGCAAGGGAAAAACAATGTATTTGTCCCAAAACATGAAACTCTCTGTTCAATTTTGTTTCCTTTTCTGATAGGACTCATTTCTCCCGTATGTGTTTTCTTTTTATATAGTCCATTTTACCAGATAAACCTTATTAGCAATGCTACCCAGGCTTTCACTTTCTTTAGCATATCTAAAAAACATGTACAAGTAGTTTTATTTATTCATTCAAAATTATTGAGCTAACTTCACAATCCAATGGACAGGAAATATTTTTCCCATAAACAGCTAAGGATTTTTGCAGCCTAGGGCTGTCAGCCCATTCCATTTGAATAGATGGTATATGGTGAAACACTGGGAGGTCCTGAACCATCAGTCTTTTATGACTAAAACTCAAAGGTTGAGGAAGAACCTAATTTTCTAACTTGACATTAAACAGGATATTAAAATACCTACTTCAATCTCATGTCATCCACCTCAAGAGCAATAGAACATATTCTCATTTAGTTTAGACATAAATCAATGAACTGAGAAATTCTGTTCCACTAATACAAAATTTCCTGTCTAGGCAAGCCTGTGTTCCTGGATAAATATATTCAGCACCATTAATAATCACTCTTATCTCGTCTGATTGAAAACAAATTAAGTTTTCTTCAAAGATGTTTACTGCTTACTGCCTAACACCACATATTTACTATAAAGTGTGTATGCTTGCTAGTGTGCTGACCGCATTTATGTTCCAGAATCAAAAGTCCTTTCATGATGATTCCAATGAGGAAATATGATAAAAGTCTCTCAGAGAAAAGTGACCAGTAACAGAATGCTTCCAGATTTCATGTATACAGTCTGACTTCCCAGATGAAGTCACTGCAATCATAAAAGCAACGTGCTAGGAAGGGAAGTAAGAGGTCACCTTTGTTGAGCTTAGTTTCTTTAGGGTCCTGCAGTTTGCCTTTTCTCCTCAGGATGCCTAGGAACATAACAAGGCGTGCCTTGGGGTAGGGTGCTAAGCAATGGAATTCGCCTAAGTATAGGGATTTTGACTTTGTAGAATGAGTGTCTTTGAAGGCCTGACTTAGTGATCCTTAAGTGTTTTCATCGTAAATTAATTTGCTAGTGAAGATTTTTGTCTGATAAAGGATTTTTATTAACTGTTTGGGATTTTTTGAGGGGGTATCAGGGGATGATTTTAAGGGAGTACTATAAAAGGGGCAGAAAAGAGTTAGAAAAGTCAACTTTGTAGAATCCTGGGGTGTGAGACAGGTTATAAGGAAAAGCTCAGTGTGTCTGAATATAGCAGAAAAAGGGCAGGAATTAGTTCTTAGGAGGTGAAATAGGGACTGAACACAGGGAAATCACCCAGCAAAGGAGGAAACCAAGCTGGAGGTTTTGTCACAAAAAAAATAACCCAAGCCTCTCTTCCCTTGCTCCTTAATGATAGTGCAAGGGAAGACTGGGAGGGCATGAGTGATGGGCTGGGAGCCAAGTACAGAAAGGTGGAGAACGGGGGATTGATGACAGTACTGTACCAGGTGGAAACAATTAAAGAAGAATTATGACCTTCATTGGAAGAATTATTGCTGGATAGTTCCCAGATGAATTAAATGAATACAGTTGGAGACTAATCAAATTAAAACCTTTTCTTTCTTTGTCTTTATCCAGAGGTCTGTAATTATTGTGTAGTGGCAGATTTTACTGCATCCTGAATGGAATATATGCCATGTACTGATTTCAAATTGAAAATAGCCTTTTTTTTTTCCTTATGGGCAAGTCTCAAATTCTGGAGCTCAATTTGTTTAAATAATTCTTGAAATTGCTTGGGAACTTTAGCACTTTTGAATAATTAAATTCTAATTTAAACATAAAACTGAAGCCTAAAATCTAACATGTTGAGGTACACTGTTGATTTTCATAGTAGATGACAAACATTACTAATTTCAAGATTGTTTTCTCTTTGCTGTTGGGCTACTCGGCATATATAAGAGCATCAGAATATTAGAAACAATTTCTATATTTAGTCAAATTAATGATCTTTGGTTTTAAGACTATATGGCATTCTCAAATGGATATATCCAGGGTAAAACTGAATCACACTAAATTTAAGGAGAAAATGCAATTTACAGTGATCCATCCCTTTTTATTGCTTTGCCATTACTTTGGCAAAGTAACAATCTTAAAAACACTTGATAAAATTTCTAGGATCATAGAGATGAAAAACAGGGGAACTCTTTTTGATCTAACATAAATATTAAATGCAAAAGTGAAGCAATCAACTTACTAAAGATTCCCCAATGATCACCAAAAAAAATATAATTTTACAGATCAGTTTTTTTTTTTGTAGGAATTATTGGATTTTAAAGAAAAGGTAATTATTTTACGCCAAATATACACATATCAATATCACTGACATATAAATGTATTGTCCCGAGAGGATTTCTTCCAGAATTCTTTAAATTAGATGCCCTTAAAATGTCCCTGCCAGCTGTAAGGTTTGGGGACACAGTATGCTATGCAATGAAAATGTTTGTTAAAATCAATACATCATAACTATTGGTTTCGTTGTCACCAACTGATAAATACTGCTGTTATTTGATTCATGCTTGAATTGGTATAAGGAACTATCAGGGCAGGAGAATTTCTATGTCAAAATTCATGTGTGCCAAGTTTTTAATCTTTGGATAGCTTCTTAGCTTCTGTATTTATACTCCGTACAATTACTATTTTGCTGTCACACTCATTTCCAGCCTTTTCTTCTGTTTAGTTAGAAGTCCCCTGGGACACAGAAAAATGGCTGAAAATGGTGAAAAAAAAAAAAGGTCTTTCTTTTCTGGGCAAGCTATGCAAAGTGTCTGCCTTTAATGAAATTAAAGTAGTACGACAGTGTCTGCCTTTAATGAAAATCCTCTCAGCCATTGTGTGTAGCAATATGTGGTATCCAACAATACTGTCTTCTTAATGTCTCCTGAGAGTACCTCCAGGGCTAGTGCATCATGAAAAGAAACCCCATTGTCTAAGGTCTGCAGAAAAAATCCATCAGTGAAGAAGTTTGCACCATGCACTTCAACTTTCTTCTTTGTGTCCTGGGCAATTCACACTTTGTTCCAAGGCAACAAAATTACCTGTAGCTCTTCTTCATCAAATGGTGTGACTGCTGGCAATATCCTTTTCCTTTACGTTCTTTTCAGTCTCACAGATTTAAAAAAATCTTGCTTTCTCGAGCAAGATGAATCTCAAAAAGTAAGCATATGTAGAATTTGTCCTTCATAAGCATCAAATTAGAGGGACAAATTACTGTCCTTTTTTTATGTGACACAGGTTTTTGTTTCACAGAAGAACATTTCACAGAGCTTGCACTGGTCCTTTGTTAAACGCTAAATCCCTAGGAAACCAATGCATCCTGTATAATCTCTAATGGTTTTAGTATTCATGTTGGAAAAGTTAACTCCTTGGAGAACAGCATTTTTTAACTACTTTCATATACTGTGGTGTATGTGGACATGTAATTTAAGTATTAGATAAAGAATTTTGTCCAGCAGAAAAATAGAATTTACAGCTCAGAGGAATGTCTTCTGAACACTGCAGATGGTAGAATATAGAACTAGTTTGAGGAAGGCCTTAACGGGCTGTAGTATTTTCTCCACAACTTGCAGAAATTTGTTTTCTGACTCTTGATCTGCTAAGAACCATTGTAAAAACATTTATGACATGCCAAACAAGCCAAGGAAATCAGGCTGTAATTACTCCTTGGCATTAGTTTAGACTGTGATTTCTTTCATACGTAACAGTATAGATTCCATTTAATATCCCTCTTAGAACTGTGTATTTATATAGAGTATGCCATTAAACACAAAAGGAAAAAAACCTGTTTCTTGATATGTGGTAAACACACGAGAAACTTTTAAAGCATTTTAGCATTGGCTATTTAATCTAATTAAAAATCTGTGAGACAGAAGGAAAATAATACTAATAAAAGCAGAGGCAAAGAAATAGCTATAGTATGAGACTTGATTTCACTGTATTTGAAAGCAGACTTTTTTTTCAGAACTCTTTTGGTCTGTTTGTGTAGCTGTTTTTTGTCGTGTCATGCTGTGGGTATCTGAGCTGTCAACTGCTGCCTGGGAAAGTTCAGCAGAGGATCCTGAGGAAGTTGGCACTTTGTGATCTGAGAGGGAAAACCACTTAACATCTTAGCTGTTAAAGACTTGGAACCGTGGTTCAGAAGTAGCTATGTCTGCAGAGAGCAGACCCCTTTTATCTTATTTTTTGTATCACGTTGGGAAGAACAGCTTGATGGAGTTTGCCAATTTTGAACTAATCAGGGAAGGAGAGCTGCTTTTAATTCAGGTAATTCAGTTTATATGTTGAAACGAAAAGCAGCAAAAACTCAGTGGGGATTTCAATGTATTATAATATACCAAGCTAACTGGAAATGTACAGCATGGTTGTTTTATGAAACAAAACCAAATTGTAGGATGTCATGAGGACACAAGCAGGGACATGCTGGGATGCTAAAAAGTCATAGCTTGTCTGTTTTTGAAAATTGAATACTTTCACTGGCAGATGTAAAAATATTCTCCAAATGTTACCTCAGCCTTTCAATCTGCTTCAAAGCTAGGAAAGGTTTCTAGCTAACACATTTCACAGGCTTAAAATGGGAAGTACAATCTGTTCCTTACAGTGTGGAAAGTGGGTAGTATATTCCATCCAGCTGCAGAGCAATTTAGACAAGAATGTAATCACCTGGGTGATAATTGTACCAGAATAGCTTTGTTTAAAATCCTTCTACCATCTCTCTTTTTAAAAAGTTGTCTTGAACTTTATTACACAGTTTGAAAGATGGCAGCCTAGTCATAGGAATACTTATTATCTAGCACCTACATGCATATCTGTATATATAAATGTAAATTTTATGTATAGAAAGTTCTAAAAAAATCCTAACTCTATTTTTAGGGTTTTATTTACAAAGGTATCAATAAAATTGATATATATCTTATTGAAACTTACAAGCAACTTGAACTGATTAATAGTCTGTACTATCTGCCTAGTAAAATTCCCATTAGTCATGTAGTAGCCCATTAAGAAGTATAACCTTACCAGGATGTATGACTCAGTATCTTCCACAGGGCTGTAGATTTGTCAGGAGAGGGAGTACTGTTTTTTTTCCAAAAGGCCATGTTTTCATTGGCAAACAGTGTGGTGTAAAAGGATTTAATCAGTAGTAGAGCAGATGGTACTGAGTTCCTCTCATGTCCATCATATGTGCTTTGCTTTTAATTAGATACAGTTTGTCCTCTGAGGCCAAACAGTTGCACAATCCATGTGGTTCAGATTTTTCAGAAGGGTAGCTACCTCTTGGACACTGCTGTCTTTGACTGTGGCCCCCATGAGAGTGCACCACACCAGTGTTTCATCTAACGGCGGCTATTACCATCTTGTTAATATGTAATTGCTCACACCATCTTGACCCAAATAAACCCTCACATGCAAAATATATTATTATTTCTTCTCATACAACTTTTTGCATGACACAATTTACCTGTTGCTTGACTTCCTCCATACTACAAGTTTACATTGCAATACAGTTGAGGAAGATGAGCTAGATTTAACAGCGATGCTGAAGAATTGCCTTGAACTTAAAAGTTAATATTCTGAATTTTATTTTCCCTAAAAGAAAAGCAAGACAGATGATTTGTTTAATTTCAATTTAAACATGAGGAAAAATAATTGTGCCTTCTACGACTTTTTGTAGCAACAGAAATATGAGCACTAAAATATCATAGCCTCCCAAAATGTTTCTGTCACTTATTTTTCCCACTTAACTCCAAAGGAAGTTTCAAGTATTTCTACATACTCCCCTAAAACCCCTAGAGATCCTTTCCAACCTCAGCCATTCTGTGATTCTGTTAGTGTGCTGAAATTTGACTGTTTCACCCATTTATTTCCCAGTAGCATTTGCTCCATCTCCTTTGGAATATGACTGTCAGAGGCAATAGCTAGTGAGATTTGGTCAGGAGACTGTTTTGTGACTTCATTCCAGCTCAGAAAAACAGATCAGGCACAGGAGATTGGGATGTGTGGCACCTGCTCACAAACACTAACAAGAGAAGTGCAGGGGAAGGAATGTCTACCCTTTCTATCTGTGAGACAGACGCTCTGCTGCCTCCCTCCCCTGGGTCACCTTTCAGAGGAAATCATCCTCCTTCCTAGGGTCAGGCTCTGAGCTAAAATACTTTATTCAGAGGCTGACTTGGTCCTGTCTCTTTGAAACTCTCACCATCTCATGATGAGCCATTAATACCCACAAGGTGCACTCGCTAACCCAGAGAGTCCTCACAGATAAAAAGGAGCACTTCAGACTCTTCAAGGGTTTTCACAGAGTTGGACAGTCTGAGTTTAACACGAATACTGGAGTGAATTGTGTGAATTATTATACAAAGGGGTTGCAGGCTCTGGGATAATATTTAAAAATTCTGGGCAGTTAAGTGTGAATCTAAACAAATTCTGATTTCTGATTTAGTGTTGATCTAATAAATACTGGAAATGTAATACTAAATATTTGCAAACCATTGGCCACAATTCAAAAAATTACTCATTCTTTAGAAGCATTTTTTAAAGTCGAGGGGAACTGGGGGAATCTGAGGCTCTCTGGTATTCCTTTACACAAAAGGATAGAGTGGGTCAAACTTTTATGTATTCTTAGAAAAGTACTTGTTAGTTGAATAAATAAATAGAATTGCTACTTTTTCTCTCTCCAAAAAAATAATCCTCCAACAAATGATAGTGTACTTATATGGTGTAACTTGTGCATTTAGAAATGCTATTTTTATTAGTTGTTGAAAATAACAGTTCCTTTTTTCCTGCCCATATGACAAATTTGTTCTAAAATCTACTTGATCATTAAAAATTGTGTTTTCGATCAGAAGTTCTACATACCACCAAATGTAAGGAATACTGAACATTTATGGTTCTGCATAAAACTATGGATAAGAGAAAGACATTAAAAATACAGATAAGCAAATGCATGTGAAAAGACTAATTTGCTAAATTTATTTCTTGTGCATAAGTCAACAACAGGCAGAAAATCTCAGTGAGGAAAATAAATGCCCTTAATGGACATTCACACTTGAGAAAGAGCTAATGATGTCAAATAAAGTGGAAAGATGTAATCCTGGCCGTTTTCCTGCTCATAGTTACAATATTTGTTTCCTAAAGTCAGGGAATCCTATCCTATGACCCTATTATGTTTTTACTTGTTATTTTAATACAGTAAACATAAATAATCAAAAGATTTAACTGAATTCTAATGTATAAAAGGTATTTAGTTTTATAAAAGCTCCCTTTTTTCAGAGGCTTAGTGTTTAGGTGTACTGATTAAAAATATTTCATTAGCAAGAGAATAGAAAAAAACATTATTGACAAAAAATAATTGCATAAACTCGCAGCAAGGTATAATCTAAAATTACATGGAGGCATATCTTCAATTTTGTGCCACCAGCAAGCGTTATCTTGTAATATTAACAATACATTTTAACTGAAGCTACATCTTAATAGAACCAAAGGGAGTAATTGCAGAAACACTTCAAGCACAAGGCTCAATTAAAATTTCTTGTTATATAAAATTGTGGCCTTTCAGCTAATTTAGGTAAATGTTTTGGAAAACAATTTGAATGGCTTGTAATTTAAGCTTTTTCAAGCAGTGGTATTATTTGCTTATATTTTCTTAATCTTCATTTACATCCAAAGCTTTCTATTCTACCAGTATTTGTAAATTCATAATTTCTTTGATTCTTTTTTTTGTCCCTTTCAAGGGGTTGAAGGTCCACAATGTAAAAATTTAGCAGGGTTTTAAATGCAGATAAACTAATCTCATTTGTTCCTCTGAATGAGCCATTTCCTATGCAAAATATTGCACTACTACAGTTGAGGTCTTAAATAATGTAAAGCACATATCTGTTTATTTTTTCAACAACTTAGTGAAACACTATTCACACTCTTGACAATCTATTAAAAAATATCGAAAATTTATAACATTTGTTTTCTTAAATGTTGCATTTCCTTCTTTTTTATAAGCTATAGCTTGAATATATATTTCAAGTGTTGCTTTCCTTGCCTATTGATCAAAAACTTGGCCCACTTGAAAGTAATGGTAAAAAACTCCAGTGACTATAATACACTGGTGATTTCACTTGGTTTTAATTACCTTTGGTATAATGAGGGACTATCTATTATGAGTAATACATATTAGGGAAAATCACAAAAGAAACAACAGATAAGCTTGTAATGCCAAGTGTATGAAATAAAAAAAATTTCTATGCAAAATCAAATTTGATTATGCTACATTTCCAGTCAATAAATCAAAACTACACAGAGACCATTTTAATTCATTATCTGACATATCTGTCTAATGAAAATATCTTTACCAAGGAGAATAGGCTGTATTAGGTCAAAGGTTATACTTAATAATGGCCGAGTTCAATCCTTTCCCATTCTCTGTAAGACTGCACCAGCATTTCTTCTCAGTCTTATCATGATGTAGCCTTTAATTTTGTGTTGGAGTGATTTTTGGCCAGCCTTTTATAATAGCCACAGTCATTTGCTGCTTGAAATTGTACATTCCCAACTTATCTGTAATCAAAAGTGGTTTATGACATTACATATTCACAAAAGTGGTTTATGACATTACATAAAAAATTCCTTCACTTTCTACAAGATCTAATCCCTGTATCTGGGTGACAGAGGCAGTGAGAAGAGACAATTGAATATCTATAATTTTAATATTTGTTTTGTCATGACAGGTATTATTGTTGGCTGTGGTTTTCTGGATGTGTCACTCTTAATGGCCTGTTTTGCTCATTGGCCATTGCTGTCAGCCTCAAAGCTGAAACACTCTAGAAATTATCACTGTTCACCCACTGATTAGTGTGGGATCTTCTACAGTCATTTTTGTAACACTACCACCTCAACCAGGGAGAATATTTACTTAGCCTTGCCCCATACCTTTTGGAGTTGGATTTGGTACCTGGATTTTTTTTCTTTTTTGTTGTCAGCACAATATCAGAGAACAAGCATTAAAATGAGAACAAAAAGCATGTATTAGCCTCTTATCTTGCAGAGGCTTGAATACAAAATAACCCTCATGCACTCACCTACAGGACAAAGGAGCACATTTCTCAAAGGAGAGAAAGGACCTTAGCACATGAGCTACCAGGGCTCATTGACAGCTTGGAACTACATTGGAAGGGGAAAAGGGACAAAACCAGTGATAAACAATGGACAGTGATAAATAGTGGGATGGCATGCCAAAACTTGACAAACTGAGAGCTAGTGAGAATCCTCGGGGCTGAAGCTGCCCAGAAATGTGGGGGACAATAAAAAGAGACTATAGTAAATGGGGTTACATCAGGCTGGTGGTCAGTCACTAGTGGGGTTCACATGACTACATCTTAAGGCCAGCTCTCTTCTACACTTTCACAAACAACTTGGATGCAGAACTTGAAGGGATGCTAAGTTTGCCAATGGCACTGTATTGGGAGGAGCTGATAACTCCATTGAGGACTGAGAAGCCCTGCAGATATGTCAACAAATTAGAGGGTTGGGCAATCACCAACCATATGAAGTTCAGCAAGAGAAAGGGCTGGATTCTGCACCTGGGACCTGGGCAAACTAGGATGTACAGACAGATTTGAGAACAAGATACTGGAGAGACTGCCATGGAAAGAGTTTTGGGGGTCCTGGTTGATGGAAAGCTGAATCTCAGCCAGCTGTGCCCTGACAGTCAGGAGGACCAACCCTGTCCTGGGGTGCATCAGGCACAGCATCACCAGCCAGGCAAGGGAGGGAATTGTCCCACTCTGCTCTGCACTGGGGCACTTTCAGTGTCCACTTGTTATAGGCATGCATATGTAGACAGAGGTGGCATGACCCTGAAATGAGTAGTGTGAGTACTGTAGGTCCTCTTTGATTTTCCTTCAAACAGTGTATTAAAGAGTGAGATATCATCTTGAGAACCTCATCCTGGTTAGAACAGCTTCAGTATCTTGTTTATGTATGAACTGTCCTAAACTACTGGAAACAGGAGGAAATATTTTAATTACTCCCTCTTGCTTTCACCTGTCCTTCTGACATGACTCATCATGCACTCTTAAATTCTTCTGGTTTCCTCAGAGATTTCATGCAATGTGCAGTGTGGAGAAGGCAGAGAGACAGGGTAAGTGGTAGCGTGAGGACATACTGCATCTGCATGTAGGATCACATTGAATGGCATATATGTGCTAAACCATGAAATTTGGTTTCATGGATTGTGAAGATTCAAGGGAGGGACATGATTATTTTAGATCTCCAGAGACATAATAAATGTCAATATAAGGGTTAGTGACACAGCTGATTTCACATGTTGTATTTTTACTGCATGTTTCATTTATTCATTAAATGTTTTATTTTTTCCCCTTACTTCCTTCTAAATGTTTTCCTATTATTAGTTATAGAATCATAGAATCATAATTGTTTGAGTTGAAAGAAACCTTCAAAGATCATCTATTCCAACTTCCCTGCCATGGGCTGGGACATACATTTGCATATGGAAATAAACATATCTGCATATGAATATGAATTTATGGATGTGACAGAAATATGAAAATACAAGTGATATAGTGATAAATAATAATAATTCTTTCTAGTAAAAAGGTCAGTGCTTAAAGGAAATTAAATCTTTCATTACATCTAGAAAAGAATGTTTGGAGTACTAATTTCTGTGGTCCTACAGTATCAATGATAGACTTGTTTGATTTTGGATAATCCTGGTACACATAGTTTGTCACTGCCTCATCTTCAAAAGCTTTTGGCCAACAAGAGTGAATGATAATGACTTCTATTTTATTTTGACATGAAAACAGATTTAGAAGCTTCGTTTAGCTGAAAACTATGCTAAGTGATCTCATAGATATGCTGTAGATCACAAGTCACAATCTTATTCATGCAGATGCACATTATTTTTTTACCAGGTGAATCCTTCTCTATTCTATTTGGAGTTTTTTAATCTTCATGCTTTGCCACGAATATCTATCTGGATTAACGAAACTATAAATAAGTATGATTTTGGCTTATTCATAATTTCTCCATTTGAATTTTGTCAGTGTTTTTGCTGTCTGTCTCTGGAAATTTTTGGTGAAAAAGGTCATACCCTCTCTTGTTTTATCTGTAACTTTTGTTTATCACAGCCTCCATTCCCTGCTCATTTAACACCCCATATATTTTGTGGGTGTAAATTAAGAAAGATAGTTGAATTTGCTCTAATGTGACCTTTTTGTTTATCAGAGAGTGCTTGAGTCATTACAGAGAGCCTGATGACTCAGACGTATTTGTTATAGTTTTTAAAATAATCTGCTCACCTCTGGCAGACAGTGAAGCATCATACTGTAAGTGATGGAGTAATAAGGGTAGACAAGTAGGGAAAAAACCCAAATTATTCTGATTTCATTGCAGAGGATGGTCAGTATTGTTTGAAGAAAGCTAAGTCTGTCCTGAATGATTTTCCCAGGTTTATATGTGAAGTTACAGAAGAAATGTATGCACACAAACCCCACTATTCTTCTCTTTTCATGGACCAGGATGGATAGAAAAATAAACTATGAACAACTCTGGAAAAAAATCCTTAAATTTTCTATAGTATCCTAGGTGGTACACTTGTTCTTCTTCAGGAAGGAAATTTCTGTTTCTGTGCTATTGTTGGTAAGGCAATATAGTTTTGTGATAGGAAATACTGTTTTGTGATAGGGAAAAGAATCTTGAAAATGCTGTTATGCTCATACTCGCTCTATTCCTAGAAAATTTCACGTTTTGAAATCTTTTTGACAGTTTCATTAAAGAGAAAAAGGTAGTCCACAGTTATTGATCTTTTTTTAATGAAATGGCAAAAGAGGTTGCAAAAGGATAGAAGAAAAGTGAAGTGTATGACATATTATATCAAAGATTATTTGGGTGATGGAGAGAGTTGTACAATTAGTGTTACTGAGCTTTCAAATAGATTAGAGGCTCATATGTTTTTCAGACTTAAGCTATCAAACTGTCATAGAAAATAATGGGTTATCTAGTTTCCCCAAAGAGTGCATCAAAAGTAGAATGTGTTATTGGAAGAGAAATATCAATAAGTAGGTGTTGGTCAATGCAAAAGGAGATTTGACTCATTCAAATGATGTTCATGACATGTCCCATGATATTTCAAAGAACCACGATCATGTGTTGACATAACCTATATAAATGCAGACCTCTGAGAAGCCAATCTACATTCCAAATTGGTGTTTTCCAGTATTATTTATAAAGAGAAAAGGATAGCTACTACAAAGCTCATACCATAATGCAACTACATTTTCACCCCTTTTCATTGTTTATTCCCTTCTATATACCTGCCTGATTTTAAAGATGATGTATCAAAGATCCCTTGTTTGTATCATATGACATAGACAGATGCATGTATTTGTGAAATTGTGGGTTTTTTTTACACTTGACTCATCTTCGTTAGAATATTTACAGATTCTCACCAAGAAAACTGGTATATTTTTTTTTAGTAATAAAAAATGCCCAATTTTCTTATCTTTCCATGATGCAGAACACAACACTGCTCCATGAATTCATGGAACTCATTGCTTTTATGTTAACTCCCTGTGGGAAAGGGCAACAGAAGTGGATTCAAGAAAATTTACAGATGGTTCTGTAGTCTCAAAGTGCAATCACTACTGAGGAAATAAACACTTAGCTGCTCTGTAAAGGCCTAATGTTCATTGTATGGATGAAAGGTTTTGTGCAGTACTTCATGGCCTTGTGCTGATACCTACAGAGCATTAGGGGGAATTCGAACATTCTGGAGATTCCTGGCTGCAAGCTTAGATTTGATGTCATTGCAGGTCTTTATTTTGCTTCTTTTATGTCTGTCTATTTGTTTCTTCTTATTGGATCATAACCATGTGGCAGTGGGAACATTTTATAATGTCTCAGTCAGTTTAGTTATCTGGGCAAAATCAGAATGAATTAAAATGTTCAATTCAGTTAGGAATACAGAAACCCATCCAAATAGATATTGTTTGGGGTTTTGTTTTTGTTGTTGTTTGTTGTTGTTGTTGTTATTTTTTTAAAAAATAGCATGTTCAGTTGGTAAAGATAAAACATTAATTACCAGAGTTGTCACCATTTATATATATATTGTGGGACAGATCAGAAAAAGCAAAATCATCTCCAGCTGCATCATAGTGCAAGGTCTATTACTGTCATACTTTTAATCTGAAGAGATACAGTGGACAAGTTCTCATGTGGAAGATTTTCCAGGAGGAGCCAAGTTCTCTTTCAAAATATATGATGGAGATATAGTACACGGTAACCACCCATAGAAGGCCCAAATCAACCCATGGTGTTGTTAGAGGTCTCAAATTTATGGAGTTTCATGTACAATGTGAGATCTAGTGTTATGCAGCCACTGGTGTTAGCCAAAAACTCCATAGCATGTTTTGTATGAATTCTGCAGAACAGATCTTCCTTGAGCTGAAAGTGTTTTATAAATACTTACAGCTTTTGATTACTTCAGGATGTTTTTGAAAGGTTAATGTATACAAAGAAAGAAATGCTAAAATGCCATTGGTACTGTCTGCACAGGAAAAATAGAGGACAGATGGATATGCATCAAAAAATAGATAAAAAGTTCACATATAATTTCATAGTGAAGAAATTATTAAAAATATTTGAATAAGACTGAAAGAATTAAAATAAGAGCTATAATCAAAGAATAATTTACTAATGAAAACAAATATAAAAAATGAGAATAGAGTATTAAAAAATTAAATATTAAACAAACTTACATCAAAGTATTTTTAAATTATTTACTTCCATAGAACACCAAATATTAAGAGCAGTTTTAAGAGATGTTTATTTTAGAATTTTTTTTCTATATAAAGTAATATAAATTTGCTAATTAGAAATGTAGAGAATAATTTTTTTTTAATAAAGAGTTTTCATCTGTGCTAGAAATTGGACTGGGCAACAGCAATCATATGACCTTTGTAACATAGATAAAAAGTAAGTTAGTTACTGCAGTTATTTTCTGCACTGAGGTGGACAGTGACAGGAAAGGGCAAGGATTTCAATCAAGTTATTTTCCAAACAAGAACTACAGCCATGCCTGTGGATGCCTCTGCAAGCAGGCTACATTCACTACCTTCATTGAAAGAGATACTTTCTCAGTCAGTTCACTCTGGATAATACCAAGACTGTTTATAAAAAAAAATGATAAATATTGGCCTTTGAGGATTTTTTTTACGCCTAGGGTCTAAATATTGGCCTTTGAGGATTTTTTTTACGCCTAGGGTCTACTTTTAAGAAATGCTTTTCTTTGTATGTCTTATACATTCAATATTCAAGGAATCATGTGAAGTATTTGAATACATAATAGTCAACCAAGTAGATGTCCAAAATAATTTCTGCACAGCAAATGACCAAATGGCACATGGTACTTGGCTGAATGTTTTGTTATATATTGTTTAGGAAGAGGTAGTGTAAGTTCACAATATTGTGTACTTTTTACATATTTGCCTTGTAATACACATGATAATTAGAGAACATACAACATATTACAACAAAAATAAGTATCACAAATACATTAAAGGCATGTTTTGAGGCATGTTTTGGTAGGCATGGTGGTATTCCATCAAAGGTTGGACTTAGATGATTTTAGATCTTAGAGATCTTTTCCAACCTTAATATTCCTATGATTCTACAGTTCTAAGAAAATTAATAGTTTTATATTCTTTTTATGTTTATGACGTTAGACAAAATAACTGCTTTAAGTAGCCGAACAATTAATATTGTCTTTCAAATAGAAAAAATATAGCACCAAGGAGTGATTTGCAGAATCTAGTTTAAAAATGAATAGGTGATCTTCAAAGTGTGAAGACCCCAGAATTCTTGTCTTCAAATGTTCAGTATTTATATATTGGGAACAAAATGAAAAATTTCTCAGATCTGATACTGATCATGAAACAGTTCTGAATATGAAAAAGACCTCTGAATGGGGAGCAATGCTTTTGCCCTTTCTTAAAGGTATTACCACAGAGGCAGGAGATTGGCTGAAGAGCTCAGGCATTCCCTGCAGAATTCCAGCACAGGTCAGCCCTGCTGCTCCCTCTGCCAGTGCTTGGGCACTGGCACCCTGAAAAAATGACCAAAGTACTCATTAGAGTAAGAGTAAAACAAGGAAAATTAGAGACCAAGGAAGAAATCAAAAGACAAAATGAAGGAGGAGTAATTCTGCGTCCTGGATCTGTCACTGTGCAGGACTAGAAGTGGGAATACTTGACTGCAGCTTATTGAAATCACTACAAAAATTCAGGATAGGTTTCAGAGGGATTGCCAGTGTTTTGGCTAATTGACTGTACTTCAGAAAATGATGTTGAGGGTAAAGGAGGTATTTTTGCTCCAGCTTCAGTCACAGTTCCTCTTGCTACATCCTGTTGTTCTGGCAGTGCATAAACCAGATTTCAGATAAGCAAGACTGCACATTGCAATTTTGTTGTATATGCGGTCCATGAGGAGATCTGTACAGCTGTTTACAAATTAGGGAGGAGAACTAGAGGTTTCTCCTGTGACGAGAGTCAGAGTGCATAAGAAATGCCGTAACCCTTTTTTTCTGAAAAATAAATGGATTATTTTCATATTTCCCTGATCTTTGAAGTCTAATTTCTGGGTTGCTTTAGCTTTTTAATTTTTTTTCTTTTTTTTTTTTTTTTAAAGCATAGCTATAGATTTCAGCATGAACAATGAAAAGCAGTTTTGACATATCTCAAATGAGTGAAAGAGACTATTCAGGCCAATAGTTAGGACTCAGAATAAGATACCAAGAAGACAGGTTTTAACATAAGGCCATTTTGGACCCTGAATAAATTACTTGACATCACTTTATTGTGTCAGTAATACAGAAAAGGAGATAAGAACAGACACTAGGAAAAAATGCTTAGCATACCCCTTAGCAAAGATTTCCTACATAGAATCGCTACATAATATTTTCTCTTGAAAATGTATTTACATCAGTGAACCTCAGCTTAGCTGAAGACAGATACTTTAAACCAATCTCAGTTTAGCACTTCCCATATTCAACAATGGGAAACATTTGCTAGTTTTTCACTTGCTCTATGCTGAGTCACAGTAGTTAATAGTTTTGTTCATGGTGTTAGTTAGCCATAAAATTTTGTTAAGGAAAAGAATTAAGTTCATAACAAACAACAGTTTTAATTTGTCTACAGGAGTTCTCCAGTGTCTGATTAGATACCAACAGTAAATAGTTGGTATTTATATAATTGTTTTTAATAACTGGCATCAAAGAAGTAAATTCCTTGCTTGAGAAAGTAAGGAAGAAACAGAACATGTATTTGGCAATGTTTTTGCATATCTTTGTTTTGAATCCAATTATTTGGTCTCATTTCCAGTGAGGATATCAGCAGGAGGTTCAGGATCTCAACATAGGAAGTGCTGATATTTTTCTGAGTGGTGTTTAATGCTCTGACTTCTCACTGTGGCTCTCAGACAACCTTTACACCCTGTTCTAATTGGGTAACCATGCTGTTGTCCCAAACACATAAGCAAAGATGAAATGTTTCTATAAGTTCAAATAAGTGATGCATTGTACATCCATCTGTTAATGAATGGATAAAAGTCCTTTGCAATTTTAAAGGAGCTTTGTTTGTTCTTAATGTGAACCAGCTTCATAATGAGCTGAGCTCTGTGTGTATAAATAGTCCATTTAGTTAATTGTTTCCTACAATGAGATAGATTGGTAGCATCTATTTAATGTCTGATTCTGGTCTCAACAGAGCCAATTGTTTTCTACAATGGGATTAAGTAGGAACTGAAGTAATCCTAGTCTATAAATTTCATTGCGAATTCTATATTGAGAAAAAAAGCAAAACAGAAAAGAAAAATAAATTCATATTTATTTTTCTCATAGGTGAATTGTGCTGATAATTTTCCTGCCCTTAATCCCCTGAACTGTATCTTGTATTTTCTGCTCCATTAATTTTTTTTTCCCAGAAAGTTGCTCAAAAAAATTTTCCCTCCTAATTTGTGCAGTAATTTCCTTCGACTTAAATGCTATAGACTCCAAATTCAGAATGTTGAAAATGGATGTTACTAAAGAAATATTTATTTGGAATTCCCCAAATGAGTAGAGACAAAGGCTTTAATTCCACATGCCATAGGGCTGTTATTACCAACATTGAGATTCCCTGATGAAATTCACAACCTGATAAAGTAGATGTGGAAAAGTGCCTTTTGAGATTAGATCAAGACTTTTAAAAGGATATTCCAAATTTATCTTGGTTTAGATACAATAACTATACCTTTCATTTCCCAAATTCAGTTTCCTAATATCCTGTAAAGGTGTATAGTAGGGGAACCTTATTGTGTCCTTGATCACAGTCTTGAAAAAGGCTTTGTCCTTTGGTCAGCTTCTCTGTATAGAACCAGAACTCTTCTTCCTTTTCTCTAAGAGAAGAATTTAAAGTTGTAACATATCTTAGTATAGTATTTGCCACTGGTTATTTTCTTTTTTTTTTTTTTTTCTGCAATGCTTAGATGAAAAAAGTAGAAGGATGCTCATTTGTCTGAGTGTGTCAGTTTGTTGCTGCTGTTTTGCTTAGCTCCTGGGTATGTTTAATCTTCCATTGACAGAGGCTTGCTTTTGCACATGATCAGAGTATGCTTATGGGAGAACACAAGACCCACTATGATACCTTGATGTATTTTGTCAATAATATTAAGCTACAGTATTGGTTGAAATTTAGTATTTGATTTGATTGATATTTATTTAGGGCAGAAGTATTATGCTTATTTGGCTTTTCCTTTTTCAATTAATTTTCAAATTAAATAGGCCAAACAGTTATCCCGTGGAATCTAGAAATAGTAAAACTTCTTTCCCTATCATCTGTAGCTATTAAATTTTGCATCTCACTCTATCCTATTAGGGGAATACTCTTAACAGCACCATATATATACACTTAGACATCAAGTCAGGCAGAAATTCACAGAGATTTTTGCTGTATAGTGCAAGGATATTTCAAATATTACTGGAGGTTCACACACATTTTTATAGTCATAGTCAAAATAATATAATTTACAGTAGCATTTTGGCCTTGTTTTGCACCTCTCTGTCTGCCTTAAATCTTTACCTGCCTTTATTTCCAAGTAGTTAAAAAAGGTACCAGTTCAAAGATTTCTGATTTTTTCCTTCTTTCTAGCTTGTTGTGGGTTTTTTAGAATGTCTATCACAGGGGGCAGTCTTTCTTTTTTTACTGAGTATCATTCGACCTTGAGTGAGAGTGTCACATGTCATTGCAGAATCGTAGATAGAGTTCATTAGGTATAATATAAATGCCAGAGCTCTAGACGTTTTGTAGCAAATGAATGTTTTAACATTGACAATGGTTGTTGGTCCAGTGACATAAGAGAAAATGAGGTGCTCTAGACAAGAAAGGTCCATTAATTTTGCACTAAAGGCTCTACTAGTTTGTATATTATGGATAAACCAAAATACCTGGAGATTTTTTTTTAATTCTCATACACATCAGTTGTGTCCCTTAAGGAATCTGAAATACATTTAAGTTGGTAATAAATACTGAAATGGAAATTCATTATTCATAGGAGTAAGTATTTAAACTTTCATAGAATGAAACATAAAGAACAATTTAACACAATCATCACTAAAAAGGTATATTCTAAGACTGGGAGGAGACTGTATCTACTAGCAAACTATGAAAATTATGCATTACGAGCCAGATTTTTTTTCTCTAATACTCTCTTCCATTTAAAATTCTCTGAGCTAATAAAGAAGTGGTTTTATGAGGGAGCTATATGCTATGATCATACACAATATGCTATATTTTAGCCTCTTTAAATGCACTGGAAAATGAAACATTTACTAACAGTGCAGAATGATTTATGCATAACCTTTGTTTAGTTTGTTTTCTCTAAAAAGCTTTAGAGAAAACAAACTCTTTTGTCCTTTTTTTCTCAAAAATATCCCATCTTCTAAATAAAATGTCAAAACTTTCATTTTGAGTGACTGCTACTGCTTCTTCATTTGACTGTTACTCTTTATCCATCATACTGTTTCTGAAACATCTTACAGTCTCTTCTCACTCAATGACCATTTTCTGGGTTTTAGATATATTGCTCTATCTTAATTAGGTGTTGATTTTTGTTTGTATCAGCTTTGTTTTTTGAACTGGGAATAATTGCCCAGGCTTAATTTATTTGGTATGTCTATAGTCATAATATTTAATGATCCATTATTATGCTAGATCTCAGCTGCACAGGAGTGATCCATATTTTTGAAGCAATTGGGTATCTACAGATGCCAACAAAGAGGCATTTGCTAGCCTGCAAGGAAAGACACTAAAATCTATGCAATCAATGTATGCATTTGTCAGGCTTTGCATTGGATTGTGTGTGACAAGTCATGTTCAACCTGTTTGCTGTAGTTAATGTGTTTTGGGGAAACAAAATAATAAAAAGCATATTTAAACAACACAGTGGGAAGGGCAAAGGGATTCTCAACAAACACCATTTCTCAAAAGAGACAAAACTGTGTTTATTCAACATAAACAAATACGCTGAGAAGTGTTTTGCCAGAGAAACTGTTTCAAGCTATTTGCCTAAAGTGTGAAAGAGCTTTATTAGAGTGAATATGCTTTGACTTGGACAATGTCTCTTTTGAATTTCAATAATAGCTAAACTCTTGTCAAAAAATACTCTCAGTAAATGTAAGTTTATCAAAATGCAGATGATAAAATTGCTGGTAAATATAACTTTGTTTAAGATAAACTAATTACATTTACATATATATGCTGAAATGAGGCATTCTTTCTATAAGCAGAGCCTATCTCATCTGATATTTCAGAAAGATCCTTGGCATGTTTTACAGCTGCATGCTGCATTTCTTGAGTTCCAGAGTTTGAATTCTGTCAGTCTAAAACCATTGAGTCCAGCATGTTCATAGGAAAGTCACCCAGGAAAATTAAATTTACATAAACAAATTATTCTATCATCCTCTGCCAACACCTACCTTCCCCAATCTTATAAATGGTCCAAACCTTCAGTTCTGAAGTCAGACATTTCCATTTGCTGATTCTCTGAAATGATATCTATTGACAAATCACATGCCAGCCTCTGTCTGTTTAAGTAAGACCATAAAACTGCTAAAACGATAAATTTTCAAAATGTTAGTTTTGTGGGAACTTGTAGGATCCTTACTGATGAGCTATACCCCATTGTCCCTGGTTATTGCAAGGACAGGTACATATGCTGAAAATAGATGAAGAAAATAAGAAGTCTTTGAGATTCCATCAGCAGAAGAGAGAACACTGCATGTTATATTCACAATTATGCTTCAGAATGGAATATTTCAACATTAAAGGCAATGACCCATATGCATCTATGTATACATATAAACAGATTTAAAAACAAATTCATGGGGATATGCAGAATGAAAAAAAACATTCCAGTTTTGCTATAATTGTATTATTGTTAGGATTTTAATAGTATAGCAGGAAAAATTATTGGTTTGCTAAGGAATTTGAACAAATAATAGATAAGAATATTCTAACTATTATACTGCAAGTCAGCAATATGAAGTATGAAACACAGTTTGACATACAACTCAATACCAAATCTGCAAAATATAATTTTATTGGTCTTGTTATAATGCAGGCATACTCCAAAAATCACTAAGTCTGAAATATAACCCATTCTCTAGAAGATAATTGTTGACTTTATGATGTTACAGGTTTTGATGCACTGTGAAATCTGAGTTCATTACACAGAGGAAGAACTGCCATGTAAACTAAGACAGATTCTGGCAGAACATCACTTCCTTTATTGTTAAAGGGGTTTGTTTTACATAATAATTATGCTGGAAAATGTTCAAATGTGTGTAAGTTAAATACTTAACCTATCCTTCAACTTTAAATGAAACAGTTCTGAAGCAGTACAGTGATAATATCTTTATTGATACCGATTTAATGTGCCATGTTTTGGATTAGCTGGATTTAGCACCTATTATATATAAATATATATATATGGCTGTAATATTAACCATTCTATTTAATGTCACTTGGAAAGACTGTTAAACTTCACTACAGTAAAATTGTCATCAAAGCATAGTTCCTACTGGACTCATGTAGTAATGTTACACATATATCTATCAACCTTTCACTGTTAGCAGCCACTGCAAAAAATGACCTGCAAAATAAATTGGTCTTCAAAGTCTGTATGTAGTCCCATTTGGGCATTCACATAAGCATATGGTTCAGCCTAAAAGCACTTACAGTCAGACCAAAAGTTTTAAATTTAGCCCCTTATAAGAATGAACTTGAGAGAGTTACATCATCTCATACAACACACTGTACGTTCTGCTGAGGGGTGGCTGCTCCCAACACCTGGTTCACGTGTGTAGCTTATCCCCACCTCAGCAAAAACCAGTACTGAAACATTTGTAATGTGAGATAAATGCAAACACAATGTGCTTATCCACTCAGCAAAAGGTCTGCTCCAAAAATGCTATGATAGGAGGTTCAGTATTTTCAAGACAGCAGCTGAATACATATAAATGTAGTAAGAAGTTTATGTTTGGTTTCCAGGATCAGTGGTTTTGGCGAGTCAGGAACAACAGGGTGATGGATGGATACCCGATGCAGATTACCTACTTCTGGAGGGGACTGCCTCCCAGCATTGATGCAGTTTATGAAAACAGTGAGGGGAACTTTGTCTTCTTTAAAGGTAAGAAAGAACAAGAGTAAGATTTTGCGTAACACTTTTGAGTGTGATGATTTCTTGAAACACACCTTGTTTATTTTTACTAATGATTTATAAATCTTATTGCAAATTGGTATCTAAATGATGAGTATATAAGTTAACATTTTCTTGCTTGGCAATTACATTTTAATTTATGATTACATAATTACAAAATTAATTACATTAATTTATGATATCAAAATATAGAGTCATTTGTTCTTACGTATTCAATCAAAATTTGAAAGTATAAATATAAGACATAGAAGTGAAGTGATCTGTTATGAAATAATTTTTTAAATGTGTTTTAGGAAGACACAATGAACACATTTCCATTATTCATTTTTGTGTAGTTCTCTTTGCTCTTCCTTTTAACAAATGAATTTCTTAGATATTAAAATGGCACCTCTGCTATATATACCTCACTGTACTGCATTATATTTGTTTCATCTAAGACCTGTGATGTTTGGAGCTTCATGTGGGGAAAAATAATCTTTTTCATAGATGTGTATTTAGTGTTTTTAAAGGAGTATAAACTCCAGGAAATAGGTGATTTAGATCAAATTTTTGCGAACAATTCTTTTCAAATTTCACTCCAGACATCAGCTCTTCTTCAAAATTAAAGTTCTTGAACATGTACCTTATTTAGATTTAATGATAAAGTTATACTATATGTTTAACAATGCATACTTAGTGACAAAATCTTCAAATTGCATAAAGTAAATTTTATAATCATTTGACAGAAGAAGAAACTGAATAGAAAAGAAATATGTGAAAAATTATTCAGCTATTTAGTGTTGTGAGTGATTAATTTTTTTAACTCATTACAAAATAAAGGTAGATTTTTTAAAGTTATTATATTGAAAAAGAAATTAATTCATTTTTAGAAGTGGAGTGATTAACGGGGAGTAAGAATATTGCACTGACTACGGAAACAATCTTGGGAATGTCAAATAAATATATTTCATAACATGCAGAACCACTTCATAATGGTACAATGAAGTTTATGTTTTACTTAAAGTGAAATTGTATTTTTGTGTGAATCATAAGGAAAATGATATTACATGTAGTGCAGTTTCTCTTTCGATACAGAAAATGCTTTACTTCTGTTGCCATAAAATAAACTTCAAGTCATTAACTCTGGAAAGTTTATATGGTTGGGAATCATGATCAAGGTACCTCCAAATCTCCATGCCACTGCTTGATTTTTAGGTCTGTAGGACATGGAAGGATAAAAATATTATTCTGTAGCTATTCCTTTGCACTACTTCTACAAAGAGCAAAGTAGCTATCCTGGCATTCCAGACTTCTGCCTTGATAATGCTGGGATCCATTATCTGAGCTCCAGACAGAAATGATCAAGCTTATTATTATAGCTGCTTGTTTTCTTTCCCAATGACCTTGAAATATGTTTCATCATTATTTAACTCTTCACCCACTGCTGACTGGCTCTTGTTAGGTCTTAAAGGAATAGGCTGATCCTGTAGTTTATGGGTTAGGAGGGAAGGAGGAGGGAACTTCTCAAACAACAGAAGGAGGAGGGAACTTCTCCATTTTTCTCTGGGAAATTAAATCAAGATTAATTAAAGCAAGCAGGAACAGCAGGATTGTGCTTTTAGAAGTCAGAATTGTGTTTTCCTTTCACATCATCCCCACCTTACGCTATCTGATTTCAGACCAGTTAGTTTTGTGCCTTCTAGCTGATATCATATGATATTTGGATATTCTGCTGTAGGGTTTTTTTTTTCAATATGACTTATTTTCAAAGTTCCTTCCATTATTTTTCCAATGACATTTGTATTATCCCCTTATTTGCCAAGGCTAAAGTCTTTGTATTTCCTTGTGCAATTAAAAAAATATTTTTGCTTCTCTGCCATGTCTTCATGACTCTTAATATCTAACTGTTGATGTTTTCTATCAGTGTAATTCATGTTTTTCCACTGCTACAGAATCAAAAAATTCAGCTGTCTTCTGTGTGGGTATCCTTGAAAATTCCTGTTCCAAGGATCTCAACTGCCTTGTGGAACATGATTACAGAAACATATATAAATAGACTGTAGGTAAATGATTATTGTCTCATTTCTTCTATTCCGTCACAAAATTTCCTGGGAAAAGGTTACATGTCTTCCTTCCAGAGGTGCTAGAAATTGACAAGCTGGTTGTTGCTAAGATGATGAGCAAGTAGAGTGCCTTATCCAGGTAGTGTGCTTTACCAGTCTAAAATTGGTCCAAACAAGTAAGTTCTAGAAGGAACTTTAAATTTGAAGTCTAGCATACGGATGTGTTAACGAAGCACATACCTAAGCCAAGGTCTACATCTGTTATTCAGAGAATAAAATAGAAAAGATGGATTAAATGCCAGCAGAAAACTTGTACTGGTTTAATGTCACTATGCGCTCCTCTGACCCACATCCTAGTGCCACCTATTCCTGCCCTCTCTTTAGTGCTGACCCACAGTATACTCCAAATATACAGGCTACATATTAGCGAAAAAAGATGCTCACAGATGGAGTGGATGGGCACTGGAATGGGCTGCCCAGGGAGGTGGTATAGTCATTGTCCCTGGAGGTGTTTAATGAAAGACTGGATGTGGCCATGGTTTAGTTGATAAGGTAGTGTTAGGTCATAGGTTGAACCAGATGATCTCCAAAGTCTTTTACAACCTAGCTGGTTCTGTGACAAGTTCCTCATCCATGCCAGCAGAGCTCCACGCATGCCAGCAGGTCACTGACACAGCAACATCCCCATGCTCTCTTCCCTGCCCATCCTTTGTAAAGAGCCAGTAGCCTTCCATTCTAACATTCCATTCATAGAAGCCATCCCACTATGTCTCTGTGATGCCAGTAAGATCACAGCCCTGCAGGTGTGCACGATTTTCCAAGCACATCCCTAACTCCTGTTGTTACTCTGGATAATACGTGTGTTTCCGCAGAGGCATTTAATTTGCAGCACCCAATGAAACTGACTTACTGACGGGAGTGGCTGGAATTCCTTTGTGCTGTTTCAGGTGCTCTCCTGCTGACCTGCGATCTCTCTCCAGGCTCTGGACATCTCTTGCTGGCACTGACATCAAACTGGTAGGAGTGGGATGGATTGAGGTTCTCCCTCCACCAGAAACTTTATTTAAAATCCCTCTTTACCAGCTTGGCAAGCCTATGACCAAGATGCTCTTCCTGTTCCCTGCCAGATGGACTCATCAGCCCTCAGTAGACCAGATCATACTCATAAAGTACAGAGCAATCTGGTGGATAGCTGCTTATAAAAAACAGATGTTTGAATTCTTGTTATTATTCATTACCAGTGTCCATGCTGAATGATAATAAGATGGCATCAAAAAGATACCTTTTTTTTTTCTTTTAATGAGAAAACATGAATAGTTAAATTCATTCCGTGTACCTTTGGGAATTTATATAGTGCTAAAAATGAAATTGTCAAGCCATCTGTGCTGTTGAATATTATGGTAAACCAAATGTAGCAATAGAAAGGCTGCTGTAAAACTCATACTACCAGTGCCTCCATCATAACATTCTACTGCACTTACCCCATGGCCTGACAGTTTTATATTGAAAAATAGATTTACTATAGTGTCAGATCATGGAACAGAGAAATGACAGAAACTTGATGTGGGAAATAGAGAATGGGGAAAAAGGAACCATGAATAGTAATTTTAGGATTCTAGAAAAAGACTAGATACAGCCTTGAAAGACCAAAATTAAGAGCAATGTTGGCTGGAATAAACTAACATTTGGGATTAGATGTTAATTTTTTAACTGATTTAAATTACATGTAATTGTTTAAAAATTTGGAAATTCATCTCACCACTCTAACACAGTCATGATATGCCACACACACTTCTTGCACTACACATACACCATAATTGCAAATAATATGGACAAAAAACCCAGAAGAACAATTATTCAGAATTCAGATTCTATAAAGGAAGAACTAGTTGCTAAAAACTGGATATTTTTGGCACTAGTCAGTAGAAAGTTAAACAGTCTAAAGAATGTCTAGAAAATTGTAATTTTAAGTGAAGTATAGCAATACAGATGCCCTTTATTTCCAGTACTTTTTTTAGAATGTCAAAGATGGATTTTGAGAGACTTCAAATAATTCCATGGCTCATCCTTCTTAGCTGTTTCCCTACAGTGATGATATTTAACAAAGCATTATTTCAAGAAGTAAGACATTTTAGCTTTTTTATCACTTGCTTCACCCTCAGCTTCTGACCTTGCCAATCTGCTTCTTATTATATTAGACCTTACAAGAGGGAATAAAAGCAGAGAGATTAAACATTCTGAAATTTCAGACTTCATGAAACATGTGGTGCTTTATTCTCTGTGAAAATAACAAACCTACCGATGAGACCTTAAAAAAACAACTTTGCAAAATAAACACAGTGGTGGTTTCTGCCAAGGGCACAGGTTTTGATTCCAAAGAAGCATTAGTTATCTATAGGAAGAATAAAAATATTACTAATTTTGTTATATTTCTTTCCATTATGATCACAATTAATGAAGTTTTATTGACTATTAGTGGAAGTGGAATATGAGCTACATGAAAGCATACTGACTGTAGCATTAGTTTGTACTACATTTAAAGTTTTATAAATATATTAGAAATAAAATTATCTCATTCTCATCACAGTTGGGCATCTTTTGCCCTGGTTTTCAGCTTTAACTTCTCCTAACATTGGGTTCTGATCAAATTCTGTTGATCAGATCAATTCTCTGATAAATAGACACCCACTTTCCTCCAGGTGAGAGACAGAAAAAAAAAATCCAAAACAAGACCTCCTAAAACCTCCTAAAAACCAACCAAACAAAAAACTGAAGTGAAAGCTGTCATCCAGATGGAACATTTGGATTTCTTGTATACAGTACTTCTCATTAACAATCAACACAGTTATAGCAGACTAAACATGTCTTCTAAAGCAAATGTTAAATAAAATTCCTGCTAGTTAGCATCAATAGGCTTTGCCTACATATGTTAGAGATCTCAATGTTTCCCTGTCTCTGCAGAATACAGATAAATTTACCTTTTCTCTCTTTTCTAAGAAAGAATTTGTTTCTTAGTAAGAAATTGTGTGAAGAATTCAGTTTCTTATGCCTGTTCCCACATCTACACTTTCCTTTTAGAATTTGTTTCTTAGTAAGAAATTATGTGAAGAATTCAGTTTCTTATGCCTGTTCCCACATCTACACTTTCCTTTTACTTCAGTATCTCTGAATATGCAAAAAAATGCGTGGCTCAGTGGTGCTGTTATTTACAATGGCTTGTGCATAACCATT
Source organism: Molothrus ater (assembly GCF_012460135.2). NCBI lineage: Eukaryota > Metazoa > Chordata > Aves > Passeriformes > Icteridae > Molothrus > Molothrus ater. The sequence goes on from NC_050478.2 coordinate 134,525,087, forward strand.
GTTTATTTTGGTCTGACCTGATCTTGTTGATAGTTAACTTTGCCTCCTTGGGTATGGCTGATAATGATATATTCATAACAATTGCTTTGACTTTTATTCCTTGTGAGGCAGAGAGAAAAGTATTGGCATTACATACATCACAGCATATGCCTCTCAATGCTGTGCAACAGCTGTCATTTTGAATGATCTTCTGAAACAGAAATGAGCTGGCCCAGGATCATTCACTGGATGCCATCTGCTGTTCACACCACAAGTACCAACTAGGAAGGTTCAAAACACATGACTTCTCTTATCATTGCATTTGAAACTGCCATTAACATCTGAAGCTTTCTGTATCCAGTCATATGAATTGGCAAAAAATAAACCACATGGAAGGAGGGACAGGGAATGATTGAAGATGCTCACCTCTGTCATTATCATACCCTATAAGTGAGTTTTTATAAGGCATCTCAGTAAAGGTAAATCTCAGGTTAGGCAATGACCTTAATCCCAGGTCAATAGAGAACTCAGCTTCCCCTGACTGCTCTTCATAGATCTCTCTGTCTCATTTTCAGTACTTCAAATGACTCTGTACATACTCATTATTTGAGTCCTTTCTTTCCTTCAACTGGCAGGGGAGAGAAAATGGATCTGTTGAGCAAACTGTAGTGTCTGTGCTTGAAAGTGGGTGACAAGCAGCTGTAGAGAAGCTGATAAAAAATTAACCCTGGAAACCCAGCATGGGAGGGATGGAAACTATACCCCCTCTCCTAATTAAAATTCTGATAAAATGAAAACATGCTTTAAATCACCACAGTACAAACAGGGAGATCAAAAAAACCCTTCCTTTAAACAAATGTTTAATACCACAGAGGGATAGCTAAAATATAAAACCAACTGCAAAACAGCTCTCTGGATTTTCCCCCTTGATGATTCTGGCATACACCTGATCCTAGGTCTTTGGGGTAATATTACATTTCCTTATAAAATATTTATACAGCACAGTACCTTAACCTCCTAAATCTGTATAACAACCTGTCTAGCCTAAAAGGCAAGTACAAAACCTAATGTGAACAGCCAAGATTTTATCTCTTACATCCTCCTTCCAAATGTGTTTGAGAAAAAATTGTTTTCAAACTTTTCGCCTTATATTTCAAATATCATTGTCATGCATAGCAATGGATAGACCAAAGTGAAGAATCCAATAAGGCAAATTCAATATAGATGTTCATGAATGTTTTTGTTTTTTTTTGTGATTTAGCTCCAAGTGTCCATGTGATGTCAAAGAGTATCTTCTCCTTCAGTGTCATTATTACTAAAACTAGCAATGCTTTTTGGAAAAAATGATGATGGTAATGCTTTGAAAAGAGAATAAACACATGGTTCTTTCACAATGGAGCCCATAGTCTAGCCTGAGAAGGGTGTCCTTGTGGTCTAGGGGACAGAACACAAAGAGAAGACAGGCATCCAAGCAAGCTCATCAGATAAGTACATAAATGCAAATTATGCTCCCCCTTTCTTATTTCTAGGGAGCATATGGGGATCTTTATTCCCTTTTTTCAGCCAAAGCTGTGTTTGAAAGAGAAGTCTGCTGAAAAGACACAGGGTGAGAAGTGAGTTTTGAAGAAGAATTAGAAAGAAACAGAAATGCAAAAAGGAGAAGATAGTTGCACGAATAGGACAGGTGGCACAGTATGTTGAGAAGTCCCTAGGAGGACAACAAAATTATCGAGGAAATATTGAGCTATAAGCTTAATATGAGATGGTGAAGCAGGTGAGATAATCATGGAAGTATTCAGTGAAGAAGAACTTGTCCAGGAAGCTAGAGGAAAGACTCACGCTTGGAAAGTGGAGCTGTGGGCTGTTGAGGTAAGCCATCCAGCTGGAAGAGAGACCACAGGAAGCATCCTCTCCCACAAACAGGGGGCATCTCAACTATAAAACACTGGTGCAGCTGCTAGTTCTGTAGGCATGGATCTCTGTGGACACAAAATATTTGTCTAGTAGCTGCAGTTACCCCTCTAGCAGTCGGGGTTTCATCCACTCAGCACTGCAGTCCAGGAAGCCCTAGGCTGTCATTCATACTTAAGACAGTGACCTGAGTAACCTGGGTAATCTGAGGTTTGTGTAGACACTGTGCTAACAGCAACTGGAGTCGTACAACTACCTTGTATTTTCAGCACTGAATAAGTCAGCTGGGGGGGTTTGAATGATTTGCCACCTACAGACAAAGCTTAAGTCTTACTGCCACTGGCAACCCACCATTACTTTCAGTAACAAAAGGTTTTCACCTCTGGGATTCAGACTCTCAGTTTGCTTTCTTTAGGCTGCCCTAAAAGAAAAGATGTCTTAATATTAAATTCTATGACTATTTCTGAAACATCCTTCATAAGTAATCTAAATTCTTGGGGACAAATACAGAGTAATAAAAGTATTTGGTCTCTATGAAAATTGTCATTTCTACTTTTTTTGTGTTTCTTACCTTGGTTTTCTTATAAAATTCTCTCTTTCCTCATCAAACATGAAACTGCTGCATAGTTTTTCTGTAAATGTACTACATTATCAACCACAGAGTCTCTTAAGGTGATTTAATTTTCATTCTACTTTTGATCACTGCATAGTTGGTAATAAAATATACTGTAGACATATTTGAAGAAAGGTGCTTTATAAATGCAAGTATCCATAAGGCATATTTAATTTTGCATTGTCTGCATGGATGGAACATTTTTAATTTCATTGTATTTGAAAGAATTGCTACTATAGACTCTTGGGAGTCTTTCTTATTTCTTAAGAGTGCATTAGTATTTCTACTGACAGTACTGATGACTAATACACATATATGTGTGTATATATATGCTTTTGTACAGGTAACAAGTTCTGGGTTTTCAAGGACACTACTCTCCAGCCAGGTTATCCTCATGACTTGATAACACTTGGAAGTGGAATTCCCTCCCATGGCATTGATTCAGCAATTTGGTGGGAAGATGTTGGAAAAACCTACTTCTTCAAAGGAGATAGGTTGGTATAGGATTTCTGCAAGGGAACAATTCAGTGGATACCAGCTAAACATGTTAAACTTTTCCTCTATTTCTCAAAAAGATGAAATTTACTCCTCCTGTATAGATGGCTGTAATGTTTTCTCATGTCTTATAACCTAAACTGTATTTTATGAGTATCTTAGAGTGGGTATAAGTATATCCAGTAGAAAAGTTCTGTTCTAGAAGTCAACAAGCAAGTCACAGTTGTGGTAAATTTAAACTTAAATATTCGAAGTGATTTGTTTCTGTACACTCTTACATCTTTCTTTATCCACATTTCTAAACTCCAGAACATAGGCAGACTAGGCATGATCCAAAGCTTTTAAGGTCAGTGAAAATTACTTTGCTACTATTTGATAATGAGGTAAAAAAGGGAACTCAGAGCTGAAGCTGGGAGCCAGAGAAGAATTTGAGCATTTTCTTGGAATTACTTCTAAATAAATCTTATAGGGACACATATCTATGAATAATAATAATAATAATAATAATAATAATAATAATAATCACAACCCCCCAACAAAAAGAAAAGCACAGGAAAAAAACCATTAAATCCAAGGATTTTTCCATTCCTGAAATACTTGTATTAGTCACTTAGTTTCTGTATCTTTATTTACCTGTAAATAAAAAAAAAGGAAAGGAATGTTAGTCTGCTTTATAGAGACGTCAGGAGAATTCATTAATTTTTGAAACACTGCAGGTTGTCTGAATGATGGATTTTACAGGTTTTCAGTATGGTACTGTGTTTGTTGATTGATGTATTGCTGTGCAAATTTTGTGTGCTCAGAGACAAATTATTCCTTATTAATAACTGTAATATTTCTATTAGTCTTATTAAAACTATGACTGCTTTTGTTACTGTGTGGTACTTAGTGTTCTCAGACACTAATAGTATTCATGGATCACTTAAGAAATCAATTTAATGCACATCAGAGAATATGTTTAGGACAGTATAGTTTGTAATTTTTTAGCAGTACTGTAAAAACTGCACTACAGAATGCTGCAACAAATTTTATGGTAAAAGCTATTTTTATTATTTAAAAAATATAGCTCTCCATCACTCATGGTGAGGGAAGTAGATAACTAAGTCAAATTTTTGAAATGTTTTAAAACTAGGTATCATTTCAAGCAATCAATTTTCATAGTGAGTAGAAGATGCCTAAATAATTTGCTTTCTATGGTTCTTTAAAAATTCTTTAAAAATTCAAATTCTTTTTCAGGTAATAATTTTCCAGCTCCACATACATATTATAAAAAAATGTACAGTAGGAATTTTTTGTGACTTTTACTTCCTTTAGGCTTTATTCAGCAATGTTCTTTTATAGTACCATGCATAGGCAGTTACTTATATTCAGGACTTTCCTAAAACACAATTGATAGTAATAGAAGACAAAAAGAACTAGCAGAGAAAACAGGTGCTGGCAGAAAAGTTGCTCCATAGACCTAACAAGCACAATGAAACTCAGCAGGATATAAATGCAATAGAGTATGTAAGAAGAAGATTGAACATAAGCCTTGCAGAGATAATTGAGCCATTATGGGATATTGACCATCAGTAGGAATAAACCCTTACAACAGTAAGTTTCTCAATGTGCATTGCTTATCAGATCAAATATTGGCTATAAAATAAAAATAATAATAAACTGACCAAGCAAAAAAGTATACAAACAAGAAAATCCCATTAGCTAAACCAGTAAGAAGATTTAAAGGTTGAACCAGTAAACAGTCATATGTCTAAAGCAGCTCATGTATGGAACATTATTGTTGTAATTTGAACTTATCTATTTCAATATTCATGATAATTCTTTTAAATGATTGTATGAAACACATGAAAGGGAAAAAATATTGACTACTGAAAATATTAGTCCCTCTGTTATTCCTATCCTACCAAAACTGAGTCATTTGGGACTAGAAAATAATAGGTTTCATGAACTTCTTGACAAATGTCCTTGTTTACGCCCCTGTCTGGTCCAACTTTTTATGCACATTAGAGTTTAAATCAATGTTTTTTTCGTCATAAAGCTTAATCATTCAATGGCTTGGGATATCATTAAGTAAATAGGCTTAGATATAGACCATAGTTTAGCAAATATTTTTCAACACCCCTTTTTCTAAAGCTATGAAGTGGACTTAGATTTTTTTCCCCCTCTGTTATTTATCAGTCTTTGAGATACAGCAACAAGTTTATATAGGCTGTAGAGCTCAAACCATCATTAGGGAGTTTGCTTGTGAACATTTGGCATGCCAAATAGAATCAAGACTGGGCTTTTCCTTACCCTGTAGACATGTTCACTACTCCAGCACAGATTGTTGAGGTGGTGTCACGATCAGTCCTTCCCTAGTAGGATCCCTAATCATTCTTATCAATGATGAAAACCCAGATGTTCTGTGATTTCAGAGTGTGCACTGAGTATGTCCTCAAAGACTTTTAATGAAAGAGGACATCTTTGAAAGTCATTTAGGGCTAGTGGGAAACCAGAGGTTATTAAAAGAAGGAGCTTAAAAAGTTGAAAAGATTGGAAGAGAAAATGGAAAAGGAGAGAAATTATGGAGGCCACAAATAGAGTTCTGAAATAGAGGGCGAAAAGAAGAAAATATATTTCTTTAAAAATGCAAACTAAAGACCAAGAAACTTAGACTTTAAAGATGAGGAAGAACTGGTTTCAACAGTATTAAAGTTAGAGCTTTGTTTACTACTTCTACATGTTGTTTCTGCATGTAGACTTTCAAAGATGTTTTGTATCCAAATACAGAGCATTGTGTTGTTGGCTGATAGCTGATGTATATGTGACTAGATTAAGAATTGAGGCTATAAAAATAATTTAAGCATAAGAAAGAAAAAATAAATACAAATGTCTTTTTAATCTAACTTGCCAATTCCTAACTCACTGGAAATCTGCCATCTTTTAATTTCATTGGAAGTTTAAAGCCAGAGAAATGCCCTACAGGGAGAAATACTGAGGAGTTTAGACCACCACACTTTTCTAAAAAGATGAAAATGTGAATCAATTAGAGTGCCTAAGTACCTTCACAGTGATAAAATATCATCCACATAAGAATTTTTTAATATATGATGACCATAACAAGGATTTCTAAAAACTGAATTCAAATGAGAAACAGGGTCAAGTTTTTAGCAGTAACCAGATTACCAATGATAGTGATAAAACTATGCTCTAAATTGATGGAGTAAATCAAAATATGAAATGACCTACCAAAATGTTAGGATACGCAGAGGACATTACAGATGCTGTACTCAGAACCAACTTGTATGCATAGCAATTTGATCAGCAGTAAAAGGAAAAAGAAATTATCAATATCCTCTCAAAGTGTAAATAAATCACAAGTGTAAGTACTTCTCAGATGTTCAGGATTACTAGAATTGCACGCTGAAGCTTTTTAAGTTTGAGAAAGGCTGGCTGGCAAAAAGGCACACAAACAGGTTGAATTTTATAATACACTGCATCTATTTAGTGATAATGAAATGAAATTAAAAGCTTCTGTAGTGCATACGTATGAAGAGTCAAATTAAGATTGCTGGCAGTATTTTAATTTGAAACTACTGTCACTTGCATTATTACAATATTATGAAAAGCATTAATGTACATTGGTTTTTTGCATGTATTACATCTCTCTGTGTCATTGTGAAAAAGCCCTAGGCATCAAAATTGTGGTGATTATAAGTAAGATGCATACTGGTTTAGTTGTTGAAGTGCAAAAATATTTTATCTTCTATCTATTTATATGAAACAGAAAATAGATTTATTTGTAATGCATGTTCAAAGAGAAGAAATCCAGTATTTCCACTTGTGGTTAATGAATGTAGCAAGTGTTAGAGGGGGAAAATATAAAGTTACTCATCTGCTATCTTACAAATGTGGGGTTTTTTTCCTTTAAAAAATATTTCAGGTACTGGAGGTACAGTGAAGAAATGAGATCCATGGACCCTGGTTATCCCAAACCAATCACAATTTGGAAAGGTATCCCAGAATCTCCTCAGGGAGCCTTTGTCCACAAAGAAAATGGTATGCAAACATGTTCTTGTTTTAATGATTTATTTACATCCTTTATGTAAGATAGACTAGGTGATTATAGTAGTATGTAAGATAGAGGGATGATTGACTATTCAGCTTAAGCGGTGAAGGAATTCTTGATATCTGAACAGAGTATTTCCTGCTATAGATTTGGCTTTAGTGAAAATGCTCTTTTAAGTATTTAACTGCTCTTTTAAGTGTTTAACCTAGGGCTGAAAAAACTTTCAAATTTAGTATTATAAACCTTAATTATAAACCTTTTTTTCTTTTGTCTTAATTCATTTTGGTTTTGTTCTCTTCTAATTATAGTACCTCTTAAAACAAGCTTCATAAACAAAATAAATCTCTATTGAATTTTCAAGGTGTTGGCTTTTTAAACAGCTTAAGAGGTATTGCTTTCATTCTCAAAAGCTAGCAAAGGGAAGCAAAATCTTTATCTAAGCAGAAATATGCCAATGAATTTATGTAAATCGAAGATGTCATAAGTGCATGATGTAGAAAAGCAGATAACAGGGATTTTAGTATGATGTATTAGCTTTATCAAGATGCATCATCACATACCTAGAGTCTGGAATCTCAGCTGGATACACCAGAAAACAAATGAGAGCAGCCAAAATCTGCTCCATCTTAGGAGAATTCATTGCTACCCAGGGGATGGTGGCTGGCTGCCAACAGAGCCCTCAGTTGCACAGAGGTTTTAGATCCTTTTGATGGGAATAAAAATATGCATTTGTTGCATCCTATCATTGTTGGACAATTGTCATATGGCATATATGATTTATTTATTAGTAGGTTCTGAATTAATTCTGTTTACCTCAAAAGACAGTATACATATCTATTGCCATAATATTTTAATTTCCTTTTATTAAGAAAATAAAAATCTTTCTTTCCTTTTATAAAACATTTTAGTCTCCTATTTCAACCTCTAACTTGATTAAGTAATTTGCCATGGAAATGTTTGGGGTTTTTTTCAAAAATATGTTTAATTGCTTCCTTGCTTTGTCTCTGTTGCACCCAGAAGAAGAAACCCTGTCTGTATTTTGGCCTTTTTTTTGCTAGATTGGATTTTCTGTGTTGTTTTTAACTGGAAAGTAGGTCGTTCAAGATGATATTGTGCATACATCACACTCAATAATTAACTGTTTTTAAATAGGCATATATGTGGAAATTGTCATAAATGTTATAGAAATATATACATGTGTATACATCTATATCTGTGTGTGTATCTATCATCTATCTATATCTGTGCATAAATATACATATATACACATATCTATGAATATAAACATATTTTTATATATATAAATATATATTCTGTACCAAGCTGAGGTACATGTGCCTCCCATTAAAAATAAAAATTACCTTACTTTAACACTCAGACCAGTGAGTTTGAAAGCAGAGGCAGAGCACCCATTCCTAAGGCATGAAAGACTTTTGATTACATAAAAGGCTCTTCTCTTTCTAACCCTATTGGTTTTGATGGTCTGCTGGATTCTTTGGATGAGAAGGTTAGTAAAACATGACATGAGATTGTGAAGGAGGTGAAAGGAAAGAGGAAATTCTTGAGCATCTCAGAAATCCTATAAGGGCCCCAGGGCAGAAAGGGGACTGAAAATGACACCATAAATTTTCCAAGAAGACCACTAAGACATTTTTCCTGAAATCAAGAAAATAAAATCTTAAGAAACAATTCACAACTTTGCTGTTGTTTGTATGAGGAGAGAAAGAAATAAAAGCAGATTCAAATAAGAAATACCACAGCTCAGTTGGAAAGAAATTGATTCAATTTTTCCTGAAACTGCTTTTGTTTCTCTGCACAGAAGCAGAGTTGATAAAGTACTTTTATTATAAACCTTCACAAGGAAACATCTGAGAGCATGTCTTTCAGGGAATTAATTTCATTTTAAAGTATATTTTTTTTCCTTCTTTTATATTTTTGTTGTGCAAACTATGCAAATGAACACCTACAATAGCTCTGATCATGCAGGGGATTCCTTCAGTGATGGCAAAAATTCTTGGTAATTGTGCATCAAGAGTTTTGGAAAGGATGACAAAAACCAATTTCCTACTCTAGTCAGTGTCCCAGCTAAGTATCCTAAAAGCTTGTTAAGTCCAGGTACGGGTAACACCTTTGAAAGTTGCCCTGCTACTTCCCATTTTGTGACTTGTTTTCTAACACTCTGGTAGAAACTCTTAGGAAGGGATGGAAAAGAAATTTCCTTTCTTTTTGCTACATGGAATCTGAGATCACACAAAGTCATCCAAATTGGAGAAATCTTTCTTTCTACCTTGAGAGCAGCACAGAAAATTTAACTTGCTGAAGTGGATGATGGGACAACTTTTAGGTAGAAGAAGGAGAAAAGGTAGTCTACTTTATTAGTCCACTGGCCTTTTTTGCCTTATACTTACTACATAAGTATGTTTGAGGTAGCAGTGACTGCTACGCCCTTTGGTGCTGTTTGTGTCAGGTATTGCACTCACTGCTCAGTGACTAGTATCTAGAAAATTGTAAGGAACAGCTCTCCAAGCAGGTTTAACACATCTAGCAGATTAGATTAAATCCCTTTCTACAGTTGTGGGAAGTCATTTTCTCTGTCAGGAGAAGCAGTAAAACTACTCAGTGTCTTAGAATTGTCCTTCTCTGCTGGTAGCTTCCATCTTTCAGCTCTAACTGACTATTATCCTGGTTCCTACCTCAGCAAAAATGGCAGAAAATTTTAAACTTTTAAACTTTTTAAAAGTTAAAACAGATTTTCCCAGTGAAAAATGGGCTCTATTTGAAAAAAAAATTGTATTGGATCTCTAGCAGGTGGCAATTCCTTTCCTGCTTTAAGAGTTTTAATTTGGTCTTTTGCTGCAAAATATCAATTACTGCTAACTAAAGTTTGTATTTTGACTTACCACTACCCCTGAGTATACATACATGTATTCTGCATATATATATATGAATATAGATTTAGAGGTGTCACACCTGTATATGGTCTCTATATATGTGTTAGACTATTGATAGACGTAATACATTAAATTTCCATACTTGAAATATTTATCCATGGCCAAGATATGCAGTACTTTGTGAAAGGCATGTTGTTATATGGAATCGAAAGATAGGGTAACTGTGGTTCAAAATACTTAAATTTTGCGTTTGATAATGTTTTAAATTTAAACTCTAGATTGCTTTAAGGAACTTTATATGTGCTAAAATTTTAAAACTTCATCATATTTAAAGAATTACAGTTATCTTTTAGGTTTTATTCCAACCAGAATAGAAGGCATTTTCTGCAAAAGTCTAACTACTCTTTTGATACAGATCAGTACTTTTTGTAATTTTTTTTTTCAAATTGTATTAGAGCTTTCTATAAATCTATTAGCATATTTTCGGGTAATAAAAAATGCAAGGGATTAAGGACACGAAAATACTTTTTAATTGGCTAGGAAGGCTATTAAAATTGCAAAAATACCTAAGGTAGAAGAATGATGAAATATGTTTTTCTGAAAAGTGGAAGTAGGTGATTAAGACTTCTTACAGTTTCAGCTGCAAAATAGACTATCAAATATTTCTTTTCTTTTAATTTTAGAATTGAAAGAAAATAACTGTTGATTAAATAGTTGGTTAATAATGTTATCTCCAGATAGGCAGTTACCAGCCTTTTCGGAAGCATCTTTAACTAAAAAGAGTGCCCAATCTGTCTTAGTAGCCTTGAATACTGCAGGGAATATATGAGATGTATAAAGCAAAGATAAGAATAAGTCCAGCTATTTCCATTCAGTTCATAAACAGTAGGTGAAAGTTCACCCATCCTGAAGGTTTATGTCTTGCCAGATCAATGGCATTTTTCAGCTGGGATAATAAAATAATACAGATTTTTGGCAAGAGTCAAGCTTTTTCTTCATTTAAGCATGTTTAAAAATAACATTGGATTGTGCCTGAATGAACAAATATCAGGTCTTTACAGAAAACTTAAATCTAGTTACACCTTTTATCTTGTGTAAAAGATTCTGTTATTTCATCCAGTCTCCTGAAGTACAGAAATAGGCTATGTGAGATTGAAGAGGGTCAGTTCTCATTTCTGCATAGCATAGCAGAGCAGAGAAGAGCATTGCAATTTGTTTCAGGAGACTTACCATCTCAAAGAGGTTGTGATGCTTAAAGTCTTCTCCCTGAGGATTCCAATTCTAGTTGATTTTCCAGTAAATGAACAAACTGGCCAAACCTTGACCTTTCATAGACCATATTCTCTGGAATTATTTTGTTACTTTTGTAGTAATGAAAGAAAATAAAATCCCAATTTACTGAATGAAAGAACAATGAAAGTACAAACAAGCAATAAAACCAAAACAAAATCCCCAAACTCAACATTAGATTTCTAGAGACAGTAAAGAAATAATTAAAAAAAAAACTATTTAGAAGACTTCTAACTGAAGTCTATTCCCTATATCTTTTAATTTTTTTAATTACAAAAGAATTGTTACAAGTAATTTCCATAATGGTATATTGATGACATGATTTCATATGACCATGAATAATTGCTACTTTCTTCCTCAGGCTTCACATATTTCTACAAAGGAAAAGAATACTGGAAATTCAATAACCAGATGCTCAGGGTGGAACCTGGCTATCCCAGATCCATCCTCAAGGATTTTATGGGTTGTGATGGACCAACAGACCGAGATAAAGACCGACACAGCCCTCAAGATGATGTTGACATTGTCATCAAACTGGACAACACAGCCAGCACTGTGAAAGCCATAGCCATCGTCATTCCCTGCATCCTGGCCTTGTGCCTCCTTGTCTTGGTTTACACTGTGTTCCAGTTCAAAAGGAAAGGAACACCCCGGCACATACTGTACTGCAAACGCTCTATGCAAGAGTGGGTGTGATGTAGGGTTTTGGTTTTTTTCTCTTTCCCTCCCAGGAGTTTGTGGTAACTTGAGATTCAACACAAGAGCTGTTATGCAGTTTCCTAGCTAGGAGCGGGCATCTGTCAGTCTGAAACAAAGCTGATCTTTAAAACCCAGGGGGTTGCCTGTCCTGCGCATGAGTGGCAATTCGCTCAGCTGGGAAGCTTCCATGATACACAGTATCTGCTGTTTCTTCAGTCCTTTGTCTTTCTTTGTCATTCAATTCTAGGCCTTCCCTCTGCACGCTCAATGCCCTATAAACTATCAGGATTAACTAACAAAGAGGAATAAAAATATCTCCAATGTTTCTACATTTTTTCCTTAAGGCCTGTTCCCCTTCAAAGAATTTTTTGCTGAAAGTAAATTTTTTTAGAGAAACACAACAACCAATAATGGAACTTTCAGGAAAGTGAGAAGACCTAAAACAGCTTTGTCTCCAAAGAGGATTGCTTTCTGTCTGCTATGGATAAAGTCCCATACTCCTACTTCCAGTTTTGTCAGGTGGGAGACTTGGATGACACGCAGGACTTCAGACTGTTCGGACAGCCATTTTCCAACAAACAAGGGGCCAAAATATCTGCAATATAGTAACAGCCTTAATACATTCATTTTGTGTTTTTTACAGCTGCTCTGGGCTATGTCCTCAATGTTTTAAACTCATATTCAATACTATATTCAAGCAGAACCTTTTTATTGGTTGGTTTGATTTCTGGTTAGTTTTCCTACATTATCTTTCCCAAGCTGTACCAAGCCAACTACCCCAGGCCTTTTATAAGTCTGTCAGGAGCACTCATTCCAAAGAATGGTAAAAAGCAGTGTGTCTCTGAAGTGGATTTCAATGAACTAAAACAACAGACAGACTATTGAGAGACTTGACACTGGTATTATGTTGGTGGTGTAACCCTTTGAGAACTATTGCGTCCAGTTTTCAGAGTCTGTTAAACTTGGTCATCATTAAATTAGAGAATTGTGTTTGGGTAATACAGGTTTCAAAAGAAAATCAGTTTTTTGAAACAGATTTCTTATGACTGCATTTTTAATTATTTGCAATATTGATAGAAAAGCGTTTGTAACATGAATAGAAAACAAAATATATTTACCAGCTACTTTCTTGTTAAAGGAACCAAACGTATTTTAATAATTTGTATCACTTACCAAGAATTTTTCTGAGCTGTCAACAGTTTTATAGCTTAGCCTCTTATCTTAAGCATCTTGGATTTCTCTCTTGAGACTGTGTGGCATGACAATTCGATTTGCCTCTGCAGAGGTAGAGTTACAGTTTCAAAAGAAAGCTAAGAAGATGACTCTGACAGTGCATGAGTATCCTCTGGTGTGTTACCCCTTTGCATGTTCATCATAGTTCTCAAAGGGTTAAAATTTCTGGCCTTCAGTCAAACATGGTATCAACTGACAGAGCCAAGGGACCACCAAAACATTTTGTCATTCTATGTAATTTGTGCTAACAGCAGTATTGTCATTTTCATGTGACCTGCAGAGCAGGTTTGTATCAATAATTTTTTCCTAGAGAAAAGTCAGCAACTGACAGACCTCTTTATTGATTTTAGGAGCTGCTTCTTGCAGTGATAGGCTTTACAGTCACTGGGCTGTGAACTTATTAAAGATGGTCAGAATGATGCACCCCAAAAGTCAGACACTTGGTTTTTTATGAAAGCCAGGTATCGAGGGGAGTAGCTTTTGCAACAATGAACAGCTTGCCTTGAACTTGATTATTGACCTGTTGACTGTCATTACCAAGTACAACATTGTCTTCTGTGAACAGCTTCACTGTCTGGATTTCCTTAAAGTGTACTGTCCTATGTCTTTGACCTTTAACTTGCAAACTGGCACAAACTGAAGGGAATCTGATGTTGCAAATGAACTTAGATGAGTTTTATTTCTTGAAAGGCCTGATAGACATGATCCAAAATTTGAGAAAAAAAAATTGAAGTGTTTTAGTAGGAGAGAAACGACATAGACTAAAATATTTATGATAGGTCTGTAGAAAGGTATTTTGCTATGTATACATGCACACTCTAAAAATGAATTACAGCAGAAGTTAATTTTTATTTAACTTGAATACAATTTTCAGTATAAAATTATTATTTCTACAAATATCTAGTTATTAATGAAAAGGTTATAGGAAAGTATTAAAATACTTGAAATGGCCAGTATGGGCTTTTACATTAAATGAGACTTTTATACTATGTTCAACCAATTTCTTACTGGTTTCTTAATCCACATAACTGGATCACTTTTTAGAGAGTGTAGGTATATATGCATATATATTATGATTATTATTGTTTTGGTAATGGATAGCTTGACTGCCTTGAATTTATATTCATATTGAGCATAGCATGAAAAATAGTATGCCTTTTTTTCAATTACATGATTTTATATTGATTTGAGGACTTATGAACATATGTGGCATGCTATAAAGCATTGCAAACTTATTTCTTAGAGCATAAACAGATATACATATGTATGGTTAACAAAAATGAAGATTAGAAAAAGATATAGTTTTACAACAAATATGCAATGCAGATGGCATTTTGGAGATGTTTTGTAGAAGTACTGCATACTGTAGGTTAGAAGCGCACCAGTATCAGCCCATAGCATTATTTAGTAAATCCAAGTCAGCTGTTGCTGAAAATATTGATTTATTGACAATTTAGTTGCACAGGATTTTTGCTGTGGATCAGCTCATTTGGTGAATTTGAAATTCTATGCTATTTGTCATATGTATTAAGATGTGTGTTTGTATACTTATAAAAGCACACAAACACACACATACATAGACATGCACATTTTAATCCATTGAGAAATTTTTATTGTCAACAAACTACTATAACTTATGTTCTGCTATAGACAGAACAAAATTATTGATGTTGCTGTTACAATTTTTTTTCCCTTGGATAGTTGGAGGAAAATAATAAGAGAACTACTTATTCTGTATTTGCTTTTCCTCTACTGTAGGAGAATTTTTTTTTTAAGTCAGAACGGCATCTCATCAGTCTTTTTATTCACTTGAAAATTTCATTTCAGTTTTGAAATATCTTTCATGGCAGCTTTAACTTTTTCTGCAACCATTTCCCTGTCAGTAATGAAGTGCTGAGCATGTTGACTGTTGTTCTTTGATAAGGTAACAAAAATATTTGTGTTTGGAGAATTTAACTGTAATTATGCAGGAAGGTAAGTGTGATAATTCTAGTGCTTGGTATATTGTATATGGTAGTTACATGAATACATGATAAGTTGATCATTGAATCTATTTTCTTTTACTTAAAAGTGCATATATGCTATATACAGAGAGTGGGAGAAAAAAAATTACATTGGCATGTTTATTCATGCAAAACAAGATTGTGTCAACATTTCTGTTACATACTCATTTTTTCAGTAGGTTGCAATGCAGTCATAAAGGTTCGCTTTAAGTAAAAGATGTAGGAGCATTTGTGTTCACTGTAATTTCCAAATACATATTGGCTAGTTTCAAATTATAGAATTTCAGAGTGAATTAGTGATGTTGCCTGATCTAATTTTGAACTCAAATTAGTAAAAGTTCTAACACAATTTTTTTTATAGTTATTTCTCTACAAGGGCCTATAACTATTAGAATTAAGAAAAATCAAATTGAAAATATTTTCAGGTCTGCAATCTGGGTCCCTGCTCATGTGCCGTGACATTTTTAATAAACATTTCCATATTGCTATTGTCATGATCTGTATTTTGAACAATACAAAACTGAATAGTGTTGTGTTAATCAGCTACAGTCGATCAAGCTGACTACACAAGGTCGTGTATCTTCAGAGTACTATGGTCTGTATGATGCAGAAGGCCAGAGTAGATTATGGTAGTGTTTCCTTTGGCCTTTCAATATCTAAACCTATGAAAAGGTTATTGACTGTAGAAAAAATTAATTTTTATCAAAAAAAATTAAAAATATGTAACTGTATATTTACTGGATAGGCTGGGATGGAGAGACTCAAATGGCTCCAAAGGAGCCCTTTCAAGTCTCCAGAATAAATGTAATACATATTTTATATATTCCTATGAACTTTTGTTCTTTTTCTTCTTTCGAAGTGGGAAAAGGGAGGGGATGATTAAAGAAAAAGATTTTTTAAGGCTAATTTTGTGAATTAAAATAACATAAGCTAATAGATCCAAACATAAGGGGCAGACTTACACTTTTTCTTAGAAGCACACTTCACATCCCCAGTAGCTTGATCAAGACTCCTGTGCCATTAGTGCTGTGGGTTAAGAATGGAGTGTAAGGCTTAATTTTTGAATTTTCAACTTTTTTGGGGGGTCTTACTTTACAATCTAAATGTCAGTTAAATGTAGCTTTTGGTACCAAATTATATAGTATCTAATTCTAGCTTGTTGGTTAGAAAACAGTGCATAGTCTAGGAAGTTGGTCTGCCTATTAGCAATGGAAGTACTACATTCCTATTTTTTTTTTTTTTTTTTTGCATTTGAACCATTGTTAAGACAAATCTTAAAACACACATATAGTAAACTGAATAGTGAATGTTCCAGGTACTGGATTTTTAGGGAAGTAGAAATGCAAGCTACCATACCATTAGCAGCCTACTTTGGAAAAAACATGAGATGACTGGGTGGAGGAGCAAGGATATGACTGCAGGGGCTTGCTCTGTCCTGGCTCCCATCTCTCCTTACAACATGGCCTAAGTTTCACCACCTATTGCAGAGGTGAAGGAAGCCATACACCACAGCAGTGGGAGATGTGAAGTAGCCATAACAGAACAGTAGCTCCTGGTTTGCCTTTTGTTGTTATCAAGACTGTCTCTGGACACCTCTGTTTCCAGAAGTATAAATAGATGACTGCAAGTCTATGAGTTATTACTATCAGCTGAGGAAACAAATGCCACTGGCCACTTAGATGTCCAGCTGTGCTGTAAATCAAATAATATTATCTGGAAGCTGAGGAACAGATAACCTGTTATTCAATACAATGATATACTTCTGATATTCCAGCAGTGTAATGTTAGGCATACTTTCTTATCTCCCACTACATAGACTGCAGGCAAACAGAGTGGTTCTCATGAGATAAGACCATTTAAACATATGTCAGTTACAAAATCGGGTGTAAATGAACCATGTGCTCATAAAATTGATACATGCATGTAATTAAATGAATTGTCTGCCACTAGTCTCATGAAAAATATGTAATGTGTGAGTCAAACCTGTCTAACCCATTCTTGTGGCTTGCCATCTGAGATGTCAGAGGCTGATGGAGAAAGACATTGTCATCAGTGCCATCAATGCTGAAAATATCTGGTAAATATCAAAAGCATGCCATCACTTGCTGCAAACTGGCCCCATTTGAGGCTTGATCTAAGGTAGCCTCTAATGTTAGGCAGCATAGATTTTTTTATGATATGGAATTATTCTATATATGTATGTATATAAGCAGGAATGCCCAATAATAATCAGAAGATGAAATTTTGAAGGATCATCAGTGTGTGAGCACAGCAAGCATCTGTTCCTAAAATCAAAATGTATTTTAAGGAAGGATGTAGACATCGTTAAAGACATGAATTATAAACAGGCCTTCTTTCCCAGTATACATAAGTTTTAGGATATCATCTAAAAATTATGGTCAGTTAATTAACATTTGGAATTGCAGCTGCCCATTTTGTCTTTGAAAGAGGACATTCTGTGAGTGGTGTCCATAAAATATGTTGGCTTTGTGGAGATGGCTTTAAGTATTGCTCTGGTCTACCAACAGTTAGATGAAATAAATTTTATTTGCAGAGAAGACATAAATGAAGAAGGGCTGATGTAAACTAACATGTTAAGACAGTTTTCTGTACTTGGATGTGTATGCAGCATAGTGCTATTTGCTGTCACAGTAATACTTCATAAACAATAATCATTACACAGGTCAGCCACTTATGATGGCATGAAGTTTTCCAGTGACACAGCTTAGTTTCTTCTGCTTCTGTAAAGCACCATTGTTCACAGATAATTTTTATTATACCCACTACATAAACCAAGGTTTTCTGTTTAGTTAATAGTAATTTCTACCATATGAAATTGAATTATGTCCTTTTTATAACTACAACCTTAATCTTCTTGGAGCGGCATATCTTAATTCATAGCCTTTCATGACTTTTTTTTTCCTTTCATTCTTGCAGTAAAATATATACTGAATATTGTCTCCATCCTCATGAATAATCCTGTTCATTCTGTGTCATGCAAGTGTCTTGGATAACCCATTTACTAATCTATCATTCCAGGAAATGGCTTTCTGGGAACTGGGATTAGTAATAGAATGCTGGCATAAAATATCTTCCCAAAGTACCCACTTAGTCCTTAACAATATGACAATGGAGTTTGAAGGGTTTTTAGTGAGGTTTTGTGTTACTTACATACTGGCAACAGAACAGTGTAACTCTGCCAATCAGTGAATGTCCATATGGGTTCACAACTTGCAGTGTTCTGTGTTGAGTTATAAAATAAGGTTTCTAATTCATATTTCCATCCTGATGTGTTGGTATTTAACACCCAGTTTACATACACATTTATAGCTTACATGGCTTTGCATAAATTCATCTGCCTTGTTGAAGCCAAGAGTACTTAATGTCAGCAGGTAATCCGTGTTAATAAGGTATAAAATTTTGGTTCCCATACTATCATTTTGAAACCTTAAAGAAGAGAACATAGGTATTACACAGTATCACTTTTTCCATAACTTTCCAAAATGATGGTTTCTAATACTCTTTGTCAGTGTTTAAAATTAGATGATATTAAATATGTCTCAAAAGTACTGGTTTACAACTGATATGTCGCAGGTAAATGCACAGCCTCATATTTGAACATACAATGATTCTAAAGAGAGAAGGACATACTGTGTATGCTTTCCTTGGCCATTGCCACAAAATTGCCAGTGCTCACATACTGGTCACCTTCATATCTTATGGGAACATTGTGAAGTCAACTCAAGCAGTTTCTCTGCTTGGATATAAAAGTAAAATTATATAGTTTAGGAAATGATACATGTGATGACATGCATTCAGAAGACATCATCAGCAACCTACACCACTGTTTTAAATGACCATGACAACTACAATTCATACCTGCAAGGCATAGCTGCAGCTTATAGGTACATGGTTGTGTTTTACCTCATATGATAAAATGCTATGAATTCTGGCCATGCATCACCAGGCAGATGAAAACAATCAAAAAGACCTTTCAGAATAGCCATTGTCAATACTCACAGCTTATGGAAATAACTGGATTGTTATACTCAACAAAATTTAGTCTTGAATAGGAATCGAGAATTGGAGGAATGTGTGATGATGAAAATACTCTATTCCCAACTCTTACTCTTCGTAATCAAATAGGTAAAGCATTGTCAAGTGTAAATATGTGTATGTATATATATATATATGTATATGTATATATACACACACACGTAACATCTATCTTTACTGTGTTTCTAAAACATACAGATATCACTTGTCAAATCACAGTATTGTCTTACTGTGTCCTGTTGAAGTCTTTCCCAGAGGATACTTAAACTAGTCATGAACTTTCTTTCCACAACTTCTAGGACCCACAGGAAAACCAACTAGGTCTTTTGGTCAAAGCCTACAGACAGACACAAGTAGCAGAAGAACATTTCCATTTTTGATTACCAAAAAAATAGGAAAAGGAATGAAAACATTTTCACTTATAGGTGCAAGTATTACAGTGAAAATTACACAATTTATCAAAAGAGATGGAGACAAGGATCACTAATACCACTAAAATTTCATGTAATCAACAATAAAAGAGAAGAGATATTACCAAGAACTTAGTGATAGCTTGGAAAGTATGATTGGCCTCCAACAACAAAGATATCTGTTAGGCTTTAGAAAGTCCACTGAATTTTGCATTTGGATTCATAACCCACCAGATAGCAGTCAGTCAAAAAGCTTCTCAATATAGTTGCTCTAAACCTGATTGCAAATATATATAGCAATACATAGTACATTATTTATCTGGTGCAATCAAAATCTTTTGAGATAGATTTAGTCAAACTAATATTAACCTGGATCTCTGTGCAAAAACTGGTCACAGTGAAATGTTCTTCTGTTTGTTCTCAAAAATTAGATCCAAGATGATTTGAAAAACTCCACTGGATAAAATACTGAAGGACAAGGAAGTCTTTAACTTCTACTAGTCTATATTACAATCATGTATCTTTATTCCCATTATAGTCCTGAAGTATTTAATATGACAGAAATACTTTTATGGCCATTGGCTGGATCATCTATTTCTATTTCTATATATAAATTGATAAATACAGTCAAACTTCTCATTCCCCTCCATACCCTTTTCTCACTGCACCTCGACATGTTTCCTTACTAATGAAGGCAATATTTAATTTTCTATTCTCTTGGTAGGCAAGTGGGAAATGATCTGTTCATTATAAAAATCAGCAAAAATAATTTTTTTGTCTATCTCATTTAAGCATGTACAACTTTTTGCACTTTGTCAATAGGAATTGCAGCTTTTTGTGTCTACAAAGAAGAAGTAGTACCTTCTCAAATCTCCTGTGAATATTTGAGGAGCTTGATGTATATCTTTCACTGAGTTTCGTTCATTGTCCGGTACAACAACACTGAGCTCTAAGTTACAGCAGATTATTGAAGCCTTTGCCTTCCATTGACCTTGCCATCCTTAAGTCTGTTATGAAAAAGGCATGGTACAGCCAGGGCTGATCATCATGGATTCTTTATTTGCATCTTGGAACTACTTGACTTGTCAGATGTACAATAGTGTAACACCAGAGACCTACCATTTTTTACCATTTTTACCAGACATTGTATGTCTGGTAAAAATACTATTTGTATGTATGGCTTATGACATCTCTGAAATGTGAGCAGACTAGAAAACTGCATTTCAACAGTCTGTGTTATTTTCAGTGTTTCCAGTTCTCATCTTTAACCTGTTCTCTTTCTCCTTTGCATTCTGATGCCTATAATCTGTGTCATAAATATCCAGACAAGGATTTTATGGCTGGACTCCTTCCTCTACCACAAGTCAGTTCATACACATACATCAATTCCATCAATTACCATACTGCTGTAGCATAATAGGCTAGCAGTGTTGCATGGCAGAATGCTTTGCTGTTATGCACTGTTTTCCAATTGATCCTAATTTTTCGGTATCACATATAAAAAACCTCTCTCTGTCATCTGCTACTGAAGTCTTGATTCATTGCCCAGTTCCAACACAGCTTGCAGAGAAAGGTGCAGGTGTTTGACTTCTGAGGTTTGCTTTATGTTATAGGTGTTCCTATATGATCAGAAACTGTTTGAGGGATGCAGTGTCTTCTCCTTGCCAGTCCTGTGGTAGTATTGTTAGCAGTTAAAGCATGTGCAGCTGGTTTTGTCAGTCTGTAGTCAACTAGAGTTTGATATGGATATATACAAGAAGGGTACATTGTTTTCCAAGCTTCATACACATCCTTGTTTCTCTTTATTAATAACATGCACCTTACATTCTCTCCAGGTGCTGTATTCTTGAATCTATCAAAGCTTGGTTTCTTCCTCAGTTCTGCTTGTTGAGTGTTATTTTAGCAGCTGATTCCATTTTCTATTGTTGACATTCCTTCATCCCTGTAATTCCAACAGAAGTTGTTCTGGTTCCAATATGTTAGCTAGAAGCTACTAAAATTCTGGTTCTGCCCACCCAGTGATTTGCTTATTTATCCTCCATGTCTGAGAAAGAGGAAATCAACCTTTCAAGCAGAGACAAGGGTGTTTGTGCAGTTGATAGGATAGCTCTGAAAGTGGTTTTATGCATAACATGACCCTAAAACTCAGATATTGTTAAACATAAATCTTCAAGCTCTTTATCTTCAACCACCCAACAGTTGTTCATTTATTTTTCAAAGTCTGACAAATAAGTCAGAATATGGATGTGATGATTTCTCTTGTGTGAAACAAATTTCTCATTTTTATTCCCTTTTCTCTGCATAGCTCCATTTTCATTTCATGCCCATGTTCCGCTTATTAGGATGTGTGTTAGAATCAAAATAACTGGAACATTTATTTGCTTTCTGCAACTGAATTTCATTTTATTATTGTTATTTTATTTTATTTTATTGGCTCACACAGCATTCTATACGGTAACCTTTTTATAACTGACATATGTTATTCCTTCAGGTAGCTTCTACTGACAAACACAACGCTTGTTTGTGTGCAAATGCAAGGCTGACTAAATGGTGCTAAAGTGTATTATGACTGTCAGATATAATCAGGCAAAATTTTGTGGTGCTTAGACTGATTTTTTCATTGATTTTATTGATCAATGCATTGAACAGTGTTTTATTATACACAAGTAGTCTTTTGTTAGTAAATCAAGACCTCATAGTGCATTGTTAAACTGAAAGGGTTAATTAATCTATGTAACAGCTCACCAAGCTAATCTCTTTAATTCCTTATACTGTTGTGTCATTAAAGGTCAAGGGGTCATGATAATAATCTCATTGCTGTAGACCATTAACATGACTGAACATTTTCAACAAAGACTTATGTTTACAATGCTATAACCCTTTGACTGCTGCGGCAACCTTTAACCATCGAACGTCACACGGTAGAATCATCATTGTGGTTCTTGCCATGGCAATCAAAGAGTTAAGGGCTGTGCAGTGATTTGTTTTATATTTATTAATTTATATTTATTTTTTGTTTTCATTTGAGAAGGGGGGAATTGGGGTGGGGCAGTTCTTGTCTGCTGTAAGTGTCTTAACCAAGGGAAGGGTTAAAATGGCTTTTTATACTATTGCATCTTATGTACTTACCATCGTTTCATTGTGTTGTAATTAAAAAAAAATCTGTCAATAAATAAGAGAACAGAAAAAAATTTTCATAAAGGTATTGTGGTTTAATTGGTATATATTGCTGTAAGATTTATAGCTACTGTTCTTTAGGTATTGTATAGCATTAGAGCCAAATTTAGCTTCAAAACAGGAATGCCTTTGTATAATAACAGATAATGACAATTTATGGATATATTATGGATGTAACTGTCTGTGAGCAAGGTGAAGGAAACATTATTTTTCCAATCAAGGCAGAGTAGGAAAAACTAGTTTGTATTGGAAAAGAGGTGGAGTAAGTGACAGTGGACCTACTTCTGTAATGTAGGCTGAGAGATTGCAGTTACGGCCACTACAAAAAATTATGAACAGGTGGCTGAGTTCCCTCTTTTTTTATATGTAACAAAACCATGACAAATTTAATGTAAAAAATTGAGTCTAATGATTCAAATTAGAAAAAATAGGCAAAGAGTAAACACAACAGCAACAAAAAATTATTGAAATCAAACCAGAATAGATCAGAAGACTAAGAGCAAAGGAAAGTTTTGTAAAGCTGGCTCAGTTTTGCAAAGATCTGTGTGTTCTCCCATGTCAACAATTATGTAATTCTTCTTAGGCTATAAAGCGTTACAGGTTTTCTACCCCCATGCATGCGTGTGGGTATAGGAAACCAGGAACAAGCTCAGCCTACTGGAAGAAAAACATAAACTTTTTATTGTTTCAGTGTCCTAGCAAGAAAGACAGCAGTGCTTATAAACTGATCCAGGACCTGAGGCCAAACTCATCACATACCTAAGCTACCTGAAGCTTTGTTCTTTTCCATTCTAAATCAGAGGTACATGAGTAAAACAGAAATCACTGACTGCAGTTCTCAGCCATGAAAGAGGAAAAGTTCCCTGGCTGGGCCTTAACTACAAGTGACTGACAGGAAAAACACAAGTTCTAAACTGAATGGTTTGGGGAGTGTCTCTACCTAAACATCCTTAAGTTCATGGAAGTGCATTGTTTCTGAAAGATTTAAAAGAATTCCCAAGCTGATTCATGTATTCTCAATACCATTCATTTAGTAGGTAAAGGTGATGCTGCAGGCAGAAAACTGATTAGTAAACATCAGCAATCACAGTTAACTTATGAGAAATTTGGCACAGTTTTCCAAATCTATTGCTGTACAATTATGTGGCTGATAATTAGATTTTTGTTTTAATGTTTGAGACCAAAATCAAGATTTAGCTTCCATGTATTCTTCTTCAAAAAGCTTTCCAATCAAGAAATAATTACTAGTTAGACAAAAAGGATTATGAATAAGAGATATTAATAACTGCTTGCCAACCTCTTTCTTGTTGCTTGTTTGAATTATTAGAAATGGTAAACACAATCAACTAAACATTTGGACATTAATAGCTCTCAATGGAATTTAAGCTTATGACTATATTAGATATTACTTTCTTCAGGTAAAAACAGTATGCAATGGCATAGAACATATTCATTTTCCACTCAAAATAAACTAAAAATAAAACAAACCAATATTTTATGGAACACTTACTGAGCCAAGTGGAAAAACTCTGGGCACTTACTATGAGTTATAAGGATTGCACTTTAATGGATATTAAACACTCATAAAATCCACAATACATACAAGTCAAACTGCCTTTCTCTAAGTATATTGGCAGTGCAGTGCTGGTGTTGGTGAAAATGAGTCTGTGTTGGTAAGGAGATTTTGCTATAAGATATGTAAATTTTAGGTGCACATTTGATCTGTGCTTCACTAGTATAAAAAGTTAGACCCTAATCAATGCCTAACCAGTGTTCCCTCAAGTCACTTTCAATCTGAATGAAAGTGTACTATGAGCCTCTGCACAAACATTCAGAATGCAGTTTTCCCAAGACTTGACAAAACCTTATTCTCTTACTTCAATATGTGCCATAGTAAAATGCAACATATAGACTTTTTCACTTAAGTGCCTCTTTCCCCCATAAGTTTATAATTTATTTTTATATTTTAAATCTGAGATATTCAGATTCAAGAGAATCCAAGTATTTAGCTGGAAAGGTAAAGCTGCATGCAAGAAAACAGAAAAAGAAAAGTATTTGAAAATTATTTTCAAGATATTTTTATATTAGTATTTAATTTCTGAAAGTTTTCCAGGCTGAAATAAATATTATTGCTACCACACCACTCAGTATATTGATATGAAGTTTGGCTTGCAACTTATTCATTCCTTTACAAGTTACTGCAAGAAACAACTCCTAAAGAGCATGCTTAATTTCCCAGATGTTTGTGTGAAATTAGTGTCATTAATAACCATATTGATTGTCTTTATTTCCCAAGGATTCTTCTACTGAAAATGTTACCCTGAAGTGACATGTAGAGACATTCTTGTTATCCATGACTTGCTCACTTGTTGTCTAATTGCTAGATGAGAGATTTACTGTGGAGTGCTTTTGTGTTGTGGTTCATAGATAATTCTTGCTTTGATTTTCAGCACCAGTCAAACATTCTCACTATGACAAATGATAAGTGTGGCTGCACTCCTCTTGTTTCCACACCAGGAAGTTATTCTGTCACAGTGGCCAGCTTCCCACTGCATGTCTTTGATCATACTGTGATTAAAGTAATACATTCAGTTCAAAACTGTCCTGAAGAGTTTTTCTATTCATGTTGTATTTTTGTAAAGAAATACTATATTATCTCTGAAGGACCAGTTCTACAAGGAAGATATGGAGTATCAAAATACTGTCACAGTGTCAAATAACTTTGTTCTCAAATCTCTCCCAGGCCTGGCTTCCATGGCAGTCCACACTGTGTGTGCATTGCAGATTTTCTCTTGGAGTGTGCTAGCTAGGCCTTTTAGGCATAAAACCTGTGTTTACTTTTGGGAGGCAGTTATTCCAGGAATCACAATGGCATAGTGGGTAAGATAGAATCATCCTTTCCATATGATCCCAGCAGGTAGAAGAATTTCAGGCATAAGCATGTTCTCAAAATACTTCAAAAAGAAATAGAGCCTCACAGTTCAGTTCAGTTAGAACAATTATGAGTTTGTGAGTCCTGTTTAGTTACAATTGACAATGAGTCAGGCATTCTCTAGATTTAGAACTGTTTGACCTTCTCAAGGTCAGCTTAGTCTATCAGCATAACAGTTTGGGATCAGAAACTTAAATGCCCATTAAAAGTCTAGCAAAGGGAATAATTCCCAACTCATAGCTCCTAACCTGTGCCTAAAGTAATCACAATTGGGCTCTACCTAAAATCCTAGCTGGGGGTCTTTGGAAGTTGGTTCTTTTCTCCACTGAACAGGCAGATACATTTAGCAGCTAATTTAAGACACCTTCCCTTCAAAGGACACATAAGGTAGATCAATTGTATTCCTTTCACCCCTCATCCTGGAGAACAGAGATGCAGACAATAGAACAAACACTGGATACAGCAACACTCAGAGACTCACATGATGAAATTAAATGGGGTATGTCAGCACTGTCAGGAGTCACAGTACAAAGGAAATAAAAAGGAAAATGGAAAGGGACCTCAATACATGCTTCTCTGAGGTTAAATAGGTGACATGAATTTGCATACCTGACTTTCCTACCACTGGACACTGCTCAGGCAACAATCAAACCTGAGTATCCCATTAGAGACAGCCCTCCACAAACTGCACAGTGAGTCCTTCCCACAGGCTGCAGTTCTTCATAAACTGGTCCTTTGTGCATATCTTCCACAAAGTGCTGTCCTTCAGGAACAGGTTGCTCCAGGTTTGCTCCCCTATGGGGTCACAAGTCCTGCCTGCAAACCTGTTCCAAACCCCTGCAGAGTTGCAGTCCTCTCTTCATGGGGCCACAGGTCCTGCCAAGTGCCTGCTCCAGTGCAGACTTTCCATGGAGTGACAGCCTCCTTCAGGTATATCTGCCTGCTTGGAGTCCTCCCCAAGCTGCAGGTGACTTCTGCTTCATCATGAACCTCCATGGGCTGCAGGAGCACAGCTGCTTCACCATGGTCTGCACCAGGGCTGCAGGGGAATCTTTGCTCCAGTGCCTGAAGCACCTCCTCCCCCTGCTTCTTCACAGACCTTGGTGTACTCATAGCTGGTTTTCTCCCATATTATCACTCCTCTCTCTGTCTGCAGTTGCAGGGCTTTTTTCCCTCCTCTTAAATGCATTATTCCAGAAGCACTAACACCATCACTGGTGGGCTCAGCCTTGGCCAGCAGCAGGTGCGTCTTGGAGCCAGCAGCAATTTGCTCTGTTGGACATGGGAGAAGGTTCTATCTGCTCCTCAGAGAAGCCACCTGCTAGTCCCCTGCTACCAAAATCTGGCCATGCAAACACAATACAATCCCTTCTTGATTTATTTTGTTTAAGTTAGCTAAACCTCAGCTATAATTACATTACCCATCACCTGTACCTGTTGCTTAAATGCTGGCTTATATCATGCAGGTCAAGCTTATAACTTGTGAGAAAAGTTACAGCACCGTGTATACTCAGGTCTTTCAGAGGATGAAGGAACAGGTAAATGAGTACACAGAGAATATTAATAATTTTATAAAAAGATGGAAATGATGGAAAAATAAACAATTTTTGGAAAAAATGAGAAAAGCAAAACGACCAGTGTATTTAGCAAAAACAATTCTGAACTGTGCTTTATACTCTATGGAACATAATTTTGACAATGGACTTATTTATCTTTTTGGGAAATCTGGACAATACACATTTTTCTGGCTATATTACTTATAAAGCCCAGGAACAATCAGCAATTAAAGAGGAAGCAGTGAAATAAATTCAGATCAAAAGTACTGGGATAGTATAAAACTATATGTGAAATGTTTTCTCAAATCTTTTAATATGGAAGGGACATTGCCTAATGCTGTAAAGTCCTAGTGACCGTTGAAACGCCAAACAAGGATTTGTAATCTCATTTAAATTTTAATTAAAATAATTGAACCTAAGTGGCTCAGAGAGATGAGAATTTGAAAGTTCTGAAGATTAAATTATTCTTTTGATGGGTCAGGCTACATGGCATTGTGCAGTGGATATGCCTCTGTTGATGTGGGCTGCAGGAACAGTTCCCTGGAGGACAAAAACTTATGCTTCACTTCTCCCAGCTCCCTCCAAATTACACTGACACAATCATATGAGTCTGTTTATCTCAAAAGCTCTACAGTTCATGCAGAGCTTTC
Organism: Molothrus ater; assembly: GCF_012460135.2. NCBI lineage: Eukaryota > Metazoa > Chordata > Aves > Passeriformes > Icteridae > Molothrus > Molothrus ater. The sequence continues at coordinate 134,553,030 of NC_050478.2, forward strand.
TTTATACAAAAAAGTAATTATTTTTTGTATAAAAAAGCCTTGGTAATCTTATTCCCCTGAGTTGCTTTTCCTCCATAATCTTTACCTGGATGATTGTAGCAGTTAGACCCAAACTGCAGCCTGGCAACCTCAGGAGTTCCTGCTTCTTTCCATCTGCATAGAACATAAAGCAGTTTTGCAGCTACTTTGATAGTCTTGTGGCTAGAGTGAGAAAGATACCTAGGTCATAGCAACACTAGCCTAACTGGAATAATATTCAATCTCCCAGGACAGTTACACTGCTTTTGTGACCTTTGGTGAATCATATAATCACCAATGGCCAGCTCTTTCAGCACTGTGGTGGTTTGACTGGAAATATGTTTTCTGGGATGCTGTGGTCAGGCCAATTGGTGCTCAGATTTTAATACTGGCACCTAATGTGGCCATTGGGACATTGGATCCGCCTCTGAGAACACGGAGTTAAAAGCAGAGCTCTCCCCTGGGAGGGTCCTCTTGGGTTTCCGGCGGGAAAGAGTTCGGGTCTCTCCCCTGGCCCAGCTGCTGGCTGGGCAGGGGGAGGGGAAAAGCCATGTGGCCAGGAGAGGTAGGCCTGGCCCTGGGGGTGGAAGGGTGGAAGAGAGAGAGAGAGAGACACCGGGAGCCACCGGGCAGCCCCCCCTGAGAGACACAGAGAGAGAGAGAGAAGAGAGAGAACTGGTGCCTGGGACTGTAACCTTGAGACTTGATAAACATGGGCCTGTGCCGGCAGCACGGCTGAGAAGGAGAAGAAGGGGGGGGTGCAGTCGGCCACTTGTAGGAGCTTTTAACCTCTTTTCGGACAATGAAAACTTTACAGAACATTGACCTTTCCTAGAAGAGAGATAGAGTGGAAGATGAGGAAGGAAATGGGCAAGTGTGAGAGAGGTTTGGGCAAGTGAGAGATGTTGGAAGAATAGAGAGGAATCTTAGTGGGAAGAGATGATGGAGTAGTTTTTGCTGGACTCTTTTTCTGTATCGATGGACAGAGCTATGTTTCCTTGTGATACAGAGACTGCATCTAGGGGAAGGCAATGCCTCAGAACCAGGAGGGTTCAGTGTTGGTACCCCTCGGCCCCAGGGGGTGAAAAATATTGGGGTGACAGATGTCCCGAAGTTGAGACTGTGCCTTTTTGGAGTGGGACGAAGCATCCTTAAAAGTCGACCCTAGAAACAGCTCTGGTCCGTGTTCAGTGGTGAGAGCACTGGACATGAAAGGAAGAGGTCACCATTGGCACAAGAAGGACTCCTCTCCTCTTGATGAACTGAGGATTGAATATTCTGAAGGGTGGTGCCAGACCGAGAGTCGATGACTTGGGGGATGTATTGTATTGGGAATTTGGTGGGGAGGAGGAGGAGATGTATTTGTGAACTTTTCATTTTCCTTGTGTGTTTCTTTTTTTTCCCTTTCCCTTGTAGTTTTTTTTTCCTAAATGGGAGCCTGCTTTGCTTATTCCTGGTCATATCTCACAGCAGAAACCAGGGAGAGGGTATTCTCATGGGGACACTGGCATTTTGCCAGTGTCAAACCATGACAAGCACTCTGTATTGAGATGAGCAGAATCACCAATAGTGTGACTAAGCACTCCATACAGTGAGCACCAAAAATATGATTCATAATTGTGAACCTGTTGAGCAAGGTGACACTTAAGAGTACTCTTAAGAAGCACTGGAGAAGGAGGACAGTACAACTCTGGCTCTAATCTTCTAGACACATCTGGAGCTCTGAGTCATCATCAATTAATGAACTGGTAAATTTCACATTTATAGATGGTTGGCTCATTCAAGCATTCTCCCTGGTGTGTGGAGGCTTCTAGACTCCATGATGTTTGAGTTGACTCAGTGAGGAATAAGCTACCAAGCTTCCCACTGTTTTGGGTAACTGAAAATTCAAAGGGAAATGGGAAGGATCTGCATTTACTGAATTCTGTATTTCATAAGAATTTCAAATTTCTCAGCTCAAGGAAATTTGTCTATTAGGAATTGGATGGCTTTCATTATCTTAGTCTCCTTTGTGTTCAAAAAGAGAAATTTTTGATTTTTAGTTTTCAGAGAGTTTTTGCCATTCATGTACTTAACCCAAAGAGAGAAGAAGGATTTGAGCTACTCTGTTTCTTCAGTGTTTCTCAGTATAGTTTTTACTTCAGCCTTCATTTAGGAAATATTATGGCAACTGGTGTGAATCTGATTCTAAACTGCCTCTCCTGTCAATGCAGAGGGAATTTAGACACTAGTTTTGGTATGAAAACAAAGGCTTTTTTGCAGTGGATGTCTTCAGTTGGGCCACTACTAAATTCTGTGTTTCTTCACATTCTTAATGTTGTATCTGCCACAGCAAATTCTTTCTCAGCAGAACATGTTGGCTGATTCCCTTCTCAGGGACCTCTGGTGGCTTACAGAAAATGTGTGTGTGTGCTGGTAGAACAGCTACAGGGTGGCCTCTGTGAGGAGAGGCCGGAGCTGCTCCATGCTGCACACAGTCATTCCCAGCTCCAACGAACCCTGTGATGGACACAACTGAGCCTCTCAATAAAGTCGATGGTGCCTCTGGGAGAATGGGTGAAAATACTGTGCATGCAGTGAGGAGTGAGCTAAAAAAAGATGAGAAGCATCCCTGCAGTCTCCAGGGTCAGAGAAGGAGGAAGGGCAGATGGTGCTCTAGGTGTTGAGCAGAAATTCCCCAGCAGACTGTGCAAGAGAACACAGTGGACCAAATATGGACAGTGTGCTCATGAAGGACTCTAATCTGGAGCAGGTTGATTCTGAAGGATTGGAACTTTTGCAGAGATCCCACAATGGAGCAAGGAACAAGTGTGAGGAGGAAGGGTCTGCAGACACAAGTTGTTTCAGACTGACCATGATCCCTGTTCCCTATTCACCTGCCCTGAACATGGAGCAGAATTGTAGAAGAGTCAGGAATGTAAGAGTGAAGTTGAGCCTGGGAAAAGGAAAGGGTGAGGAGAAGGGTTGTGGTTTAATCTGTCTGTATTTTTTAACTATCCAAACTTATCTTAACTGTCAATAAATTAAATTAATTTCTCACCACACTCTGTTTGCTGATGACAATTATTGCTAACTGATCTTCCTGTCCTTATCTCAATTAATGAGTTTTCCAATATATCTGCTGTCCCTGTACTGTGGACAAGAAGCTGTGAATAAGCAGCTAGGCAAGGATACTCCTGCAACTATTTTTTAAGTTCATTTTACTTAATTTGATGGTATACTGGGGACTGTTTCACTTCTATGGACATGCAAAATTCTGCATCTGGCTCTAAAATGGAAGAACATGGAGAGGTCAAACTGTCTTCCTGGATGTGATTGCCATAGTATCATCTTGAGCTGAAATGTCAGTATAAGGTGTTACAGAGTAGTCGGTGGGATTATAATTTGTTTAAGTGTTCTGAAGGAACTGAAAAAAATATTAACTGATTTATCAATTGTGCTGACTCATATCTTTCTAAAACTGCCTCATGACTGGAAGTGATTTTTTAGAGAGCTTTGTACAAAATCAGAAAAATTGCAGCCAAGTAAGCTGCTCTAGAGCAAAACTACCTTAGGAGAAAGATTTGTAAACACAGGGATAAATATAATATATGAAAGTTGAATTAGGATTACTTTAGTAACAGAATAATCTGTTAGAGTTCTTGAAAAATATAAATAATGCAAATCAAGTTGATACACTTCTCTGCATTTCCAAAAGGTATTTAGTAAGATCCTTCTCCAAACACTGTTAAAGAATTTAGTTGTGACAGCAAAATAGTTAAGATTTTCAGATGGATGGGTAAGTTATTAAGCTACAAGAAGCAAAAGAAAGCATTATTACCTAGTTTCTACAATAGAGGCATCATAAATAAAAGTCTCTGACAAGACTTTTATTCACAATACTCATAAATTATCTGGGAAAATTGTGTGAGAAAGTTTGCTGATGATACTAACTAATAAAGACAAAGAATGAGTGTTAATAATTAAAAATAAAACCTGCATAATATTAAGGAAATGAAATGCTACATAAATTAAATTAGGTACAAGGAAAACACATATGAAAGAAATAAAACTATCTATAATTATGTTTTCTGAGCCAAGTATTAGTGTTTGAAAAAAGCTCTTGGGAATATGAGAGAGAAATCTGTGTGGAAATTGAATAGTAGACAAAAAGACCTGACAAATCAAAAATACTGACAAATCATTATGCTGCTGTATAAATCCATTACATACCTTCATCTCAAATTCTATTTGAAATTCTGCCTCCATTCCTCCACTTGAATGGTACAATTTGTGTAGTAGCAAAGTAATAATATTCTATAATGTCTCTGTGTTTGGATAAAGACCACAAGAATGAGCAAAGTTATCAGAGTTGTTTCTTTTCTATAATAAATGACTATGTATAGGAGGACTTTTCAAACAAGATAGCTGAGGGGAAACACAGAAATGGTCTGAAAAACTGAGTTATATGAAAAAGTCTATAGTGAGCACTTTTTCACTGACCTACTTCCCCCGTAAGTGATTCAAATAAAGATAGCAGGTGGTAGGCTTTAAGCTAGCTACAGTAGATTCTTTACACAGCACATGGGTAAGGTGCTCATCTGCTTGTTATAAATTACAATAAACACTAAAAGTTAACATGTACTCAACAAATGAATTGATAAATGCAAAGAAACTAAACCTCTTTGTAGTAATGCAGTAGAAACCTACCACCATATGCCCAAGGAGTCTTCCAGACAGCACAGCTCAAAATGTAGGACTGCTGAAAAGCATAATAATGCAAATTTAAAGTAGTGTATTGGAGGAAGTGGCTCAAGATACTAGACTAGATTGCTTATTGTCATTTATGTGTTTATATATCGAATTGATAAACAAACAGCATTTGATGTTTGAGTTGACTCAGTGAGGAATAAGCTACCAAGCTTCCCACTGTTTTGGGTAACTGAAAATTCAAATGGAAATGGGAAGGATCTGCATTTACTGAATTCTGTATTTCATATAGTAGACATACTTAATGTCAATATTTAAATGGGATGAGTGGTTGTAATACTTTTCTTCCTCTTCACTGAAACCAGACACAATGATAATCAACCACTTGGGGGATGATGAGTTTCGGGATAATGATCATGAAAATACGTTTTTGAAAGTTATTATAACAGTGATGCTCACCACTAGAAATTGAATTTTAAACAGATGAAGGCCTAAACTGAGACAAGTATTTGTGTGTGTCATGTTATGACAGTCTCCTTTTTAAAGATCTTTACATTGTCAAGATTTATATTGCTACTGCGTGTTGCTACTTAGTGTGATTCATGAAAAAACTGACTTGGCACACTGAGGGCAGCTGAATACCTCTTTATTAAAAACTAATTATTAATCTTTGAAATAATTGAAATTTATCTTTTGTCTCCCTAACACATTAACTTAATCAGTATAATTCTGTGTGCTCATCTCTTCTGTAAAAAATGCATGTGCATGGCTCGGAGTCACATTGAGGGTCAGTGAAAAGTGATGTCCCTCAAGGATCTGTACTGGGACCAGTATTATTTGACATCTTCATTAATGGCATGGACAGGCATACTCAGTAAATTTGCAGATGAGCTGAGTGATGCAGTTGACACACCTGAAGGATAGGATGCCATCCAGAGGGACCTGGACAAGCTCAAGAACTGGAACAATGGGAAACTCTTGAGGTTCAAGAGGACCAAATGCAAGGTGCTGCACCTGGGTTGGGGTTGTGGTATCAAGAGCAAGCCATGTCAGAAAAATTTGGGGGTGCTGGTGGCTGAGAGGCTGGACATAACCCAGCAATGTGCTCTTGCATCCCAGAAAGCCAAGTGTGTCCTTGGCTCCATCCACAACTGCATGGGCAACAGGCAGAAAGAGGGGGATTTCCCTCTGCTCTGCTCTGCTCTGCTCTGCTCTGCTCTGCTCTGCTCTGCTCTGGTGAGACCCCACCTGCAGGGCTGCATCAGCTCTGGGGTCCCAGCAAAAAAGGACATTGACCTGTTGGAGAGAGTCCATAGGAGGGCCACCAAGATGGTGACAGGGATGGAGCAGCTGAGCAAAGGCTGAGAAAATTGGGATTGTCCAGCCTGGAAAGAGAAGATTTTCGGTTGACATGATTGCAGACTTCCAGTACCTGAAGAGAGCCTAAGGAAAAATAAAGGGAGATTACTTACATGTAGTCACAGAGCAAGGGAGAGTGTAGGTTTAGATTAGGTATTATGAATAAATTCTTTAAAGGTGGCGAAGCATTGGAAGTAGATATCCAGAGAAGCTGTGGATGCCTCATCTCTGGAGGTGTTCAAGGTCACTTTGGATGGAACTCTGACAACGATACACACACGCACACAGAGATATATATGCAAGCAGGAAGGTTAGAAAAAAACAATGTACCTGAGGTACAGTCTGCAATGAATTAGTTATTTGTCATAGTTTCTCAAGACAAGGAAAGATACTTTTCCGAAGGTAAAAGAAAATAATTCTAAATAAGTGATATAGTATGTGACTACATGTGACTAGACTATGTGATTAAGTGAGACTTTTTCAGATGGCTTTCTCAAAGGCCATCACCATAAAATAAATTTTAAAGCAAAATTTCATTGATTTTAATAGATTTAATACCCCTTAATGGATTTTATAATGCTGATAAGTTTTTACCACCATGTGGTATCTTACTGGCCCTTGTGAGCAAACAAGGTAACACAGGTAAATTTTGCCTTGTAATTTTGCACTAGGGTTTCTGCAGTACTTGCCTCCATAGTTAACAGCTGCTCTTTAACATTTTGGATAAAAGAAATAGACAATGAAATTACAAGGTAAAGCCAGGATGTGAGTTTTTAGTCCTAAAAGAATTTACCTTGTCAATGAAATTGAAAGTCTTTCCTTCACTGAAAACGACAAAGTTTTTTCTGGTGTTGCATATATTTGCCAGTGTTTTGAAAGAGGCCAAGGAAAAGTGATTTTGTCAGCAACCTTCATATTACTTATATAGATACAAAATAGAAAACCAGCAAAAATCCAAACAGAATGGGAAAAACTAGCTGACAAAAGAAATAGTACTAATATTATTTCCCCTCTGTCACCATTTCCTCTCCCTTCAGTACACTGGAAAGATAAAAAGAAATGGGTTCTTTATCAATAACACTTGGCCATGAATTTTTGATACATAACAGGAAACATATTGCACTGTATGTGTACAGGACTAAATTGATTCCACAGTTTAGATTTTCCTCTGGGCATTTTTGTGGACAAGAAAGAACCTTTTCCCTTTTACTTGGACAATTCTGTATCAGAACTGCATTTCACCTTCTTTAAGTGATACAGAATTATGAATTAAAATATGATTCATAAAATTGAGGTAAGGCAAATATGTCTTCTGAGATTATTTTGTACCAAGCAAAAGCTATCATGTAGTGTTTTCAAGTTGATTATGTTAGCATCCCTAATTCTTCAAGAATGTTTTCTTTTTTCTTCACTGTATATGCAAACTACAAATTTAAAATTGCTCTATGTATTGCAAACATTACTAAAAGACAGCAACAAATAGCATAGCAATCTCTCTGGCTTGAGAAATGCAAAATACACTGATTATCAGCAAAAGGACTCTCATATTTTTCAACTTTTCTCTCATCAGCAACTCAGGCATGTGCTACAAACTACATTAGATAAAAAGAAATTGTTAACTAGAGGCAGAGTGGACAGCTGTCTTCATTTAGTTTTTTCTTAGTACTACTGTTGCTGCAAGGATTGATATAAGTTCAATTTTGTTTTCTATACACAGCTGTGAACCTAACCCTGGGAATGAAAGCTATGAAAAGCAACAGGATGAGACTACTTGTGAGAGACAGAGGAGACAAAGGTAGTCCTGGGCTCCAGTTTTCAGAATATTACACTTTTTCCACTGCTGGGAGTGTCCATGAAGGGCCATGCTGCTAAGTTCACGTGGAGCCCTGGTGCCACAGAGTCATGCCAGAATTATTGCTGATCTGTCCTCTCCAAAGTATCTCCTCTCACCAACAATATTTTCACATTTCTTAAACTACTTTTAGAGCTGGCTCTTCTTATTGAAAATTTCCTTGATAATTCCCTGGTTATTGTTTAATGTGTCTGCTCATCATCATCCTTGCTACTTTGCTCTTTCTGGGGTGAAATGCATTCTCTGGCAGTGTTGGGAGCCCCCCTCACATATGTTGGTACACCAAAGTTCATGTCTTGTCACCTGACCTTTTGGCAATATGTGCATCCCTGTGACCACCCCAAGAGCTGATATTTCTTACAACTGATATGAAACCAAATTTGAACCCACTTCTTTCCTCAGCCACTCATAGCATTAAGATTTTGAAAAAAGAACATAAAAAAGAAATATATTTGGAATATATTTTAGAAATTATATATATATATATTATATATAATTATATATATAATTATAAATATATTTGGAATATATTTTAGAAATTATATATATATTATATATAATTATATATATAATTATAAATATATATTATATTATATTATATTATATTATATTATATTATATTATATTATATTATATTATATTATATTATATTAATATATAAAATATATATAATTATATATATTATATATTTAAGAAATATTTTATGTGTATTGATATTTAAAACAGTAACATACAGCTAATAACTATGCTTAGGGTCAAATAGAATAACTGAATGCTTTCTAAATATCCTTTTTTTTTTTTGATGGCTTGAAAATAATACCATGGAAATATTTTGCATTCCTAGTAAGCCAAGTTTAAACTTCAATTTAAATATTTTCTTCAAACAAAATTATGCAGTCAATGAATCTGTTTTTGTGAAGAACATGCAAAATAATTTTCCTTCATATTCTGCATTAATTTGGGATTTTTTGGAACCTAGAAGTGTCTGGGTCTCTAAAATTCATCATAAATTTGACAGTGACACATTTAGTCTAACTTCGTCTGTTGGAACCTCCTCTATTAGCAAACATCATCTAAGTCTTCTTAGAGTGTACACCTTTGAGTTTAAAATGTGTGTTTTCAGTCCCACTGGAACACAGAACAAAGATCTCCTTTCACTTGGATGCTCTTGAAAGATGTTTTAGTTCTTCCATCAACACTGTGAGTAGCCAGAACATGTAGCCAAAACCTTTTTCCTGTGCCTGTTGGCAGCAGGATAGAGATCCTAACGAATCTATTATCAGTAAACACAGTCTTTATTTTCAGTTTTTTTCAGGCTGTGGGACATTACTTGCTGAGATGTCAGTTTGTGTATGAATGCACCAGTGTTCTTCCTCTGAAAAGAATAATTTTGTCATAAAAAGGGATATTTCTCAGTCTGTGTTTCAGAGCTGAATTTATAAACTGAACATTCCATGACAGAAGTAAAGTTGAAAGAATTAAAATTATATTTTTATGCAATTTGTCATTAAGACAACCCTATTCATAAACGATTCTGTAACATAAAGGTTGAGTCTAATTCCAACATAAAGTTCTGTAAACTGAAATTCTCACACATCCTCATGACTATTTTGGACACCTTTTCCTATATTCCAGAGGGAGAATTTTGCTCGAGGATATATATGACTTTATTAAAATCCAAAGGTGGATTTATGCAGTTCTAAATCTGTTAAAATAACTTGAGGTGTTTCAGGCAGATGTAAACACCCTGCAACTGATTTGGAGAGATATCACAGTAAAGGTTTTAGGATTGTATATCCTAGTTTGATTTTTTTTTTAATGCTGGCATTTATACATTCTTAGTTCATTCACTTATTTTCAAATATTAGTTATAGTAATATAAAATTTTTTCCCTGCTATATTAGTTCAATGTTGGACAGTTTAATTGAATGAATAGGCATGAAAAATGCTAAAGCTAAGTTCCAGACTATTTTAGTTTAGAAAAACTGTCATACAAATGCTGAACCCTACTTCCAGCAAGGAAAAAATGTGCAGCAAAACTTTTGTTTCCTAAGGAGTTGATATTTCAGATACCACCAGATGAGAAGTTGCTCAATGAAAAAGTCTTCCACTTCTTTTATGCTTTCTGTACTCAGGAACTAAATATGCCTATAAAAGACTGTGAGTGACTATTGTTTCAGTTCAGAGGCAATGACAAAATGACATTGAAAGGGAGGTCAGGATCCTGTTTATTTAAAACCAACTGGAAATTAAACTCCAGATAAGCCACTCCCCTTCCTCTGCCCCTTTAGCAGAAGAGGGACAAAGGCAGAGACTATGGATCGAGATAATAACTTAGAAAAAGCGCACAGCAATGAAATAAAAGCCAAACAGTAACAGCAGAAATAGTAATAAAAAAATATCCTCATCGGATGCTGGACTCGTTTCCTCATTGCAGCTTCCAGCAGTGGCGTTGCTGCTTTCGTCTGCTCTGCCTGGTTCCACTGGGCTCCCTCTGGCTTGGCTCCTTCCAGCCCAGCTCAGTTCCTCCTCAGGAACATCCTCAGCTCACACTCGGCTGCACTCGAGCTCCCTTCTGCTGCCTCTCACACTGGTGCTGCTTTCACAGCACCACACCTCAGTGCCTCATCCTGGGCATAGGGGAAGGGGATGGCCACCGGTGGCAGAGGATGAGGTCTGCAGGGCTGATCCCTGCTACCTCCCTGATGGATAAAGTAATGCAGCTCCAGGGGCACTTCCATTTTTTCTCCCCCTGGAACCATGAGCCCCAGCAAAGATGTCAGTGGTATAAAATAGCAACCTAGCAATGCCCACATGGCTCTAAGTTCCACCCCCTCTCTGCAACCAGGACAAGTCTCATGAAGCTATGGAAATTTTTTTCACAATTATACAACAATTAAATAAAAAATATTTAGGGTCCTGACATTGCATCTGAGGTTTAAGTCTGAACAAACTGTTTTTCTGAATTATATAAAGAAGTCCAGATGGTTTAAATGCTAATGACATAATAGGGTCTGAGGACTGGGGAGTAGGGACTTATTAGCAATTTATAATGAACTAGAACAACTCATGAATCATGTTTTCTCTCCCAGTTTTTGTCTCTCTTAGTAACTGCATTTTCATTTAAAAACTTCTTCTGCAGAGTTAACAAAGCCTCTTTGACAGACACGTGACCATGGGAGTAGTTGGTTGAAATTTAAGCTTAGTGTACATATGTATGTGTGTGTATGTATATATATATATATATATATATATATAAAACTGGTTTAAGTAAACAACTTTATTATAAATCACATAAGCCAAAAATATAGATTAATAAAAGTTACTGGAACAATGACTAATTCCTTAAATAACTTTACCTCAGAATGTCCAGTGAAAACATGAGTCAAGCTATTGGTAATGGCAGATATTGTTTTGCTGTTCTAAAAAATGTAATCTGAATGCCATCCTATTCATCTTCCTTTATCATACTGATCTGCTATGGCAACCGGCTAAACTAGACCCCCAAATTAGCCAGGACCTATAATAAACAGGCCATTATCAAACTGCCATCCATGTTGTGCAAACCCACTTTAGTTAGAAAAGTGTAGAACTAGACTATAATTCCAAAACTCTGTTTTACTTTTAGCTGTAGGGGGATACAGTATGGGTAAATGAAGATGGTATAGAATGTAATCTTATCCCCTAAAGAGCTGCAGCTGAGCCAATTATTAAGGATTAGGAGCAGGCCTGATGTTAACAGGCCACACCTGTAGCCAATAAGAAGAGTGTTATAAAAGAGTGGATTGGCTGGTTGATGGAAACTGGAGTCAGTTGGTTGCTGCAAGGACAAGGAAGAGTCAGTGCCTAGAGGAGTTGCCTACAAGAAACATCAAGGAGGTACAAAACTAGCAATATGGAACCCTTGCAATGTAATGATAATAGAACTGTTGCACTATAGTGACAACATTTAGCTAAATAGATAACAGTCATAGCAGCATCTCATTTAAAGTTACTTTTTTTCTTATAACTCAAAATTTTGCTGTGATGAGGGCCTAAGAACAACTGCCATCAGCTTTAAACTGCCTTCTGTCATCTTCCTGTAGACTAATGTTTTCTTTGGTTTGTTTGTTTGTTAAACAAACTACAGGAAATACAACAACCAAGTCAATTTGCTTTGAGTCTGAGAAAAACAGGATACTAATTTTTATGGGTTCTTAGCTATCTGCTAAAACTAAAGCTTGTCTCATTCTGGAAGGAGCAGATCATGTAATATACATTAGTAATGTTTGCTCTCCTCTCACTGGAGAAAGCCAGGAAAAACAAAGAGAGTATAAAATAAAGGGAGGTGAATCACTGTGGTGGGCATCACCAGACTCCTACACAACACAAAAGGTTTGATTTAGCAGAATTATAGGCAATGTATCTAGGGGCACCTGTTCAGTTCCTGTTTATTTTCTGTTTCTGAAACATCAATAGCTTCAAAACTCCTGCCTTTTTAAAGTTTACTTTTAGCAGTGGTTGAACATATGGTAGAAGCTCCTGTGAGAATGAGTATATTACCATGCATAGATAAGTGACAAGTGACAGCATAAAGACTCAAATTAGAAGGAGATAGAAGTTCTCTTCACATACTTTGCAAATACTGAGGATCCAATCAATTCCTTCAGCAATATTATGAGCATTCACATCAATAAAATTAATGAATTACATTTTTTTTGTAAGTAATTGAAGAATGTGAGTTTCCAAAGAGCTAGTGATAATGATACCTTGCAGAAGACACTGCCTCTAGGGCACAAAGGGAACAGGCTGCAACCAGGCAGCACTGAGAAGAATACTTAGCTTGATATCTATCATAGAACAGTTTGGATTGAAAGGGACCAATAAAAGCCACCAACCACAATATCTCTTGTAATAAGCAGGGACATCTTCCTCTAGATCAGGTTGCTCAGAGCCCCATCCAACCCAGTCTTGAATGTTACCAGAGATGGGGCATCTACTTCCACCCTGGGCAACTTGTTCCAATGTATCACTACCCTTATAGTAAAGAATTTCTTCCTTATACCTAATCTGAATCTACTCTTTTGTAGTTTAAACCATTGCTACTTGTAATTTTGCAACTGATCCTACCCAAAGTTTCTGCCCATCTTCCTCAGCAGCCCCCTTTAAGTATTGTAAGGTCACATTAAGGTCTGCCTGAAGCCTTCTATTCTCCAAGCTGAATAATTCCAACTTTCTCAGCCTTTCCTCTAAACCAGGTATCATTCAGATAATGGAATTAATATAAAAAATTCTTTTTAATGGCTATATATCTTTTCACCAATGTGTACAAAAGAAAAAAATTAAATGCACAAAACCAACAAAGGATTGTACGTGAAAGGGAAAATGTTCAAAGGACTGAAAGGCTGATATGCATTATAAACTCTGAATTCCTCTCTCTCCTTTCTTGTTAGTGGGAAACAAACTGAAAAATCCCAAGCCAAAATGGATAGACATCACCACCAGCGGTATGAGTCAGAGGACCTGAATACTCTTCTGAAAGTACATCTGTCTCCCCAGCTGTAAAATATCTTTTCAACTTAGATGTCTTGGATGCAGTGAATTGTTCCACCTCATTAGGTCCAACATTCAGATCCGCAGAAGTATTTTAAGTAATCACACATGTGTAAATTATCAATCTTTAATCAGCCCATAATAATGCTTCTGTCAATTAAATCTTGCCTTGTCTGCAAAGCCTGCTTAAGCAAGTAACCCTAGAGCATACCTGCCTGAATGACTAGACAGGGGAAGTAGAGGCTTTCTACATCCCATAACCTTCAGACTTTGAGTTCAGGAACTATTTATAGATCTTCTGGCTGGGACTAGACATGATGCTCATAGAGATGTTTAGAGAAGGCGGGGCAAACCCAAAAGTAGCTGTAATTTTCCATTGTGAATCCTTACCTTAGTTGGTGATGCTTATGTCTAAGGATTTGTTTTTATTGAAGCGATTGGTAACAACTTTTATATTTGTTTGTTTGGATTATCCTTAGATATGTTCTTTTGAATAAGCACATTAATTTCATTTAATGTGTTTTTGTGTAAAGTTTAAAGTAGTGATATAGATTCTTTCCAGAGTTACTGTTTTGAAGTAGATGTATGGAGAAGGGGGATAAGGGCATCCTCTGTATGGACAGATATCCTATATAAAAGAATGCTATTTATTTTAGATTCTCATTTCATAATAGAACGAATGTTCTCATTTATTTCCATTGACCTGACAGGAAGCCTGATCCTCTTCAGAGCCTTCTTAACCTGCTTATTCTTGATGGATATTAGTGTCAGCTTACGAGACAGCATCCCTGTATTCCATTTTGCCAAGTAAAAGGAAGGGGGAAGATGTGTATATTGCATCTGCCTTGTTCTTCAAGTTCTTAGCCTAATTATAGGATGACTGCTCATATATTACTTTGGAAACTAGATATTTTAGGGAGAGGAAAGAAAATTTATGCAAAAAAAGATTTATTATGTTAAATTAAAGCATATTTGTTTAATCTGAAATTTATCTTGCTTATGTGTTATGTCAAGTGGTTGGGGCATGTAAGTGTGTTTGATTGTTAATAGTTTGTTTAAGATTAGAGGAACTGCTGTCCTTGTATGACAAGTAAAGAAACATATCAAAGATTTAGCAGTGTACTGTAAAGGACTGAAAAAAAAGAAGGTGCCCAGAATCAACCCTTAATGATCTTTTCCCCCTCCAGAATTTGCATGTATGTAAAATGCTCTTTTGGCTTTTTTTTCCCCTCTGTTTTTCAGGCTCAGTTGTCATCTCTTTAATGTACTAAGAGCAGAGCACTATGGAATAGTATGAATTTCAAAATTACTGCCTAATATTGTTTAAATGGGAAAGTCACATTCAGACTATTCTTGGAATAGGAGTCAAGGTCTGTCTCAAGAAAAAAGAATCAGAATGCTAAAGACAGGATGCTTTGCTTGCTGCTCCTTGTGAAGACATTTTTCTTTTTAAATCAGAAAAAGTAACGTAGTGAACAGAAAGACAGATGTGAAAGAAAAAGTTCAAACATACTGCAGCTGTGTATTACCCAAGGGATGCCATCAGGAAGCACTGCCTTAGCTGGTAGCTAAACTTCCAGTGGATAGGGGATAATTGAGAGAAGTGTTACAATGCACATCAAAAGGGTAGATTGATCCCATCAGGCGAAAGAGCAACTGATAAATCGGAATATTTAAGATACATCAAGGAAACTCTTAGACGTCAGCTGCATTCCTTTGGCAGCTAAACAGCGGGACAGATCCAGAAATGAAGGAAAATCATGGCAAGGCCAAGACCATGAAATGTCAAATAAATTGAAACATCTGGGCAAGAATCATATAAATATATATATCCCGTCTTAAAAAGTGAAAAAAACACTCTTACTAGATCATATCTCTGTGTGTATAGCTGATATCTACCTGTACAGCAAAGTAATCAAAGTGTTTAAAGTAATGTATAGATCTTTGTGATGCTATTGATTGTTAAGGAAGTTACTTACATTTGTCTTGCTTAAGTAGCTTCATTTGTAAGTCACTTATGAGTCTCCTATTAAGAGACGTGGCATACTTGCACACCCAAAGCCCCCAGAGTGTGTTACTGTGAAGGAGTGTCTGATGCTGAGACTGTGTCCTCATCTGTTCTAAGCTGAATTTTTCAGGTGGAATAGAAAAGTCTGCATTAGCAGATGTGTTTTCTTTTTCATGTAAACAGAACTGGTTTTTTAAAGTCCTTTCACACCTTTGTTCTACCTTTGTAGTTAAGAAAAATGAAAAGTTGAACATCAAAAATGGATTGAGTGGAACATATCTGGACATTCAACACAGTGGCTATGGTCTGCTTCAAAGGGGTGAGAGAAAGGAAAGACGTTCAAACCAACCCCAACATTTTAGTAAAGACATGCCAACAGTTTTTTGTAGAAATCAGGAGCACAAGCACCTATCTTCAAAAAAGCAGTCAGCATCTGGGACTCATCTGGTCACAGATAACTCTGAAGCCTTGAATCTAACTTAAGAGACAAAGTAGGGCTTTGTTTCACATTGGGTGACCTGAATAGAACAAGAATTGTGATGGGGAGTTTTGGACTCCCTCTTAAATTTCAGTGGATAAATGTTGTATTGTGTTTGTATAAGTTGGTCTGTTCCGTTCTCCCCTGTGTTGTAATGGTTCTGCCCTGGTTCTCCCTCCCCTCCCTGTTACTGTCACTTACCCCAGTTCCTCCCCAGTTTCCCTGGAGATCAATGTATCTTTTTCTAAACCCCGCCCCGGTGCCCTGCCAGTCACTCTCTGCTAACACCTTTTTCTCTGGAAACTTCTGCCTAGGGCAGAGAGTGATTGGCTCAGGGGCCGGGGCCCCTCCTCCAAGTTGTTATTATTGGTATTTCTGTCAATCCTCTGTACCCCACTCCCCCCTGCATTCCTATTCGCCCGAGGACGGGGTCCTCCCCTGTATTGCTCTCCCTTTATAAGTTGCTGTAGCTGCTCCTTTGTTCTCTTTGATTGTTGGCTTCCCTGGGGTCTGTGGTGAATCTGTACTGTGGCCCACCTGGAGAGCGCTCTCTTATTTCCTGCTGGTCGTAGCCAGAGGCGGCCTTGTCCCTCTGCAAGGGAGCATCACTGCTGTAGCGCAGGGTGCTCTCCTTAGGCACAGTCCCAGACACTGAGAATGGGACAGTGCCCCCCGAGCTGCGAGCGGTGCTGGCTTGCCGGGACGCTCGAGAAGGTCGGCCCTTCTCCTCTCTTGCCGCGCTGCTTCTGTGATTCTTCATAGAATCATTCGGGTTGGAAAAGATCTCTAAGTTAATCAAATCCAGCCTTTGACCAACCACCACCATATCAACTAAGCCATAGCACTAAGTGTTGTGTTCAGACATTTCTTAAATACTTCCAGGGTCAAACAACCCCCTGGGCAACTCATTACAATTCTTGACAAACATTTTAGTGAAGAAACTCTTCCTGATGTCCAGCCTGAACCTGCCCTGGTGCAGCTGAGACTCATGCTATTTCTGGTTGCCTGAGAGAAGAGGCCAGCCCCCACCTTGCTACAGCCTCCTTTCAGGTAGCTGTAGAGATTAATAAAGTATCAACAGTCCTGTAGTTTCCCAGATCCTGCTTCTAAATCATCATATAAATGGACATCACACTGACTAACCTCTAGTTTTCTGGGGCCTTCCAGTTAACCAGGATAGATGATGAATTCTGAACAGTGATTTGAGTTTTTCTGCCAGGTCCCTCAGTACCTTTGGACGACCCCCATCTGGCCCCATATTCTTGTGGGTGTCTAGGTTGCTCAGGCCTCTAACTACTTCCTTATGGATTGCAGGGGCTCTATTCTGCTTCCTGTCCCTGTCTGCCAGCTCATGGGGCCAGTTGCCCTGGTCTTTCTGTTCAAGACTGAGGCAAAGAAGGCATTAAGTACCTCAGCCTTTTCCTCATCCATCATGTTCCCCTCCATATCCAATAAAGGATGGACATTTTCCTCAGCTCTCCTTTTGTTTTTAATGTATTTATAAAACGATTTTTGTTATATTTTACAGCTGTGGCCATATTTAGTTCTAGCTGAGCTTTCTTCTTTCTAATTCTCTGTCTCCATAACCTAAGGATACCCTTGTATTCTTCCTGAGTTGCCTGCCTTTTCTTCCAAAGTTCATAAACTCTTTTTTCTCCCCCAGAGTTCCTGCAAAAGGCTCCTCTTCAGCCAGACATTCTTACCTGCTGGTTTGACTTTTAATAAATAAGGACAGCCTGTTCCTTCACCTTCAAGATTTCCTTCTTAAAGTATGTCCAGCCTTCCTGGACCCCTTTGTTATTAAGGACTGTTTCCCAAGGGACTCTCTGAACCAGTGTCCTGGTTCAAGGTCTCACTGCTCTAAGCACTGGGCTGTTGGTTAAAGAGACATCTGCCTATATGGGAGGTCATAACCATTAACCACATTTTTGAAAAATCTACTAAAGCAAGCATGAGAGATGATATAAACATTGAAACACAACACTTGTGAATGTTCCTGACATAGACAAGGAATAATTCACTTCTTCTATGCCTTTTATGGCTTTGCAGGAGGTCAGCAGTTCAGCACCTGTGGTATCTTTACTAGTAAAAGCTTAGGTTTCTAAGGAATTTAGGTACCTCCAGAGTTAGCTTTCAGCACAATCCAAATGTCCAGGAAAGGCATCTAAATCCCTAGAGAGGGACCTGAATAGGCAGCCTTAATGACTGGCATTTAGTTCTCAGTTAATCAAGTTCTCATCATTTAGCACCAAGTAGTAATTAAGGCACTGCTATTAAAGGAGGTTCATTTAAAAAATATCACCAGATGCTTATGATCAAATATTTTTTCAAATTAGAATGATGAAATTTTTACTGATAAAGGTGAAAGTTCTTGTCTCACATTTTGACTTTACTGGATTTTAAATCAGAAATCCCATACAAAAAAAATTATTATAAGTGGATTTAAACCTCCGTTTCTCAGAATGTCATTCTGAATGAAGAACCATCAACTCTTCTGATTTTACTGAAGCCCATAGTGATCTCTTCTTTAAATTCTTGTACAGTATTTAAAATTTTTCAGTAGCATGGAAGACATAAAATCATTACTGACAAAATTTACTGTTGACAAGGATTGATGGAGTGGTTATTATAATGAGGAGTACAAATCACTAATGTAGAAAGGTGGATCACCTTGTAAACTGGGCCCAGTCCATATGATTCTGTCTTCCTCCAGTAAGACAATAAATAAATCTGGGAGTAAAGAATGTAGGTTGGGCATCCAATATGAAACGTAGAAAAAAAAGTGAGTCTGAGAGAGGTCATAATGGAGGGTCTGCTGGATGTGAGGTCCAGAGTAGCACTCTTGTTTATAGGAATTGCACACAGAGAGCTGGATGCTGAGTGGTGGTGGGAAATATCTAATAGCACTACCAGTGAGAATTGCTGCTGCCGCTAAGATGGGATGTGTGCTCAGCTCTGGTGCCTGCCTTTTATAAAAAGCACATTGGTATGTTGGATATGTTCCAGAGAAAAAAGAAAACAATTAAAACCAAAAGTTACAAGGATATTAAAGTATATGATATGTAAGAATGACATTGGTCATAGGTCAGTGTTTCTTACGCTCTCTTCTTCAGGCAACTTTCCTTTTACCATAATGTCCCTTGAATTACAGAAATTTCCTTTAAATCTTTCTTTCTCTTACATATAGGCTCTTCAGAGGCTTTTCCCACCAGCTTTACATCAGTAGCCCTCTAGCTGTTTTCCCAGATTAATTATTCAAGCAAAGACTTTCTGGAGGCCAGGTAAGAAAAGCCCTTTCACAGTAGCAAGACTTTGGTTCTAATCTTAGTGCCGTGTCAGGTCCCATAGTCAGAGGACACATTCTGCACACATAACTACCTCTTTTTTGCCTAAAATATACAGTGGCCTGCCTCCAAGATTAGCACATGGGACATAGTATGAAAAGTAGATATAAAATTAAGATAGTTGTGCCGTAAAAGATCAGAAGACACATTTCAGAGCATTAGATTAGCCTAATGTGCTTCGTTTATGGATCTTCAGTATAGGTGTTCATTTCTGGTAATTTTTTGTTCTCAGTGTTTTCAGAAAAAGTGAGCTGGAATAGCTTTACTTTGCAAAATAAAATGTACAAGACGGAGAGTAGATCCAAACTATCTCTACTGATGTCACAGAGAACAGGAATCTCATTTCGCTCATGTGTATGAAAGCCATAAGCATAGACTCCCCCAAATCACACTCTAACACAGAGGATCTGTCCAAATAGTAAGGAGTTAGGGGTGGGAGGGTGGGACGTTGCAAACAATCAATGGTTTAAAAAATACTTTATTTTTATTGAGTACAATTTTCAAAGATATTCAGGTGTCTAGCTACTGGCTGAGATGTGAAGTCATATGGTCAGACAAAATGTAGCAAAATTGCAAAATTCTGAGAATTTATTTTCACCTGTTATCCTGAGAACAAACCTCTGGAAAGAATGGGCTAAGGCTGCTCTGAAGAAGAAGTGATAAATTCTTTTTAACATGATTAAAAGCTTCTTGGTTTTCAGTCCATCAAAAGCCCTTTGTAATACCCACACAAGAAAACAGAGAATAACAATTTGGATGCCAGTAAGACCTGTAATGTTACATTGTACTGCACCTTGTATTGGAACTTTGAGTGAAATCATCCACTTGAGAAAAGCTAGAAAACAGAAGCTGAGGACTGCTTCATGCTTACACGAGATGAGGCTTCAGGTGTAAGAAGAAGACTGTGCTCTGCGTGCAGCAGTTTGCTTAGCCCATCATAAGAAGCTGATGCTAATTCTTTCACTTTTCAGCTTTCAATTGGAGTTCCTTGCTGACTTACTAAAATTGGATAATCACTTTCTCTATATTAACTTGTCACTGTTATTTTATTCAATTTTAAACCCAGGGCTTCATTCAGTTATTCTTTGTACACTTACTGATTTTATTGTAAGGGTTGTAGGAGAGCTTAGATCATAGGAAAAATACATCTACCTTAACCTTTTTCTAAACCACAGTCTCACTATATCCTAACAGGAAGATTTTTGTTTTGTTCCAGAACTTATGCATGGTTATTTTATCTTTCGATAAAGAGTCTCAAGTTGGTTTGTTTATCTTCTCTTAAAGCAACAGCTGGTAAAGGCTGGAAAAGAGACCTGTAATTAAGAAGAGAATCAGTGCAAAAGATTCTAAACAGAAAATAACCACATCCCTCCTTCAACAGTTTTGTGATGAGAAAATGAGGACTTTGAAAAAGAAAGTAACCTGGATTAGTCCCAATATTGGTATGCAAACCTATATACCAAGAAATTTAAGCAGTGAATAGAGCATCATGTTACCCTTAGCACTGTCAAATACTCAAATAAAGCTATTGTGTCTGAAAACCAAATTTGTTCTGCTTATGCATCCAGGATGCAAACTTGAATTTTCAAAACAAACCCATGGTAACAGAATGTTTCCTCCAGATGGCAAGAAAATGCCTTTAATTATGTCTCAGAAATAAATCATGGAATTCTAGCCATGTTTGTTGCTAAAAGAGGTTGTTCCTTTCTGGAACTGCAGGCTGGAAAGAGCTTTATTGTCTGTAACTGTGGATGAAATTCTGGGCTTAAATTCAGTAGATTCTTGTCATTGATTTGAGTGGAGTGAGAACTTGACAAGTCATACAGTAAAAGAGGGAGTATATAATGTATATGGGCTGAATACGACTATATAAGAGTATATACTGAAAAGCACTTGGAGCTCCCTTCTACAGGTGAAATGAAATGGACAATAAAAATCAATAAACCTGAAACTGAAGAAAGCTGCTCTGGCTCATAGTTGGAAATATGAATATTGTTTGGCTTTGGCTCAAAGGAAGCAGGCACATATAAACATATCTTCAAGTCTCTAAAATATAAACGTGGAAGAAACATAATGTTTTTTATAAGAAAACCAGGTCGGCCTAGTTTACGAGGAACCAGTTTACTAGGTCTACCAGTTTAAGAGGAACTGGTTCTGCTATGTGATCTGTAATTGTGAAAATTTGCAGGTAGGAATGTGTTGCCTATTTCTCCCGTAAGACATTGTCTTCTTTAAAGTGAAGATTGAGGGAATGAGCACTTATTAGAAGGAGGGGAAGGCAAACTGTTTTGGAAAAAATCAGAACAAACTGTGTTTTCATAGCTGTATAAACTGTACGGAGTGGGATGTGCAGCACCAAGCATGTTGGGCAGGGAGATTTACCAATATGTGGAGTAGGAAAAGTGTAAAAAAAAAAGGCTTTAGCTTTCTCTCATCTTCCCCAGAGCTAAGTATCTTTTTATAAGTGTTAGGGCAGTAAGTCAGTAAGTGTGAAAGCTGGTGACCTAAGGACCTAAGGCTCAAGCTTTTATCAACACAGCTGTGTGTACCCTTTGCTTTTCACTTCCAAGAAGAGCACCAAACACTTGACCTCCACAAACACTTCACACTTGCTCTGCAGAAAGTGTGCCACTCACTAGAAAGTCATGTGAGGAGCCAGCAAGGCAGTCTGAGTGATAGAGTATTATTCTAATTATGAGGAAAAGATTCTTGCAAGAGAGGGAAAAGGCAATATAAACTTTTTACATTGCATTACAAAGCATTTTGTGTAAGTAAATTCTACCTTTAACATGCTCTGCTGTTTCTGTCTGAATATGTTTCTGGTGCCAAGGGAGATACAGCCTTAGGGCTAGGTCAGTGCTTCATCCCTGTAAGTTTAGGAATCACCTGTACACAGCACTTCTTGCCTAGTTCTCTAAGATATTTTTGGCTGTTGTTATTAGAGCTGCACATTATAACCCAACACTGCATATCAAAATAAATGAGAAAAGGAAAATGAAAATTGCACTTATTTGTAGTGGAGTGAACTATTTTATGTTAGGGAAGCAGAATGTACCACCTGCTGCATGAAGGGTGGCTACAAATAGCAATACATGCACGTATTCAGACCTTCCCACGCACAACCTCATTCACCCACACACTGTGGCTGCTCAGTAAGTAATTGGACTTCATTAAATTCAGCTTCAACAACTTGACTAAATCCTGTTGTTCTTTCTTGAACCAAATTTTCTTTATTTTATAGTAATTCAGGTTTCATAGGACTCAGAATCTTTGCTTGTTTATTTATCATGGCATGGTGCAATGAAAGTAACAACCTCTGTGAATACAAAACAATGAGTGAGGAATTTTCAAATTTCATTATGTGTATATATATATCTATATAATTTTGGAATTTATTGTGAGATTATTTAGGGGTTCTGTGAAGCCTTTAGCAGTCAAATGCGGAAGTGATTATTGCTTATTTAATGTGCCAGCATGTTCTATTTTGAACATCAGGCAAAGTGTCCAGAACAGATCTCTCTTAATGAATGGTGCCAGCAGCACAGCTAGATCCAGAAGCAGATTCATTGGTATAGCATGATGTTACCACACAAAACATTTATGTGTCAAGCACCTAATGAAATTCATTAATTGAAGCTCAGCATTTAAGTCCTTGAGGTTATTTCTAGTGGGCCTAGTAATGAGGATTCACAGCAGCCGAGAGGCTAAGCTGGATGACATTGGAGCCTGTAGGAAATACTGCAATGCTGTAGCAGTAACACAAATGGCAATTCTTATTCTGAGGTGCTACAGGGAAAGGTGACCTCATTCAACTTGTTTCATCCATTCACACTCACATGGTATCTCCCACATGTTAAAACCCATTAATGCCTCTGTGTCCAAGTAGAACATTTAGTATCCAAGGCTTTTGTATTGAGGAGATGTGAGCAGAATTCCTTGCAATGACATGGAAGATAAAGGGTCCAGTCCTCCTCACATTTCTTTGTATTGGCTTGTGCTGGTTTTCGATAACTTTTTTGTTCTTTATGAGCTGAGAGTCTTTTCAGCCCTTTAAATCTGTGAGCAATGAGAATTAACCACCATGCTTTGCCCTTCAGTCTGGTGGTCCTAAGCATATATACTGAGATTGTCTTAATCTGGGGGACCGCTAGCATATGACTTCTTGCAACTATTTTTCTGATTTGTGCTAGTTCCTCCTAGTGCCTCATTCATTCCTGTTCAGAGGCTGAAGTGTGTGCACAGTTTGTGGTTACACTTATCAGTGTATATTTTTTGGTGAACTTTAAGATGAACTGGTGGGTAAGTGAGGCAAGTAGCCTAGGGAACACATATAGAAATGGCCAGAGTTGGACTCTGGGCACTGGAGAGACCATTGAATCTGCCAATTGATTACTGGGGGGATCAGGAGGAAAAAGCCAGGTGCTGAGCTGACCATGGCTTCTTGGGTCCAGCCAAGGGACATGTCAGTGCATGAGGCAACAGGAAGTGAGAGGATCTCAGGGCAAATTACTGGATAAAGTTACTGGATAAGACCAGTTGCTGACCAGTTATTGAATCCACAGTGTACATGTGAGCATGTGTGTGTAATTCTGCATCAGCAGCTGGAGTGAGGCTGCAGGCCTTGGCTCTCCTATGTCTCCTATGTCCTCCTAGATGGAATGGGATCCAGGTGCCAGTTTCAGTGCAGACCGTCTAGGTCAGTTACTGGGGAGATCCATAATCGTATATCTTTAGATATTTCCACTAAGTGGTTTTTATCCTGATAGATGGGAGAGAAGGGAACTTGTGGAGGTCACTGGTGTTGCCCATGTTTGCCCAAGTGCTGTGCTTTCTACCTGTGCTAGATGGTGTGGCTGACCATCTGTTTATTCATATTGTACACATGTGTTTAACTGTGACCCTGCTGGGACCACCTGCTCAACCTTTTTACTGGTACTGCTGCTGCTGCTGAGCCTTTGTCATGCTTCTGGATCAGGCAGCATCTAACACAGAGTGGTTCCTTGCCTGCTTCTTGTGCAAAACACTTGACACTGTCCAACATGACATCTTTACCTCCAAAGTGTAGATTTGATGAATGGACCACTCAGTGAATAAGATATTGTCTAGATAGTCACACTTAGAGAGTTGTGGTCATCGGCTGAATGTCCAAGTAGAAAGCAGCGATGGGTGGCGTTCCTCAGAGGCTGATATTGGGATCGGTACTTTTTAACATTTTATCCATGAAATGGACAGTGGCATCGAGTGCACCCTCAGCAATTTTTTCAATGAGACCAAGCTGCATGGTGCTGTTAACACACTGGAGGGAAGGGATGCACCCAGAGGGGACCTTGACAGGTCTGAGTGATGGACCTGTGAATATCATGAGAACATAATGAAATTCAACAAGGCCAAGTGCAAGATCCTGCACCTGGGCTTGGACAGTCCCAAGCACAAGTACAGTCTGGCAAGAGAATGGATTGAGATTAGCCCTGGGGAGAAAGACTTGGGAGTGTTTGTGGATAAAATCTCAATATGAATTGGCAATGCATGTTGCCAGCCCAGAAAGCCAACCACATCCTGGGCTGCATCAAAAGAGGTATGACCAGGAAGTCAAAGGAGGTGATTCTCCCCCTCTACTGTACCCCTGTGAGAGGTTACCTGGAGTACTGTGTCCAGCTCTGGTGTCCCCAACACAAGAAAAATATGGACCTGTTTAAGCAAGTCCAGAGGAGGGCCATGAAATTAATAAAAGGGCTGGAAAATCTCTTCTACAAAAACTGACTCAGAGATTTGGGGCTATTCAGCATGGAGAAGAGAGGCTCTGATGGGAAGTTATAGCAGCCTTCCAGTAAAGGGGGCTTACAAGAAGTCTGGAGAGGGACTTCTCATTGGAACATGTAAGAGAAGGGGAATGACCTTAACCTGAAGGAGAACAGGTTTAGATTGGATATTGGTCAGGTATTAGAACAGGTTGCCCAGAGACACTATGGTCTCCCTATTCCTGGAGGTGTTCAAGACCAGGCTGGATGGGCCTCTGAGTAATCTGGTCTAGTGCAAGGTTCCCTGGCTGCAATATGGGATTGGAGATAGGTGGTCTTTAATGTCCCTTCCAATCCAAACCACTCCATGATTCTATGATTCTATGTTTTCTCCTTTGTTCTTCCTGGCAGTGATACCAGTGAGATTTTCATGTGCAAAATGTGCAAGATTGATGTTGCTATTAACTCAAATTCTCTAACAAGATTAATCACCTCAGTTACCCAATACATGGCATTCCAAAGAAATACCATTTTAGGAAGTGAACAGTACCTGCCTCATAAAATTCATAAACCTTCAAGCACTCTTTAGTTGGACAGATGAACGTTGTGAAATGCAAAATTATTAATAGTGTTTAAAAATATGTACCAATATTTATATAGTGCAATAGGATGACATAACAGTCAGTGAAAGTGAAAAATTATACCTGCCTTGAGAAGTTTATAGCTTTAACTTAGAGCTGACAACATAAGTGATTGCACACATGGGAGTTACAATAATAGGAAAGTTGGATTTGCTATATTCTCCTTTTCTCATTTACTCTTGTTTCTGTCTTAGTGACCAGTTTGTAATTACTTAATTGTGTGAACTGAAAGTTGCTCTGTGGTGAATCAGTCACATAGAGTAAGTATGTGGAAATGAGAGGTTGTAGTAAAGAAAGAGATAGGGAGAAACACAGCACAAGAGGAAGGTAAGGAGTATAAAATAGCTGAGTACAGAAACAGTCAAGACAAGCAAAATTAAAAGGAAGGAGAAAAAAAAAACAGGTAAAGAAACACAGAAGCCCTGCTACAGAACATCCATAAAACTAGATAAACAATGCCAAACTATTTGTTATACATTTAAGATGAAGATGCTGAGAATTTCAATATGGTATATATCCTGAGGACTTGGGGACAGTCCCCTTAAAGAGGGGCTAGAATAAACCACCAGTTTATCAGCAACCCAATCCAGTTACTCTTTTTGTTGGAGGAGAGAAATCTGTAGAAGAAGCTATGGCTTGCTAGGTGCCTGGCTTGTAGATTTTGGGTGGTTCAGTGATCACACAGGGGCCCTCTAGGGCAATGGTCTCCAAACTTTTTTGATTGTACACCCCTATCAGTAAAAAAGTTTTGAGCACACACTGTCAATATATTATGTATGCATTTATTTATAACTTACATACATTTACTACTGTGATACTTTATATGTCCTTTACAAATCATTCAAACCTCTTGGGGGGAAAAAAAAAAAAGAGGTAAAGAGGAAATACTTTAAATGTTTTATTTAATAATGATATTAAACCAGTTTTCTTTCTTATCCCCAATGGACTGTGCACCTCTGGAGTGCAGGCACCCCAATTTGAAGACTGCAGCTCTGGGGTACCCTTAACAAGATGAAATTATATGACAGTAATATACATTTCTGGGCTGAGTTTTCAATAGTTCTTTGCTCAAACAGAAAGATGTTTTCTCTTCTGGAAGTAGTCTTCCATATTATCAGTAGGAAAGAGAAAGACAGTATAAGAGAGAAATTGATCTACAAGATGAGAAGTGTTAATTGAGCGGGTTCCATTTCTTGGGAAAACTTCCTCATGGATTTAAATGTGTCTACAACAAGAAGTGAGGCTCCTGAGGTTAAAAAGGCATTCAAAACTTGTGAGTAAAATAAGAGAAGCTTTTTTGTTAAATCCAGGTTTGAGCTGAAGATTGGCACTACTACAGACGGCTAGATTCTTAACATGAACTATCTTTTCTTGGTAGTAATTAATGACTCTGCTGTAGCCTTCTGTGATTCATGGTCAAGGTGAATCTACCTACTGTGGGAATATTTGTATATATTCTGTAATGTAAATTTTTTAATCAGAAAAATGCAATAAAATTATCTATTTCAGAGATATATCTAGTTTTTTATCTGAGCATAAGTAGTCTATGATAATAGGGAAATTTATTTGTATAAATTAATTTGTATAATTAATTTGTATAATTAATTTGCACAAATTAATTTGTATAATTTATTTGTATAAATTTGTATAATAAAATATATTTGTCCTAGCTATATGATGAGAAAGTAAATTTTTAAACAGCCTAGCCACAAATATGAACAAATATAGTGAGAAACATATTAAAATGGCAGAAAACATCTTTAAAGTCTCACCATATACATTATCTTCTGAATTAAATCTGTCAAATATTGTCTGTATAGAAAGAACCAAAAATGTTAGTTAATAAACTATATAATTGCCAACTAAACTTTAAATTAGATGCACATTTCCTTCTTTCAATTTCCTTCTTTTAGATTAAAAAGTAAATTTGGATTCCATACATAATTCAGCATGTTGTGAGAGTTCAAGTAGAAGATGACCTTTGTTTTATGTGAAGTATATCTTGGATGATCCTGTGTTCCTGTAAAAAGCAAAGAAAAGACAAACAAAACTCACTGGACCATTGCAAAAAATTCTTTTTAAAAAGTTGATCTGCTAGAATGTGTACATATTGATTAAAATGCACCAGAAATTAAATTTAAATTATATTTAGATTATTTTGGAAAAACCAAATTATTTGTGTCAAACTTATAGTTTAAAAAAATAAAATTACTATGTAAAAATGAATGACTTGGAAACAAATGGCTTGTCCAAGTGGTTTGGACAAACTGAACAGTGGAGACTATGACTCAAGGTTATGAAAAAGCATTTTCTTGACTTCAGTCACTGTCATGGGAATAATAACTGGAATTTAATGACTGGATGGAAAACAAAATCAAAACAACCCAACCAAAACAAACAAACAGACAAACAAAAAGCAACAACCCCCTGCCCCCCAAAAAAAACCCCAAACAAAACAAAACACACAAAAACTCCCAAAAAATAACAACAAAAACCCACCATAGGAGTAATATTTTAGTCCATTACAATAATATCCAGATACAACATCCTAAAGATCTTAATACAAGATCAATCCCACATTCCTTTCTAATACAGTTCTTATAAGAATGTATCTATTCACATACTGGTTTTATGTACCTTATACAAGTTCACAGCTATATAATCTGGAATAGATGTGGGTTTTCTGCTTTGTCTGCATTTTCACTAACCAATCTTATGTAACACTAGGAAGACATATTTAGTTGTAATTTTTATTCCATGCTAATAATCTGGCAGTGCATGACTATTTTAATAGGTGTGTGTATATTGATACGTCTTTCGGAATTGTCTTTAAAAAGTGTTGTAAAAAAGGAAAACATCAATATTTAATCTCATCATATTGAGGAGTGATGTTTTATATTACTGTAGCTCCTTGTTAACAGATTTTGCAAATTAGTCTATTGTACAACAGGATATGAATGTTTCCTGCTTTCCTCTTTCATTAATGACGGATAATTACTGCAGGAAAAATCACACAATAATTGTACTAATCAGCAAGATGGATTTTTATACAGTAGACTACAAGATTTGCTACCCTTTATGATGCTTGCATGTAATAAAAATTCCTATGCCTCTCAATGATAAAAGCCAATAATATCTCTCCCACAAGTATTTTTTTGGTTCTTTTAAGAACAGTAGAGCAGCAGTACAGGCACAGTCAGGTTCCTCTAACACATTGCATATGATTCAGAAAAAGTAAAGAGGAAGTTAAGGATGAAGCAATATTTCTTTTGTAAATCTTCCAAACTCTCAGCAATCAGTGGCACAAGGATGGCTAGATTATAGAATAGAATCATAGAATAGAGTTATTAAGGTTGAAAAAAAACCTCCATGATGATTGAGTACAACCTTTGGCCAATCACCACTATGCAGACTAAATCATAGCATTTAGTGCCACATCCATTTATTTTTTAAAGACTTTCAGGGATAGTGACTCCACCACCTCCCTGAGCAGTCCATTCCAATGCTTGACAACCCTTTCAGTGAAGAAATTTTTCCTGATGTCCAACCTGAACCTCCCCTGGTGTGGGTTGAGACCGTGTCCTCTTGTCCTATTGCTAGTTTCCAGAGAAAGGAGACCAATCCCTGCCTGGCTACACTGAGGCTAAACAACCTCAGCTCTCACAGGTACTCTTCATATGACTCACTCTCAAGGTCCTTCACAGCTCATTGTCCTTTGCTGGACATGCTGCATCTGAGCCAGGATTGAATTTCTTGTTTAAGATTCTTGATAAAATCTTTTATTTTCCTATGACTTTTCCTTATAATTCTAAGATTTTTTCTCAGAATTCCTAAATTTTCTCAATGATGAGCAGGAAAACAGATTTATTGAATCAAATTTGGGGAAAAAGAAGAGTCACAGGAGTAGAGGAAGAGGGCAAGTAGCTACAGACAAATGGGATCTCTGTGGAACAAGGTAAGTGAAAGGCTTGTGTCTGACCTCTGGCACTGAAGCCAGCTGGCAGAACATAGTCCATAGTTAATTATTACATAGTACTAAAGTCTTTTACCATTCAAAACAAAGTGCATGAAATTACCTGAGAGGAATGGACTCT
This sequence comes from Molothrus ater, assembly GCF_012460135.2. Classification (NCBI taxonomy): domain Eukaryota; kingdom Metazoa; phylum Chordata; class Aves; order Passeriformes; family Icteridae; genus Molothrus; species Molothrus ater. The sequence continues at coordinate 134,582,783 of NC_050478.2, forward strand.
GGTCTATATAAATTCATTATTCCAATTTAAATACTGTTTGAGACAGTGTTTTGACTTAGGCCAAACTCACACTAAGGGCCATACTAGAAATTTTAAAATATACAAATAGTTTCACAGCTGATTAAACTTCCATGCCCAAAAATCTTGCCTGGCAATATTGAATTATTTATGAAAGGTGAAACCTGTGTATTTCTAAGGGTGTCTGAAGTTCTGCAGGGCTGTGTTAGACTAGAATTAAAGAATCTTTTCAACATGTCAGTTGTTGTTCTAAAACATTTTTAATCTGGACGGGAGAGTCTCAAATTACAGGAGTAAGTTTTTTTATCTTAGGAGAAGCTTTTCTCTCTCTATTAGAGTCAGTTGTGCCTATTAAAGAGATGACAAAATAGAACTGAGCCTTAAGGAAAAAATAATTGCCCATTATAAAATGCAGAATGGCATGGGAGAAAATTGATTAGCCATTCAAACATGGTTGCATCCATTTTCATCAGGGTCTTCAGAGATGTCACAGAGTTTTTGTTACCAGTGGCACTGAAGGAGCTTGATCCATCCTTGTGAAACAGTCAGGCCAATCTTTCTCTCTCCTCCAAAGGAGATCATTCTCTCTACTAATAATCCTGATTGCTTAGGTAAGCTAGTCTACTCCATTTTTTCTTCTCCTGCAGAAGATAAGAATTTAGATCCTAATTTCTGCTGAACACAAATGTTCCCAACTCAGCATTAATGAAATATTTAAGAAACACAATGCAATCAAGACACATTCATTCTTCTAAAATAGGCAACGAATCTTTCCAATTGATGAGCTTAGTGGAAACTTCCTGAGTAATTAGGTCATATTGATTAAAAACTGAAACTTTGCTTTTGTCTTCAGACTGCAGCTCATTCCAAAATTACATCTTATAAATGAAATAATATTATTTAACTATTTTCAGGAAAATTATAATGCTATGAAAGCGTCTTTTCCCCTGGTTTGTTTTATTTTTTTTGTTTTGTTCTTCTAACAGCCAGTTAGAATTCAAGATTGTCAAGACACTGGAGCTAATAATGATATTTCTTTACAGTACAACACTGATAACTTTGATACCTAGTAGATGGTGTATGAAGAAGAGAAAATCCTGCTCCTGGTTTCTTAGGAAGTTTAACAAATTCAGTGTTCACAGACCAGTGGGTACCTGGGTGGATCTCAATGTTGCTCCTTGCAAGATCAAGCCTTTATCAAGCCTATTCTTGAAGTCAATGAAACTTCAAATCAATATATGGATTTTCCTAGGTGAATCCCCTTAAATGATTGGTACATAATACTGTGTATAATTTTGAATGTAAAGTTGCAAATAACATCGTACTGAAAAGTACATCTCAGTGGCTTGATTGCTGATTACAGTTCGTCAAATCCTAATACATTTAAAGTGATATAGGAATGAGAAATCTGTGGAAGGCTTTTAGCATATTCTAGTTTTGTTAAGGAATGTCAATAGGCAGAAAAATAATGTAGAAAATTTTGAATCAGCAACTCTCATTATTCACTGACAGTTTTGCGTCCCTCTGTGACTTTTTTTTCCTTTAAAAGGGTCCTAATTGATAAAAGTTAAACCACCCTCAAATTAAAAAACCCTCTCTACTGATGTAAGTCTAAATATATTGTTTGAGCACAAATATCTATCAACTTTTTCAGTCAATTTATTCAATGTCATGCATTTCATAACCAGTTCTAACTTCAAGATGCCATGACTGGCATCTTGAAGCACTTGGAACTGACTGCAGGAGAACTGCATGTAGTGTTGTGCTTTCATTTGCACAGACATTGCATTTACAATCTTGTAAATTGTGTTAAGATTAGGTCCTAGCCTAAGATCAGGCTAACCAGTGAGAAGATGAGAAAGCAAATGACAAACATGACAAATGACATCACAGCAAGGCCTTTTATGTGGTGGTGCTACCCAAGGTGACCTAGCCATTTTCTCCTCTTCAAATAGCCATTGCTGAGAGGTGGCCTCAAAAAGCAGTATAATGACCTACTAAGGAGCCAATAAATGATTAAAGATCCTAGGTTGCCTGGAGTTTATCAATTTCTGGTCTTTTTGTGATGTAACTTAGGTAAAAGAAGCAGAATGGGAGAATTTGCCCCAGGAAGAGATGCCAGATGCAGCCCTATGACCACATCTGTCAGAGTTACATTCTACTTAAACTTTTGCTTTATTCTGCTATTATCTTCAAAGAGCCTGTTAGTTGAAAAAGTCTTTTCACTGCTAAAATGCAGGATGTATCATGCTGTTCATAAGCTCATATTATAGCAGCAATTATAGCTGAAGAGATAACACCTAAGGTGTTTGACCTTATCTACACTTATTTTATTGACTAATGCATTAATACTTCATGATGATTCTACTTAGTGATTACATAAGGAAGATTATACCTAACACTTCAATTCTGTAGCCCATTTGTAAAGTACTATTTTAGCATTTTTGTCATACTATAGAAAAGTTCATTTATTGAGTCTTGTCTCAGAGTGTCTTTGCAATAACTTCCTGTAAAAGCCCAGTAATTCATACTCTGTGGAGACATGTTTTCTGTGTTTAAGGAAATAATAAAAAGTGTGTAATTACATTTTGACTTACAGGTCAAATATAACTATAATTTCTGGAAAATTATAATTTCCTCTTTTATATTTACAGGCTTTTATATTTACAGGCATTATGTCTGTATCTGAAAGCCATTTACCTACTTTATAGTACACACTATCGCTATTTTATGAGGTCTGTGTACCACAAAATACTAAATACTTTGGCTCTGATCCTGAAGAGGAGTTATATGCAACAATAAGAAAACAATACGAAGCCCTTGAGGACTGCATTTATGCCTTCAAAGCTTGATCTACCACAATAATAATATCAAATCAGAAATCTTGAGTATTTAGACAAATGTCCTCAAAATCTGTAGTATGTACATCAAAGAATTTGGCCAAAACTTATCTTTAATTACTTTACATAAGAACTCAGCCCTGCAGCAGAGTGTACTCCTATGGTCTCAAAGGGACTCAGGCAATTAACGCTTTATACAAACTGTCTGGAATACTTTTATTTCTTCTGTGCTGTTTAGTGAACTTGATATCTCTGCCTTTGTTTGCTGTACTTTATGCAATACCAGTCTGTTTTCTCCCTTGACAGCTTTAGCATGATCCTTTTCACAGCAAAATTACATTTTTCCCTGTCTTTTCAGCAGCTAACTTAAAAATAATTTACTTTCTTCTTCACAGACTGTTTACAGAGCTTTCCATCACCAGGTGTTACCTCAGATAGGAGCTCTAGCTTACTTATCTAAAGACTAACTACCATTCTCTGGGTATGGATACCTTCTTCAAAATTTGCTTGTATCTAAGGAATGTAACTGTTGCCACTGCAAAAGAAACATTTTCTTATTGAAAAATTCTCAGATATAGTTTAGGTGTTCTGTATTCATTGCCCTTGAATCTCGAGAGACTAACAGTCATATGGCAAGTTCTGTGCAAAAAGACACGTAAGATTGAGAATATTTAGATAGAACTTTGGTTGCTGTGCAAGATTTTTGGGGTTCATTCACCAGCATTATCTTTATACTAATAATAGTTTCTATAATATAATTAATGGTTTCTATATTTATATAACATTTAATACTATTAACTGTTGTATAGTTAATGAAAGATGAGTGTTATGTGAGATGAATGATGTACGCGTCAAGTCCCAAATTCATCCAGTTAATCTTCTAAAGTAGTGTATAAAATTGTATATGGTACTCTCATTTCATCCTCAAGAGAAAAGATAGAATGCTCACGTTTCTAATAAGCAAGGTCTGCCTCTGCATATTCAAACTTGTGGTATTTCATGTATTTTCATATATATTCCTTTCTACTGGGCCTAAATGTTGGCAACCACCCTTCATATGTTTGTATAAACATGGAGTTCATATAAAGCTTGTTTCTCTCAAACTGTCTTCATGTTCAGACATGCAGATCCATACAATATGCACTCAAGAGTCACTGCATTCAAAGGTAGTGCTGGTCAAAGTTTACACAGCCGTAGAGAGCCAGATGAGGCACATACAAAACTTTTCTAAGACTGGAAACTTTTATTCCAGGTCTTGGGAAGTGATAGCAGTGTGTAAGAAGGAGGTATAAGGAAAACCAAGGCACAGTTAGGAATGCGCCAAGCAAAAGGTGCTTGACCATTGGTATCACTTATTGGTTATGAATAACATAAAACTTTTACTGCTGTTAAGAATTATGGAAAAGAGAGGGTTACTTTACTATTAGGCTCTCTCCAGCTTTTTCCTTCAGAGAAAAGCAATAAAAGGGATGGAGGGGCCAGAGAGATTGATTTATTTGGGAATAAAAAAAGTCTTGTGTATGTGTGGCTTGACTAAATAATGATTAAGGGACTAACACTAACACTATAAAATGCTGCTTAGCAAACAATCATGTAAGGGAAAAGTGTGGGGCTAGATGTACTATTACTTAATAGTTGTGTTGCAGTTGTGCTTAGTGGACCCCATCTATGTTAGCTGCAACACAAGCATTCAGTAGGAAACGGTGCCTGGATGTTTCACAGTGGGAACAAGAAGGAGGAGGACATACCTTGCAACAGACTCACACAGCATGGGGGTCACTAAGCTAGCAGCAGAAGTTCAGAGTTTTAGTCAAGACATCTGAGTTTAGCAGTTTCACTGGTAATTTCTCTGAAACACACCTCTGCTTCTGATTCAATAGGCATAACAAGAGTATTATTTCAGAGATGTTGTCTGGTTCTCATTGTGTTGGGCTTAGACCCATTATAGCTGTAAAGAATACTGCAACACTCCTTTGCAAAAGGTAAAACTAGCCATCCAGCTAACAGGATACAGACACTATTAGATGAGAAACATGCTCATTATCCATGCTCATCATCTCCTGAAGTAAGTAGCAAAGTACAAATAATGGAGATCCATATGTGTGTTGTTAGAGGTTTTCATGGCAAAGCTTTTAAAAAGTGAAAGTGTTTTTATTTGCCGGCCCACAGCCCTTTCCACAGTGAGACCAAACTCTGTTTTGTCTCTTTCTCAATGCTTACATGCAATGAAATGTTTAAGCGTTTTTGAGCACCCCACCTTCCAGCTGTTCTGCTTCACATAAACTTAAACTTGCTGTGCTCATCCCAGAATCTCCTGTTGAATCCAGTCCCATCTGCACTTCATGCATGACTCATTGCCATGGTGAAACTTCCAACACAGCCAAAATCACTTTCCTTCTGGCCCTTTCATAGTCAGGAGCCATCATCTGCAGAAGAAGGTTCAGATCTGGAGCATTGTCAAGATGGCCACGAAGTCAATGTGGACTCACTGTCCAAAATGGGGGAGCAGCCCTTGGTAGCCACTGCTGTAGGCACCATTCAGCACTTCCACAGTACAGTGCCTTGGGTGTCCCAGAAGGTCAGAACCAAAAAGAAAGGATTTGGCAGTTGCATATTTGCCTGTGGGTTAATAGATGTCAGGGTAACAAGCACATTGTCTGAAACAACACTTTCCATGCACGTTCTCTTTGCAGACCAATCCAACACAGGCAAGCTTAGAGTTTAAGATTTTATCCTTGCAACTAGGCTTCATTGTCTCCAAAGATATATGTCATAACCTCTCCTAAGGAAGTAATAGAGGGTTTGACTGCAGCTAATCTGAAAATAATGTTTTCATAGTTCAGAAAATTCAGAAGTAATTTCTGTTCAGAGCAGAAAGAATAATTTCTCTGTAAGACAGATGTGTAGAGAGCCTTAGAGTAAACACCAGTACCATCTGGATGGCATGTCACCCTACCCAGATGGAAAATTGCTACTTAGTACTGGCTATGGGCAGAGTTGTGTAAAAATACTGTAGAATTTCAGATTAAAAAATGTTGGAAAATTCATTTAAATTACCAGTAACTACTTCATCATTTCTTGGAGTCTGAAGGAAAAAAACTCAAAAAACTCTAAGAAAATAAGCAGAGCTTACTGCTATAACAAAACAGGACTCTGCATTCAGAAGTTTTCAATTAATGATAAATATTTTCTTTCTTTTAAATGCGCTAAGTATAAATACTGAAGAAAGCTCAGCTTGTACTTTTTTCATCTGGCAGGTACTTTGATTACTGCCTCTCATTTCTTCTAAAAAACCAAAAAAACTGCAAAAAAACAACAACAAAAAAGGAAACAATATTACATAAGAATGATATGTAGATAAGAAAATTGATTATTTCCTGGAAGGTAGTGTTTTGAGATTAGTTCAGATCTAGATTTAAGACTGTTCTGAGAGAACTGTGTATGTTATTTGACAAAATCTTTGGAGGAGAGAACAAGTATATTCCTCTGTCCACTGTTTTTTCTATGCTGAATTAAATCTCTAACCTATCATAGAAATAAATAGAGATCATTCAAAAGAGTTTAGAAACTGTGTTCAAAGGCCTATACAGGAAGAATAAATATTTTGCTTCTGACCCTGTTGACACTGTCAACACTTACAGTGGATATTAAAGCATTTTCCTAGCCCTTCCCAAAAGTAACACCCAGAGAAACAGAGTTTCTAGGAACCTCAGTCCAGACTTGCTCTGATTCATTTCTCTGAAATACAAGAGAACATTCTCATAGTGGCAGTGAATGAAATGAAGCTGTTGCAGTGCTGTGAATGAGAGTCCCCAGGTGCTCCTTGGCTTCAAGGCGCATTGCTGTTTACAGCAGCCTCTCACTTCCAGGGATGGAAACGCACATTGTGTAAACATTCCGATTATGCTGTGAGGCCCCATTGTGTGGCTAAGGACAGCAGCCCTTTCCTGCCCTCTCCCCATGCCCTGCAGTCCAGCAGAGAGTGCAGCTTGTTCCTGCTCCCCCCATCCTTCCCACACTGTCTGCTGCTCCTTCTGGCACCCTCCTCCAAAGCTGGAAGGTCTTCCTGCAAATACATCTAAGGCAGCCTGATCTAAAACCCTGGAAACCCTTTTGACTTCATCAGTACAGGAGAGTACCCCTAAATAATTCTTCATTTACTCTCTAAAGGAAATGGCACTGGAAAAACACCACCTATACCTTGGAAAGTCTACCACTTCTGGAGAAGGAAATACTCACTGACATTCCAGACTGTCCAGCTAGCTGGTTTTCAGCTACTGGCAGAAATCTTTCTCTCAGTGTCTGTGCTCACCACCAAGAGAACACTAACTTCTTCTGCAAGCCCCACTGAAATGCTAAAATGTATAATAGTAGAAAGAGAACTCACAGTGGCTTTTCTTTTAGGTAAACATGATGGTGTGTATTAAAACCAATTGATTTAAGGAATTTTGATGATAAACAATAATTATAAAAGAAAGAAATAGTATAATCAGACTGCATCAGAAAATTTAAGCAGGTCCATGAAGAATGTTGACTAGCAAGGAAAAATAAATGCTAATTTTCCTTTCTAACTTCTGCTGCAGATTTGCTGAATTTAAAAGCCTCTCAACTGCAATAATAACAGTTACGCAATATTTCCTAACCGCCCCCAAGGCAAACTCAGATCCTGACTGAAAGTGTCACATTCTCTATTTTGTTTATTCTCATATAGATTCTGCAAGGATGAATTTCTTCTTGCTACATCTATATAGCCATGTTGCCATCAGGTAGATAACCTGATCTGTATGTGGTTAGTTGTTGATTTGCATGGTGATTGGTGAAAGAACTGGTAAATAATTTGCTACACTGTTTTTTCCAAGAATTACAGTATTTCAACATTCACCCATGGGTACATCTATTGTTCATAATTGATGACTGAATTACAATTTTGTCCACTGTTCCTGTAATACATATCAATCTGAATAATAAGTTACTTTTGTTGGAATAACTGCCTTTAAGTCAATGATTCACAATAGCTGAAACAACAGCTGAAGCTTTGTCCCCTTTTGTTCATATTTCGGAATACAGCACTGATCGTGATTGCCAAAAATGTGCTGAATACAATGTGGAAGTATCTGGATTGAAGGTGAATCAAACCACATGAAGGCTCAAATGCATCAGTGTGTTGCAGCACTTCGTGTCAGTCCTCCCAGTGCAACACATCCTCCTTCTCCTTTTCCTCCTTGTCCTTTTCCTCTTTGCCGCTGCTTACAGCAGGTGATCTGAGCCTGGCACTGTTATATCCTTTTTCCAGCTCAAGTGGGCTTATGATAGGCTTAAAATGCTTTAAACTGCTGTGAACACAGATGTTGGCATGTTGAGTTACTGATCTGTGCTGCTTCTTGTGTGGTTAACTGGCTCAACTCCAGGGAACATAAACTCCACCTGTCCTCTAAGAGGCTTCCTGCCCTGAAGAGCAAATTCTCTTAAACAGGACTTTATTTCCTGATAGATAGACACTTCCATCTGCCAGGTGCATTTTAATTTTCTCAGCTTTATTGGACATCATGATGTAAGTCATTTAATCAACAGGGCCAGAATTTTCTAGCATGTGGTTAGAACATAATCAGAGTTAGGTTTCAGATTTGGATTAATGTTTAAATCATACATGGAATTTTGAATTATGTTACTAAAGTATTCTTGACCTTTCAGTTGATAACTGATTTTTTCCAAATATGGTATTCACCTTAGTATTTTTTTTCCTTTCCAAGATGCTTATTCTGAGCTATGATTATTTCTTGTGCAATGATTATCAAATAATTCTTGAAACTTCAAGTAGATGGTTAAGAAAACCCTAAGGGCTCCCAACAAAAGAGGATAAGAAACAAGAACTTTTAAAATCAGACACAAGGTACCATAGTAGAGTCTTCTTGGTGTGGGGTGGATTTAAGAGGTAGGACCTTCTTCATATTGAAGGTGATTGCATTAAGCCAGATATAACAAACTTTCCCACTGAAATCTACATAAAAAAGACATTTGTAAAATATATGGTGACCCAACTTGTTCAAAATGTGCCCAAGTTTTCGAACTAAAGATTTAGATACAGATATCTTTGCAAAAGATATTAACCTTTCCTACTATGTGAATCTAAACCATGTTTTCCTAGAAAACTGAAATGAGAAGTTTATTAGGAAAAGTATTTGGCATAGGTGGGCAGATTTTGCTTGAAGAAGTTACTGAATCCTTTGGTATGGCTGTATTCATGTGATGTTTTCCACTAAATAGGTCCATGTATTGGTGATTCAAAGCAATCAAGACTACAGCTTAGTGTCCAAGCCACTGACCTTAGAGACAGAAATCAAAAGCTGCATGCACAAAAAAGTAAAGAGGAAAAGGTTTTGTCTTTCAGGACAAGACTTCCTGGAGACACAAATCTTTGAGGACATGAGGTTTGACTCAGCTGGCTGAGCCCTCTTCCATGAGTGATGAATCTGTATTCCTCTCCCCTTAGAGTAATTGCATCATCACTGTCATCACTTCAGAGCAGGGACAAGATGTGTTTCTTTTTCTTGAAATTGTTTCTATCATCTGTTATGCTTCATATGAAGGAATTTCCCAAATTATTTTGCACTTGTCATTCCCACTATGAGATGATGTATCTTTCCTGTCTTCCCTCTCAGGCATATAAGCAGTGTTTCAGTGTCATTATAAAGCTGTAACTGTCCCTTCTTCTACATGGTTTATAATTTGACTTTAAATTTAATATAACAAAAATTTTTAAAAAAGCATATTTTGAAATGTTCTTGGCAATGAATTCTTATATTTCTGGGAGCAAGTAATTGCAAGACAAGTGGAGAAATTATTATACATGGTTTTAAAATTTTCTTTTAGTTCTGGTTTTCATACAGGCAAACAGAGAGGAAAATACTGTGGTGTCCAGTGAGGGCAGAGAGGTCTGCTCAGACTTGAGGGAACATGTTAGTTTTCAATAAAAGATGCATTTGTATCCCATGAGCCAGGTTCTGTCCTGGATTCAAACTAAACCAAAACCCCCATGCACAATGTATATATTCAAACTTTTCAATTTCACCTCATCCATGTCAAAAAATCAGTCTCCCAAACTTTTTTAAGGGGTTACAAATCTATTGGCTATCAGAATCCACTTTTGAAAACTTACTAAAATACACAATCTTGTACAGGACACTTAAGACCTCCTAAATTAGGATAATGCTTACTGAGCTGGCAGGGAAACTACAAAGATCAGTTATTTTCTTTAAATTGAAACTTTGAGGTTTCAGTCACAAAATAAATGGAAGATTATATAATATGTCCTGAAAGAACATAAAAGAACTTAGCATCTGGTTATTTCCATTGGAGATGCTACATATGTAAACAATATATTTAGCTTCCTTAAATCACATGAAGGAAATACTTGGAACGGAAACCAAACCCATTCCAGGATGTTAATGCTTCTAAAATTTAGCTCATATTTCTTTTCATCTAGAGATGGTTGATTAGAATGTATAAAATGTTTGAAATACACTTCCTAGTGAAAAACACTAAATAAATACAGGGTGGTTTTTTTTTTTAATTGTGTTAAAAAATTAATTAAACATTAAGTAATTAATTTACTAGTAATTAGTACTACTAATTAGTAAGTTACTAAATTAAATTATCTAGCAATTAAGTAGTACTGAATTATATAATGAAGCTGTAGGTTATTCCTTCCAGAAATATGTGAAATTAAAGAATATTTGAATTTTTGATGATGTTTGATCCCTTTTTCTGAAAAATATCCAAGCTTAATGAACCTGAATTTTCAATATTTTAAAATTATATTGCTTCACTTCTACATTGTGTTAGAAGAAATTTTAGAGTATACTAGTCAATAGGACAGAAGTAAGACAGAATCACTATACAGTAAATAAATAGATTATTACCTACAACACCTGCTTCTGGTGCCATAACTGCTGACCTTCTCTCTTATTATTTAGAATTTACTTTTAGCTCTCTGAGCTGCCCATGACTACAAGTAGAATATATGCAGCCTCTGGCATTGAAACCATGAGGTTATATTGTGTACTGAAAAAGTAGATACACCTCAAGCTGGTCAAAGCTGTGACAAGCTGAATTCCAGTAAAATTCCAGGAAGAATTATTGAATTGGTTTGGTTGTTGGAGCGTTCAGATTTCTTGCTTTGATATTACTTTGGATATTCTTTTCTCGTCATTGGAGGAAGGAGTTAGATCTGAAATAAAGGCACTTTTCCACTAAACCTCTTCTGTAGAATTTGAATGAACAAAATATTAAAAGGTACTTCCCAGGAAATTAAAGACTTCAATTAGCCCTAAATAATTAAAATAATTAAGTTTGAATCAAAAGTTTATTTGTTTATGCTACTCAAATTAATTTAGATTTTTTTTTTTTTTTTGCTGCCCTTCAAATGTTGTCATTCTAGAAAATAAGTCATGGACATCTGAGTTAATAGTGTAAAAAAAATAGCAGAATACTAGAAATAAATAACATTTTTGATTTTCTTAAAGAAAAACCCCAAAACAACCAACCAAACAAAAAATCCACCACCACCATAACCAAAAAATCCCAGAAACCTGTTGTAGGTCACTTTACATGAAAAACCATTCTGAACTCAGAATTTGGCAAATGCAAATTATAACACTTTCAAATACAAGTGATGCAAGTGTTTAATCCCTATGTTCCACTATCAGATGATCTAGAAGGCATATCCTTTTGTAACCAAAGGGATTTCTGGGTTTTAAGATAGGTGAATGAGCAGGTTCAGAAATGTGCATCAGCTCTGATGGGACAGGAAAGCTTTTGAAGCATTGAATTTTGTCCTTTATTATTAAATTAACATCAGTTTGGAGCTTAAAAAGAAAAGGCCAGTTGCCAGAAAAAATAAATAATGTGCATGTTAATGTTGCCACCTGACCTGGAAAATATTTCCATGTTCTGCAGTGGTCTGTCATTTTTAATTTGAAGCCATAAGGAAATATAATTAGTCTGGATTTCTCATTAATAATAGAACTTCTGAAATGAGTAAAAATTAGGCCACCTTCAAGTTGCTATAATACAGCATGCTTAATTAGAAAATTTAGTTATTTCTCTCTACAAAATGGTAGAGGCAGAAAGAGACCCAAGAGTGAGGTAAGACTTTCATTTCAGTTAAACTCATTCCAATTGCTCAGGAAATGGTTGGACTCTGAGAAACCACCATTTGTATTAATGCTTTTAAATTAAACCTTTATAATACATCTTGCACTTCTGTACCACCTTCATCCCATCTTTAACACCAACATCCAGAACCATCACTGAAAGCAGGATTGGAGTGGAAGCTCAAGAACTGTAACTGATGGACCAATGTTCCCCAAAGAAATTCCATGGAAAGGAAGGGAGGCACAGACTGGGGAAGACAAAGGCAGTTAAGAGGAAGTTATTTCCTCAGTGATTTACAGCTCCATTTCACATGAGTGACACATTTGATCTAGTTTCTACACTGGACTTTTTCTTTCTCACTGGACATCTGCTGCTCAAAAAGATCAGTCTTTTTGTCAGACTCTCTGTGTATGGTCAATGTTGTTGAATAATGAATTAAAGTGAAGAGAATCTGATAAGCAGAAATAACTCTAATACATGAAATTTTGTAATAGTATGAATTAAGGGCAGAAAATAAGTCATCCACAGCTCTCAAAGTCTGAACACAAAGTTGTGTAGTTGACATGCTGCTGTTCCTTTAGAAGCATAATTGGATGTCTGTACCTATGAAAATGGTACAGAATGGTTTTTTGCATATTTAGTTCTTCTCTTGCAAATGAACAGTTCTCTGTTCTGCTTATTACCTCCAAGCATTGAAGAACAGCTTTTGCTGTGATACACTCTTTTTTTTGGTCAGCCTTACCTTTCAATAGTGATGGAAATTAAGATGTCCCCCAAAACTTGCATTTCTTGTGTAATATTTTTGCTTTCTACCAGTTGCACTCCTGTCCTCTCTGAAACACATTCTTTTCTGATGTTCTCCATCCAAAACAATTTAAGATGCTTGATAGAACTACAGTTTTTATGTGAGATTAGGTTTTTATCTTTAACAGTTATGATTTAACAGTGACTGTCATGCACATGTTTTGGTTTTGATTATCTTATGAACTTCACATCTGTCACCTATAAAAGGAAAGTATTTTCCTCCTCTTCTGAAACAAAATTGAAAAAAAAGATTCAGGTTGGATTTCAACCTTCTTACTTAACCATATGGAAGGAAGACAAAATCTAAAAGAAAAAAATGCAGAGATAATTCTGATATGTTTGAGTTTGGATTGAAGCCTAAAGTTCTGTAGCACAAAGTTTTGTAAAGTTCTTCTAAAATGTTCCTGTTATTAATTTATGAAGATATTGAGGATAACAGTAAAATTTTTAAGAGTTCATAAGTAACTTCATTTCCTAAGGAAAAGAGGCTTTTGTGTGTGTGTATGCATGAAGCCTCTTATCAGCTTTTAGAGCCTCTGTCCCATCTCAACCACAATAAATGGAAAAGTGCAAGACATTGTTTTTAGGAGTCATAAAAACAGAATCATGGATAAAGCAGAAAAACTGTATTAGAGGGAGGTTATAGTGGACAACACTTATATTTCATAGAGAGAATCTGACACAAGAGCTCACACTCAATATACAAATCAATAGGAAAGTGAGCTTAGTTGCTTCTGTTCCTCACAGCATCATATTTATGGTACTTAACTCAGTAGTAATCATTTTGAGAGAGAGAACTTTGACTTTTGTGTTCATTAGCAATGATGGCATTCACTTCAGTCAAGGAGTCCACAAACCACATTACAGCCTTTCCTTTCTTGACAAAAAGCTGAGAGGGCTCATACAAAGCATCTTCCACCCTGATTAAAGTTACAGCATACTTTTTTCCCATTCCTGTCCCATTCTCGAAATTCCAATTTCTCCAAACAAGACAAATTAAAAAAGGAAAAGTAAATAAGAAACAACTCTGTGTTTTGAAACAAAACCTAGGAAAAGACATTGAACAAAAGACAGGACTGATTGTTTTAATCTTTAAAGGAAAAGCAGTTAAAACTATGTGATACATAAGATGCACAAATGACCAGCCTTTTTGACTACATCTTCTCTTTCCATAATTTTATGAAAAGGTAGGATTATTTTGCCTTCCCAGTAGGCTTCCCAGTATTTTCTGGATAAATCTTTCACTTTTTAGTGTGGCTTCTCCCTCTCTTCACAAACAGGCTTGGAACTTAATTCAAATGCTTTATAAATATTTTTCCTTGCAGTTTTGTAGATAAGAGACTAAACCTAGCATATAGCCCAAACAGCTTTCACATCTCTCCTCATCCTGTAACCAGTAACTGCTATTGATGCTATCACAACAAATTTTCTCAAGAGGGGAAAACAGTCTAAGGATTAGAGTGTGCAATTTTCAAGATCTGATTTTGATTCTCTGCTGTACCACAAATACATTATGTGATACTGAGGCCATACCTACAGTAGGATTGAGGTTCAGAAAGTAAGATTTAATAACATTTAGAGACCTAACCTTTCATTAGAGCAATCTCCACAACCCAATACTTCTGTTTGCTCTGGAAAATTTCTCACAATGTTGGAAATGTTGCATTAGGAAATTTTGCATAGAAATAGAAACTCCATGAACAAAAGAGAAGAGAAATAAAAGTCAAAAAACTTTATTCTCTGAAGTCCTGAGGAGAAAACATTTTTAAATCAATATCCTCATAAGTCTGAGGTCTTTTAAAGAAAACTTTGTGGTATCTGATATTTTGACACATATAACAGTAGATGTTCTGATCACTAAACAAACATCTTTATTCTTTTTGCAGGCAGATACACCTCCAGCATCACACAATTTTCCTATAGTGATTTCCAATGTGAGCATCGTAATTGCACTATTTATCTTAAACTAGTCATGTATTTGAATAATGTGTTCTGTAGCTGGCCAGTGATTACACACCAGATGTGAGAAACAGAGACTGGAAACCACAACAGATAAATAGAAAAAAAAAAAAAAAAGTAGAGAAAAAATTCAGCAAATTAACTAAAGTAAATCCTGCCCCATAATTCCATGTGAATTATGCAGTCCTTTTAGAAACTGTTGCTTGTGGTTCCTTTGAAAATTTATTTATCCGGTGGAGGAATTTTCCTTTTCTCAGGGAAAGTATAAAATGGATTTAACTCATAGTTTAGATGCAGATCTAGCAAGATTTTAAAATCATTAATAAATGGCAAAATATTTCAGGCTTGCTTCAATGCTAAAAATGAAATTGTGATGAATTTCAGGCATATATGACTGTAGTCTCAACATTTCAAAGCTCCTGACACTTTGTGGGGGGGGGGGCAGGGGATGTGTGAGGAATTTAGGAAAAAAAAAAAAGCAGGAAAAGAAAACTTCAGGCAGCTTCGAAAGAATACTAGTTATAATGAATAAAAGCTCTTCCAGCCACATGGTCTGGAGAGTGCATAAGTGCTAGTTCTTAGACAGGGAGAAAACATCTAAAGCACTTGTTACTCTTACCCACTTTGGGACTTCAGACTGGAGAACAGTTGTATATTTAAGGCTGGTATTTATAATTTTAAACACTAAATTGTGGTCATTTTTGGACTACACTATAACATAATGCAAAACAAGACTCTTTCAAATAAACAATTCTGTTATAAATAACATGATTTATATCATTTTCTTTCAACATTTGTTTTTACGTTCTGGAGTATTTCCTTAAAGAAAAAATAAATGTATTGCTTCCCTAGAACACATTGTTTAAGCAACTTAATATTTAACACAGATTCTTGGACATTTTATAATGGGAAAAATGTTTGTCCAAATTTACAATGAAAACATTTAAGGATCCTGTACTATACTAACTCTATACATCAATATATTGCTGTGATATTGCTGTGATATTGCTTTTGTGGAGGACAGTTCCAGAGGTTTAATTGAATTTCCTTGTCCTGCAATTTCTAATGATAGCAAATCAGATTTTTTAAAAAATTAAATATTTATTAAGACAAATGAACAGACAAAAGATAACAGATAAAAGGTCTTAATCAGAATAACTACACCACATAAACCTTATAGAACTACTAGTAGATTATATAAATTTAATGGAGAGAAAAGTATATTAGGATAAAGTATTTATTAAATACTCTGAGATATAAGAATGAAATAATGACTTTCACTGAATTTTCTTGCAATTTATATCAGTGTAAGAAGATAAACAGAACCAAGTCCAGAGTTTTTTAGTCTTTCTTTAGAACTTTGGAGTTTGTATAATATAAATGTGTGGAGCTTTCACACATTTCAATCTTCTTTTATTTTCTAACTTTCATTTTCTAACATAAACATTTGATATGAAAACTGTCAAAAAATATCTAGTATTTACCAGTCAGGAACCACATGTTCACTCTTTCTTGGCACAGGAATGGCCTCTGGTATGCAGTGGGAATTACCCCACATTCAAAGAATAAACCTATTTGACAGCGTATGAATTTTCTCTTAGGAAACTGTACTCAGGAAACTGTACTTTTCCACTGCATAATTACACCTAGTATCTTGCATATAAGTTGTTTGCTGAGGTCTTCACATTACTTTTGAAAGTACGTCTAGAAATAGTGTTCTTTTCTATATTCTCTTTTTCAATGAAATAGTTATTTTTAAAGAATCTTTCTAAATCATAACTTGTGACCTGAATGTTATAGAATAAATGGTCAGAACTCTTCACTGCATTCTGATGTTCCTTGTGCTGTGCCAGTACATAGCCCTGCTTTCACTCACATGACACTTAATATGCTTACTCGTGTGTTAATCCTGCACACTCCAGGCTCCTGCATAGGAATCTTTAATCCCTTTAGATGTCTGCAGTAATTTATTATATTATATCACAATATGCTTGAAAACCAGAGATTTTAATCAAGCAAGCATATATCACATACATATATGTGTATATATATATATGTCTATATATATATATAATTTTTTAAGAACCACACTTATTTGTAGGTATTAACCCAGTTAAGTTAAAGCCTTCTTTTGTGTCTTGATCATAATGTTTAAGAAAAAAAATTATCCAGTACTTCACAAGCCCTACATGTCCAGTCAGGCTTGTGCATTCAAGCATAAATCAAATATGGATAATAAAGGCTCTGTCTCGAGGCTGCACAGGTTGAGATTGAGAAGACCTTTCCATGAATGCACAGGTTTTATGTAATTGAAACTTCTAACTACCTCTTTGTCAGTTCCTGGACCACTCATCTTATGCAGAGTCAGCAGATCTGGAAGAAATACTTTTGCTCAATACCTAACAGATGGTGCCACTTAAGACAAGGCTGACTCAGCACTGGGGCTGCAAATATTTCAAAAGAGATTGAAAGATTTTGTTAGCTTTTACTTTCTTAGCTTGCAACATATTGTGACAAAAACGTGGGGGAAAATTTCTTGTTTCCCATGTTGGACAGAAGACTGTGGATATTACATCTTGAAAGAGATTTGTTGCTCTCCTTGCAATGATTGCCATTCCCTTTCTCACACCATGTTTGAGTCATTGCCCAACAACATTCTACAAATAAGAATGGAGATTTCTTGTGCAAGAGCCAATTACTTATATCTAGTACATAATCAATCACGGCAGTTATTCATGACAACCATGTGTAGCAGAGCCACAAAACTGGACTGAGGCCTTATCTATGCACCCACGAAAGAAATAGTCCCCACCTAAGAGAATCTCAGTCAATAAAGAATAGACAAAAGAATGGGAATTAAAGAAGGGTGGCACTTCCAAAGCACCAGGGGAAGCCTCATATTTCACTGGACATTTTCTGAAATTCCAGTCATGCCCTCTCCTCTGCAGCTGACATACTTGCAGACAAGACAAATTACTTCTTTTTCATTCTCTAGTCTGTGTGTTTTTAGAGAGAAGATTCAGTGGAACTAAGACTGTGTCTCACAGTGGACTGGGAACTTACTCTATGCCAGATTCTTAAACATTTTTCTAACAAAAAAGTAATATTAATGAATTATGAAATTGATGACTGAGAGATATTCCTTAAATTATCTTCTCTTATTTTTTTTATTTTAGCAGCTGGCTTCATAAAGTGCAAGATATACATTCATTATAGTGCTGGCTCACCATCAAGACCATTTTTCTTCATTTCTACTTTTGCAGTTTGGAACGTGGCTCACAGAAATCCCATGGGATAAATCTTTTCTGCACTTGCAAACTCCTTCACTTGCAGGCAGATAATACAAGCATGACTTTCTGTCTTATTAACACATTGGTTAAGTTTTATTTTATTAGAACAGAACACAAACAATTCTGACTTCAGCGATGATGTTAGGAAAGTCACTGATGGACTTTTTCCTCTGTTATCCCTTGCCTGTACTTGTTTATCTGCCATGTTTGTATGTAAATTTTGGGTTACATCATCCCAGCTTCTTATATCACATTTATATGGCATAATGAACACCTTGCTAAACTCCTATTCCCCTAATTTCACTGTCAAAAAGACATTGATTCAATGATGAATCCTAAATAACTGAAAAAAGAAGAAAACAGTACATTATATTTCCAGCTCTAAGAATGACCTTACAATATAGGAGAAAATCATATCAAAAGCATATTGCAAAGAGAGAACAGTCCCTTATAAAAAAGGAAACCTGTAATGACATGGCACTTAAAAGACTGACTCAAACAACTTAAGGGTGTATACCATTCTAACTGCTAGCTATAGATGCACCTAGCTATTCATGCTACTTCATCTCATCTATCCTATCCTATGTCCCCATCTATCCCATAAAAATTTAATTTTTCATGAATGATGTCGGATGAGGAAGATAATGTTAGAATCTCCCATGTTTGCTCTCAGATAAAATGTTTTAACCTTCATAGCTGTAAAGTTATACAGTTATTTCTCAAGTCCTTCCTATACAAAACAATAACGTTTTATCCAATTTTATCCAGTGGAATGTTTTTCTTTAGGTTTCAATTCCTTGGCCAATTTGCAATCTGTAAGATTTCAGAATGCCCATTCCTAGTAAATTAATTTAATGTAGACTAAATTTTAATTATGTAAACTTAAACACTTCGAAAAGCGAGTAGACTTGACTACTGCTAGGGCGGGGATTACTTATTTATCTCTTCTTCTGCTGTGGTAAAACTTTTCAAAGGCATAAAATGCAATTCAAATCTCAGCATGTAGCTATCTCTTCATCAGAATTAACATTGAAAAGCTCAATGATGACAAATTCATTTTAGACCTTCTTTAAATGCATTCCTATAAAGAACCCAGGATAAAAGTCAAACATGAATTTCAATTTTCAACGGTCATCTTTTAAAGACCTCCTAATTACAAAAAATAATTAAAAATCTTCCTGATTCCAGCCAGGAAGGGGTTAATTTTTTTGCAGCTGCTCCTTTTTCAGAAGGAGCATGGCTAGGGCCTGGTGATTATTCTGTACCACCTCACCTTTCAGGTGAGCAGGGGAGGAAGGGATTCCTTCTGGCAGGCAGGGTGAAGCAATCAGCAGGGGTCAGGTCCTGTACTGCATGGTGGCAACCATTTTGAATCATTTGCCTGTCTTCTACACTCTCTTTTTATTATTGCTGTACTGTTAGTTTTCTTATCTAATTGCTGTCTCCAGGAAAATTTTCTTATCTCAACCCCTGATCTTTACCTTCTGTGCCTGCAGTTCTCCTCTCCAGCCTGTTGCAAGGGGAAGGGGAGGGAGATGGGAAAGTGAGTAAGCAGCTCAGGGTTGGGAGTCTTTCAGTGGGAACCCTAAACTGGGGGCTACCATTCCTAAACCATGACATGTGGAATGCATTATGGCTGTGACTTTTAAAAGAGTCTAGGAAGCCAGACATGTTTGGCAGAAAATATGAACATATTAACAATTTTGAAGTTTGGTTGTTCTATACCTTATGAGGCTAGAAGAAAAAAGTGTGATATAAGGTTCCAAGGAAAAATTAATATGCAAACAACTAGTCATTTCTAAAAACCTTAGCCTGATAATTTAAAGTCTGATCAGTAGGCTTGGCCTTCTTTACCTCTTCTTTTGCTTGTTCATACATGTGCTTATCTCACACTGCAGAAAACATATTGTACTTTTAGTAGGTGAGTAAATGTCATGGTTTGACACTGGCACAATGCCAGTGCTTCTATGAAGATACTTTCTCTTTGGCTTCTGCTGTGAGATGTGACCAGGAATAAGCAAAGCAGGCTCTTACTTAGGGAAAAAAGAACCAGAACTTTATTAACTACTCTACAACTACAGATAAAAAGGAACACACACACACACAGGGAAAATTAAAACTTCACAAATGCAGTTTCTTCCTCCCCTACCAAATTTCTAACACAATACATTTGTTCTTCAAATCACCGACTCTCAGTCTAGCACTACTCTTCAGACAATCAATCTTCAGTTCATCAAGAGGAGAGGAGTCTTTCTTGTGCCATGGGCTTCCCCTGGAAACACAGTTGAAGCTTCGTGTGTTTCTGTGTCACTTGTGGCACCGCCCGGAGTACATCTGCTGTCGTGACTTCTTCTTTTCCATGTCTAGTGCTCTCACTACTGAACATGGACCAGAACTGCTTCTAGGGTTGTCTTTTTTTAAGGATGCTCTGTCCCGTTCTAAAAAAGGCACAGTCTTTCTTTTGGGACACCTGTCCCCACAATCTCTCCTTTGGGACACTTGTCCCCCCCATATTTTCACCCCCTGGGGCCGAGGGGCATCAACACTGAACCTTCTTGGTTCTGAGGCCATTGCCTCCCCCTAGAATGCAGTCTCTGTGTCACAAGGAACATGGTACTGTCCATGGCTATACAAAAAGAGTCCAGCCAAAGCCACTCCATCATCTCTTCTCACTAGGATTCTTTTCTATTCTTCTACTATCTCTCACTCGCCCAGACCTCTTTCACACTGGCCCATTTCTTTCTTCATCTTCCACTCTATCTTCTAGAAAAGGTCAATGTTCTGTAAAGTTCTCATTCTCCAAAAAGGGGTTAAAAGCTCTTACAAGCGGCCGGCTGAACCCCCCCCTCTTCTCCGTCCCAGCCGTGCTGCCGGCACAGGCCCATGTTTATCAAGTCTCAAGGTTACAGTCCCAGGCAGCGGCTCTCTCTCTCTCTCTCTCTGTGTCTCTCAGGGGGGGCTGCCCGATGGCTCCCGGTGTCTCTCTCTCTCTCTCTTCCACCCTTCCACCCCCGGGCCCAGGCCTACCTCTCTCGGCCACATGGCTTTTCCCCTCCCCCTGCCCAGCCAGCAGCTGGGCCGGGGGAGAGACCCGAACTCTTTCCCGCCGGAAACTCAAGAGGACCCTCCCAGGGGAGAGCTCTGCTTTTAACTCCGTGTTCTCAGAGGCGTGTCCATGTCTCAATGGTCAGGTTAAATGCCAATATTAAAATCTGAATATCCATTGGCCAAAAACACAGCATCCCAAAAAACACATTTCCTGTCAAACCACCACAGTAAATGAGAAAAATTACATCAATATATAAAAAAAAAGTTGGTGGAGACTGCCTTACATGAGGATTCAGAGGGAAAACATCCAAGAACAGCAAGTGGGTACAATCCTAATCGTGTGATCGCATGCTATGGAAGAACTGACCTAATGTTTCCTTGTTGCTAAGGTGGAGAAGCGACTGTCACCACTCCCATTCATGCTTTCTCTTTTATGATTTTGGTTACATGTTCTTCATCTGGTCTTCATCTGACTGCATAATGAGCCAATGTATTTGAGTCAATTGTCATAAGCTTATTTGCTTTAGATTTGGATCTGCTGAGTTACCGAGGTGAGTTTATCCAGGCAGGTCAGACAGTGTCTGGATGCAGCCCAAAGAAAAGATGTGCATCACTCAGCTGGAAGGGAGGCCGTGGGAATGTAGATGGAAGGAGGGATGGCTGGGAAGGGAAGGAAGGGAGTGGGAGGGACTCTTGATATTAGTGAGGTAGCAGGAAGATGCAACAGTGGGGTGACACAATAGCCATCCTTCTAGACAAAAACTAAGTAGATGAAATGCTGGCATCTTAGCTTTATATTTAGTCTACTACACTACTTGAAAACAGATGTTGAATAAATATGTATGCAGCAGCTTATAGAGCCTTTTAAAAAAATGAAGAGAAGACTGAACAAGATAAAATAACCATATGTCAAAAGTGTCAAGGGAAAGGATTCTTTTGGTTAGAATTCCCTTGTTAAAATTCCAAAATAAATGATTGTCTAAAAATAAGAAAAAGAAATTTATAGAAAAAGTCAGACATTTTCCTTCAAATTTA
Source organism: Molothrus ater (assembly GCF_012460135.2). Classification (NCBI taxonomy): domain Eukaryota; kingdom Metazoa; phylum Chordata; class Aves; order Passeriformes; family Icteridae; genus Molothrus; species Molothrus ater. The sequence continues at coordinate 134,604,930 of NC_050478.2, forward strand.
TAATGTGGCCTGAGACAAAGCCTTTAGGGCCTGATGCTAGAGTGTACTTATCAACAACATGTAAAAGCATATAAAAATAAATGAAATTAAATAATTTAAAATAAATAAAAAGTGAATGCAGTCTACATTTTACAGAATGGATCAATCCAGAAAAATCTACTCTTTATCAATTTTCTCTACATATTGGTTCTATTTTCCAGCAGGGACTGATCATCAATTTTGCCTAATGTGGCCTAGTATTACCTTTTATACAAAGATCTTTATGTTGAAAAACTTTCCAGCAGATATACTGTACTTTTGATTAACATGAGGAACAGTAAATTAGGCTGGACCAAGTATCAATGCCTGCAGAATTTTTCAGAGTATACTCAGACTCTCATTACTCAGTAATTTTCTACTGAAAACTATTTAAGATAGTCCTCCATCTACTTATCTTTACAGATTGAGAACTAACAGTAAAACAAAGGCCTATACAAAGTTAAGGTGTATCTAGATAATTAATATCTAGATACTTAAGTTTAAGAATCAAGCATGTTTTCTTAGGAAAGCAGGAAAATAGCTAAATAGTTTTGGTTTGGTTTTCTGTGGTTTGTTTTGTTTTGGTTTTGGGTTTTTTGGGGGGGGGGTTTGGTGTTTTCTTGACTGTTACTGACACTTTTTTTGGCTATGACAACTGGTTAGAACCTACAGTAATTTTGATTCGTAATTAAAACACTACTCTGTTATATCAGTTTTCCTGCCCCCCATCACCTGGCAATGTTTATACCGATAATCCAACTGGACTATAGCTGCTGCGCTTGCCTTCTCTGCCGTTTATATTGCTGGCAAAACAGTTTTTCTAGTTTTGCAAAATTCCCTTGGAATCTTCTGGTTTTTAAAAATTCAAAGCATTGGTAGGTTGGATTCAACCAGCTCTTCCAGGACTTTTTGGCTCATATTATTCAGACAATCAGATTAAACATGTATATCTATAGTAGAAGATTTTTTCCAATTCCCTGGGGGTTATAATGGCCTGAAAAAGCATTTCATTTTCTTAATCTGATACACATATAGCATTCTGCTTCTTACTAATTAGAGAACGTTAACATTTCTTGAACGTTAATTCCTTTTCTCCACTGTTGTTGACATCTTACCATCTGTGGCTAGTTATGAGCTTTTACCACCAAGAGAATTTTATTTTGTCTCCTAGTATTCTTTATTGCCTTTACTGTATAGTTCTCTGCTTTTCTGTAAGTGCACATATGTACTATGTTCAAAGGTATACACTATTTATAAGAGTACCTACAGAAGTTATCCAACACTGGATCATCAAGTTCATAGTGTGTGAATGTTGTTATTACAGTAACTGCTAAGAAAGGTATTGCTTTCACACTGTAGCTTCATATTACTTAATTTAGTTTTACTTATAGTACCTAGAGAGGTTTCATAAACTAGTAAAGTCATCTAAAAATATTTCATATTCCATCTTTAGATCAGACATTTATGTTATACAAATACCAGAACGTGTGTCTGTCTTTTCAATAACATGACAAAGATCTCCTTACAAGTTTTACTTTCTTTGAATTCAGAACCTAATTGCAAGTTCAGACCTCATTTCCAAATAATCTCTTCTCAACAGAAATAATTAAAGTCGTTTACTTTCAGAGACATGCAGCTTTTTTTTAAATGTTTAAGTTTGTTCACTTAAATGCATAGGTTATTTAACATTTCAAGTCTTATACTAAAATGGCAAAGCATCTAGCCAAGGAATGCAGATCATCTTTGCTCCCATAAATCAATTTCTGACCTTTCTGCTTGAGACTGAGTCTGTCTTCTTATCTTCTGTAACTGAACTCAAATACTATTGAGTTTTCAGTGACACAACTCCAAGACTTGAGCACACCTCACGAATTCCTCACAGGACGGCCTTCTCTTCATTATAATTCTAGAGATCATTAAAGAGCTAGAACAAATGGGAAGGGAACCCACTTGATCTCAGGGCTAAGTGAAGACCATATACAACCAAGGGGCAGGAAGACAGGAGCTGAGGATATTGACTGGGCAATGAGCTCGTGGGCTGAGCAGGGGGAAAGCCAGTAGCTGGTAACAGGGCAAGGGGCTGAACAAGGGCCAGGAGGTCACTGGCGGTCCCTGCAGCCTGACAAGGTGACAGGGCTGAAGACAGGACTGAGGACAAGGTATAAAATACAGGAGGGGTTAATTCAGAAGATGTGTCTGATGTCCATCTGGGGGACCAGGCTGCAGATAAATAATCCTACATCTCAACTCAGACATGTCTTAAGGACAATGTCCTTAGGCAGATTCCTGGGGCTGAGGATTTGGGCAGGGGGTCTAAAGGAGGCTGGTCAAGATTGCTGGGGGCTATCAGAGCTAGAAAAGGAGAACATGAAAATATGTACGTAGGTGTGCTACAGGGGACTTTTTACAGATGATGATGATGATGAAGACAGTGACAAATGGCCAGTGTGAACAGTTATTTTTGATATAGTCATCAACCTTGTTGGAAGGAACTGAATCTTTCTACTGAAACATGTGATGTTTCCTGTCCACTGACCCCAGCAAAAATTGTAAGCACCTTTCTGCACTGTGGTGCATGAAAAAAATTATGACAATACTTAGGATTTGTATAAAACCCATGGTTGCAGTAGGTAAAGATGCAGACTTATTTAGGAGCTTATTTTCTTTGTCAGATCTTCCCTGAAAGGAAATAACTGATACTGGCCATTTCAGCTGCCTCCAAAAGCCTGATTCTAAGTATTCTGTTATTTGATTTATTTATATATCAAAACAGACATTTCTATTACCTGCTATTTTACAATTGTCTCTTTCATTATTTCAGTCTGAAATAATCAAATTATGCCAGCACTATTCATGCATTGCCAGACCACATTTCTCCCAAAATTGATTGTTTCAGTCCACAGTTGATAAGGAGGTTGAAATTCACCACGGAATATGCTGAATTTCCTCCCATCATCAGAAAACGTATCTACCTATCAAAGTTTTCCCTGCTAACACCACACATTTAGAACACAGATTCTAAAGGGCTAGTGGACTTTACACATTTAAACCAAAAGACTAATGAACCCCCTGCCCCCCAAACTGGTACTACTTTGTATCCTTAGGACAAAGAGAGAGAAGATGCAGTCTGTCACTGCTCAGACACGTCTGCAAGGGGAACCCTGCAGTATCCTGTGAGCCCAGCAAGGTCTTGGAACTGAAACTGTGGGAAATGGTAAGGGAATGGTGGGAAGATCATGTGGAAGAAGAGTCTGATAGGCACTACTGTCTCTGTGTGTGTCATCTTGCACAATCTGCCTTGTAAATTTAGGAATGTAACTGATAGTTCACATTATATATTCTAAATTACATTCTAAAATAGAATTAAGAGTTACCTAAATGTGAAATTTTCACAAAGATTTTTTTTCTTAATTTACTTTTAATTCAGAATCTTGATCCTGAAAAATTACTTATTTTCATGCTATTGTCATTTGCAGAAAGGCTTATAGGCCTTTTAAGTTACATCAGATATTTTGGTCAAAAGTATATAAAACTTCTCAACTAGCAGCTTCCACTTTATTATTTGACAGACCTACAGTACTACTATTTTAAGTGAGTACAAATCATATGGGGTTTTTAAATATATTTTTTTTAAATAAATGCAGCAAGTATTAACAAGAGAGCTGTCTGGAGAGAACACATTAACACTGCTCCAAGCAAGCTACAATCTAGGGTTTCTGGTAGGGTCTGTCTTCCAATTTAATATCCTGGATATACAATATAGTCAGGTCACTGGCAAGATTAACATGGGAAAAGATAAATTTCTCAATTCAACTGCCACAGAGCATGATTGCATTCCATATAACACATACCAAGTTCAGGACAGCTAAGAAAACCAATGTTGGTATTTCAACTGTATGAGAAAGTTGGTTTTGGACATGGTAGCTAAGTGCATGAAATCCCTCATTTTTTAACTAGATTAAGCACCAAGCAAAACAGCATTTACTGTCTGACTGAAATAGCAAGTTCTAGAAAACTTTTGAAGCATTTCAGCTTCAGTAGGTTCAGGGGCCTTGGCATGCATAAAGACATACTACATAAATTTGATTTATATGGGCTTTTTGGTATGTCCCAAACTTTTTAAAAAAGGCTTGTAACCTTCTCCACAAATGTATTTCTATTCCTTAAAGGAAAGGCCTCCTGAAAATTTTATCACTTTCTTCCTATGGGCATGCAGAAGGAACAGCTTTTGTGAAAATTGATTGTTTTCAGAGTATAAATATTAGAGCCTGGAGAAAGTAGTAACATTTTAGCATGTGAATTTATAAGATAATTCAAAGTCACAAACCTATAGTATAACTTTTGTTGTTTCAATAAAATATAAAACAGCTCTAAATAAATAAATATAACAGGCTCCTATAAGAAAAATTCATATAGTTAATTTATAACTTTTATTTGCCCTGATTTTTTAAATTTGTTTTTGTTTTAATTGTTTTGGGTTTTGTTTGTTTGGTTTTTCTCAGTTAGTCTTTTTTTATTCCTTTGGGGCTCAGTACTTTCATGTGCCTGAGTGAATATTTCTTGACTTCAGATGCATATGCAGTTGTATATGGGTATAAGTATGTTGGTATCCATAAAACTGCACCATTTTCCCTTCCACATAAGTTGAAAAAATCAAATGGGGTATTTCATTTAAGGACCTACAAGTATGTAGACTACAATATGTGGGCTTTCTTCATTTTTTGCTATTGTTGTTGTTGAATTTCTTCAGTAGATTTAATAGAAAGGCATAATTTTATGAAATATTAATTAATCAATGTAGACCTGTATGAAAATTAACAATCAGAGAGAGTTTAACCACAGGATATGATTAAACTTTATCTTTCAGCCACAAATATCACACCTTTGATATTTCGAATATCTTTATCTCGTAAGTTCTACAGAAATAAAAAAATACCTCAGTAAGTTCAGAATAACCAAAACAAAGAATATTTCTTCTCCAATTGTTTCATCTTTGCAAAGTCCATAGTCCTTTAAAAGAAATATTATCAAATACCAAAGGAAATAATTTTTTTAAAAATTTCTTTCTTTTAAGGCTACCTATTGTATTTTCTTTCCTGTTCAAGTCCTGTTATGAGGCCATATTAAACTTATCACAGCTTGAAGTTTCTTATAAAATTTGTTTGAAAAGTTTGACTCATGACTCTAAAATAACTGTTTTGCAACTGTGTTCTGATTAGATGTATCCACACTTGTAATAGTTTTGGAAGGAAGACAAATAGAATTTTCTTTAATTAAATGCTGAGGATTATAAGAAATGGAATAGAAACTCTGCAGGCTGGTTTATGATGTTTTTATTCACTTTGAACACTGCTTGACTTTAGCAGTAATAACTAAAGTACAGGGCTGGAATGTAATGGGACTCCTCATGTGCTGGATCAGGGCCAGGATGATAGGATTTGGTAGGATGTAACTCCAAGCTACTGTCCATAGTGTCTTTACAGCTGCTCATTTCAAACAAAGCATTTGGTTAATACATGTCCACCCAAGTTTCCTGCAACTGAGAAACATATTTAGGAAAGGTAATTTTTTTTTGCAGACACGAGAATACTAAAACCCTGGCCAAGGAATTGCTGAACTGAAATCACCCTTGTTACCCTCTCTTTCAAATAGTGTCATCTATCCCAATTCAAACTGATCATAGATAATCTAAAGTCTAAGGGTGAATCACTTTAAAGTCTAGGTATCCTAAAAATGAACCTACAATTGTCCAATGCCCATGTACAATTTTTAAGCATGCACAGCGATTTTTTTTTTTTTTTTAACAAGGACAATTTTACATTATTTCCATCTGTCAAAAAGGATCAATATTGAACAGAACATATAGTGATTATTTCTTGGTGTGTATCCCAGTTAAGTCTCTAACATAAGTAGCTCCTTGAAATGCCCATAAATAGTTATATTAAATAATTGGATGAAAGTTGTTGTAGCTGAATTAACTAAAATTTAAAAGGGCAAACTGAAATATAGACTGCAGTATTAGTAAGATAGTGAAAAAAATTAGCCACAATGTAATGGCAACATTAAGTACTTTGTATTTTTTTTAAAAATGCCTTTCAGCTGTTAGTGGAATACATTAAAAGGAGGGAAAGGTTAGAGCCTGATGCATTCAGTATGCACCTATATGATTTAGAGGAAGATAAAACTGTTGCTCTCATTTCTCTGTCTCTAGGAAACACTAAAGTATTTGGACCAGCCAACAGTACAAAATAAAGGGATCAAAGCTGAAGATATTTAAATGGAAACAATATATAATGAGTTTACACTTATGTAAGTTCTAAAATAAAGAGAATACACTTAATAATGGTATTTTATAGGAGACACAATAGAGAATGAGCCAAAACATTACCAGCACAAAGTATGCATCTCATAGAAAAGCAAAATATAGGGGCATGCCAAGATGACAAAAAAGACATTTTTACTTTCAGCAAAGGAGCCAAAAGTTGAAATAAATTTTTCACAAGGCCTTAAGGTGACTATGAAAATACTTCATAAACACCTTAAATGGAATAGATAAACCACAGATCAGAAGGGCTGTCCAAAAACACCCCCTCATCCCACTTGCTTAAAAGCTCTAGCTGCTTATATTTCCTGGCAAGAATTCTTTTAAAAACCTACAGTTGTATTTCTGTACTGTATTTTCTGTACACACTCAGGATTGGCACCCCATCTCTGTGTTCCACCTGTGGTTGCTTGTGTTACAGAAGCTTGTCAGTTCTGTGCCTCCCTTCCTAAACACCCTCCTGAGACTCTGTACTTTACACTGTATCCAACTCAAAGAAGAGAGGTCTTGTAAAACCAATTCAATTCGGTAGGTACTGACCTAGAAAATGGAAAACTTCTTCCTGCTGTAAGAAAGAAGAAAGTGCTTTGAATAATAACCTTTATATTCAAGGAGAATATCTGTAAGTACCAGGCTGAGATCTTTTCTAAGTGATGAAAAACAAGTGTCACCCTTGCCTGCTTCTGAAGCATAGACCTGTGCATCCCATAGGCTGCAGAGCACTTGAAGAGAAACTGGTGAACAAAATTTCCTTCGTCAATGATAAGCCTAAAGCTTGCATTGTCTGTCTTAGATTTTGAAGTGTCTAAAAGCCCTTGAAATCTCCAACAGCAGTTCACTGGATTTCAAACTGCAACTAAGCCTTCAGGTCCCTAAAGTCAATGGCTGACTTATTGTTTAACCTTTTGTATTAACCTAATTTTAAATACATAACCAGATTCAAAGTGCCTTTTCTGGAGAGATAGGTAGTAATCTCTATTTATTGCTCTTCTGCACTCCAGATTTAGGCTTACAACCATCTAAATTCTAAAGATGTGAAACTTTTAGACTTACTGAGGTCTACAGTCAATATGAAAGGCATAATACTGACATAAGGGCAGTGCCCATGACTAGCCAGGAAGTAGAAGACCTAGTGCTAAGAGCTGTATGCCTTAGCTGCAGTAGTTGTGATCTTAAAGTGTTTTTAGTCTGGGAAGTTATATGTGCCATTGGCAAACAATGATTTTCCATTGAGATGGAAGTTCAAGGGTCTAATGGGGACAGAAAAACATGAAAAAGTTACTTGGAAAGGAAGGAAGCCATTTCTTTGTCCCCTATATGTGGTATGCTGAAGATTTCCTGGACCTCAATCCCAGTACCTCCTACATTGCTTCATTTACAGGACTGAAGCAGCTCCCCATTTTCTTCTTTCAATTGGTTCTCAGGTTAGGTTAAGACTGTTGAGGAGAAGTAGAAGGGCAAGTCAAGTTTTGAAGCAGGACTCCCTAGATTTTGGTCCTACCTGCCTTAACTGTCTATAACTGCCTGATGTTCATACTTGAATGCAGGCTAAAGAGCAGTACTGGAGGGCTTTCCCCACTTAATCAAATGCCGTGACACCTAACGTACACAGACACGTTCAGACAGACCCAGCATTGTTCTGCTCAGACTCTGAGCTGGTCAGAACTAGAAACTGCTTAGCCATGCTGGTCTGGTGCTGTGCCAAAGCTAACAAACTGTGGGCTTACCAGGTCAGGCATAGTGCCACAGAAAATCCTCTGTGTGGCTTATGGATCAGAATAGCTTCTTGTAGCCAACCTCAGAGCTGACACAGAGAAACTCAAGTCTGCTTCTTCATGTATGTGGAGATAGGTTCAGGAACCAAGCTCCTTGCTGTGCCCTTCCTTTTTTGTCTGAACACAGGAATTTACTGCTATAGGACACACAGTGGCCCAATTCCAAAGCAGAGATGGTGGATGTTTCTTTCCAAGATACTACAGGGGCAAGTTACAGGGCAATATCCTTCAACCACCAAGGGCCTGGACTTTACTTAGTTCTCCCACTCCTTAGTGGGTCTCAATGATGTGTAGGGGACAGACTTGTTTAGCCAGGAATCACAGCTGCCTGAGTCAGCCATTTAGGCTGAATCAGTTAGCCATTTTAAAGCCATTTAGGAAAACATGTGTGTTGTGAATTTATATTGCATCTTTGAGTTTGAATATACTACATTCTTCTGGATTTTGACTTCATGGTGCTTTTTCAAAACAATTTATAAACTAATCGAAATAATTTCTTATTTAGATGGGTGCTCCACACTTCTCATTTCATTTTTTCTGCATTGACAAGTGAAATGAGACAGCTGACGAAGCTTAAACAGACAGGTTTTCACAAAACTAATTTTAAGTGATGATAGCACCCTGAAATGGTTTGCCAGTTTAATCTATGCTTCAGTGTCAGGGAAGATCAAAAAAGAAAGTGAATGCATTCTGGGGACAAGATTGCATCACAACCAGACCTTAGACTGGCCTTTAAAACTTGGGAACACTGTAAAAGTTACACTTCTGTATGAAATTCTAGATGTCTAAATTTAATGGCTAAATTATGAATTCACTTTCTTCAGACTAAGATATAAACAACACAGAAAAACACACACTTTCACATCATTATCCAGAACAGCAGGCAGATACATAGGCTTTGAGCTGTCTTTTGGCAAACCCCAACTCTTCATGAGGTCACAGAAATTAGGACTCCTGATGTAATTGCATAGGTGAAGAGCCTAGAATTGGAGGCAGTGAGCATTTGAATGCTCACACCAAATGTCAACTATCAGTGATTAAAAGTGGGCTATACATAAGACCTCTTCCATGCAGAAGACACAAATGGCAGATGACTAAAAAGGAAGAGGCCTACTGTTGTTCCAGTAAACCAGAATCCCCATGCTGTATATCCATCTTTCTTAGTTTCTTCCAGAATCATTGGGTGCGAATTGGAAAAAAAATTTGAAAAGAAAGTACTCCCCCTGGTGAGGAGGAAATCTGAATAGTGAGTCATGTTACTGAGCATACCTATCAACCAGTTAAATTATGTGATAATGAGTATGCAGTATTGAAGAGCATTTATGCACCTGCATTTTGAATTTGACACTGATGGGCAAAGCAAAGGGGAATATATATGTATGAGAATGCTTTATGGCCAATCTTGACTATTTTCTTGATTGACTGATTGGATGACTCACTACTGAGATTTGTCTCTTACCACTTAAAAGATTCTCTGCCATAAGACTGTCAGTGGGAAGGAGATTGTTTTTTAGCAAAAGCAGTCATTTGCAGCAATCATGGAAAGAAAAGCAGCCATAGTAAACAGAGCTAGGAGATATGACCTCAAATATCCTGTTAGTACTCAAAATGTCCTGAAACAAAATATCTGCAGCATGATGGAGAGGGCAGGTCCAGGTCTTCCAGATTTTTAATGGCAACTGAAAGGATACTTCTCTGTCTTTATTTTATGTGATTTTTGTGTTCATCCCAGGTTTAGCTGGAAAAATAAATGCTGCTTACAAGATCCTCTACATGGGCAAATAATCGCAATTAGATTATCTAGCCACAAATAAAATGTTTTAACTAGAGCTTTTCTTTAATGTGAGAAGTTTGCATAACCTTGTAACCACTATGACTGCTATGGTTACCTCTGTGGAACAGTAAATACAAGGCAGGGACTCATCACTGACTCAGAACAGTTCATGTCCTCACAGTTAAACTCTGCAACTGCCCAAACCAGAAAGGCTTTATTCAAATGGCCTGCCAGGAGTGGGTTTTAGCCCTTACTAAGCTTCAAACTGTACATGGATACTGCCTGTGCAAGCACTCATTCACATGACTCTGCACTATGCCAGGGACTATCCTAAAAGTTGCGTGTCAATCCCTTACCTTTTTTTTATAAACAGAGTGACCACAGCCTGTAAAATAAGGAATATGCTTGAGAGAACAAGTTAGAATATACCCTGACATATCCACATATTCCATCTTTTTTGTCATAGTTCAGTTTTTATTTTGTTTAGACAAGGAAAAATATCTGCTGGCAAACAAAGTGGACCAGACTCGTGCATATCTTTTAAATCATAACAATTTGTATTTACAAGGATGTATTTATCAGCTTAACTTCCATCTCACTACACTTTGAGAGTACAAGAAAATAGGGATAAATTTGCAGTTGAAAGTGGGTTTACACCTGCATTAAATGAAGGCAGAAATAATGCTTAGATTATTCAGCTTGAGAAAACTAGACGCAGATATGGGCACTGATTTCTCTTCTTTCACTAGCTGTGGTGAGAACCGAGAAGGAAAATACCTTTTTTAGCTTTTGGTAGCAGGTTTCATTCTAGCAGAGGCTACTTGTCATGTGGGGACTTTTAATGTGTAAGACCAGTAAGGATTTGAGTCTATCCTCCTGAGGAATAATATTGCTATGTGAACAACCTTCATTATCTACAGGAAATTGCTGGAATACCACATGTGTTTGTCACTAGGGAATTTTCTAAACAAAACTTCTGTAAATGCTTATGGAATCTCTTCTGAATAGCAGAATGGCAAACATCAATGCCCGACATCTCTGTCTCCAAAAGCAGAGTGCAGATTTGGATACCACTGAGATTCATAGAGACCCAAGGCATTCACCCTAAGCTGCTAGTGAGCAGCCTTTCTGACAGACTGAAATAAGCAACCTGGCAAACCAGACTCTTGGAACCTATATGTTTATGGTCCTATAAGCCACGTACTCTTAAAGTTTTTATGTGGCGATACTGCTTCTTAGACCCTTGCTGCATCAGTTTAAAAATTGTTAGCTCTTGCAGACAGCTGCTGCTTTTGTTTCCCCCCATTTTGTGCTTCTTGCTCTTATCTTTTCAACACCTTTTGTTGCTTTCAGCTCTCCTTTAATCTTCTTGGTTTAATTGCTTTAATCTTGTTTTAATCCATTTGACAATGGATTTTTTTGTTTGCCTTGCCTTTTCTAATACAGGCATTTTAACACATGCCTTTCCTTTCTCCTTGTTCTTTTCTTTGGTCTTCTGTTACAAGGTTTCTGTTTCTCTTTTCTGTTTGCCTGCCCTTGTTCCCCAGATGAACTCCTAGATAAATAGATTATAAACAGGATTCTTGTCCCATATTCATCTGCTAGTGTGAGATATTTACCAGAACTAGAAAAGGCTATCTAAGGACTCCTGAAAACTGTCACCTATAAAGGAATAAAAAAGCAGGTTTTGGCATTCTGGTGCTTTAGTTTTAACCATTTCTAGTAGCAAGGTCACTACTCATTTGGGTAGAGCATGGTGTTAATAATGCCAAGGACACAGATTTGATCCCTGTACAGGCCATTTACTCAAGAGCTGGACTTGGTGATCCTTATGGGTCCCCTCCATCTTAGAATGTTCTGTGATTCTGAATGATTTATCACACAATTAGAGTAGAAGACATTTCTCTAGTTTTGCAAGGCAGAATAGGACCCACAGAAAATATTTCACAGACATGTTTGTGGAAGAATGCAAGTACGATTTTGGTATAAGATCAACTAATTTAGTTTAATTATTACATTATTATTGATTTATATGCATGAAGTTTTAAAGTCTGTATGGTACGGATACTTAACCTCTAGTACAAGAGACAATATTTTGACAGTATTTACTTTCAGGGAACATTTAATCTATTTTAAACACCCTCATGAGAAGAAAGTCTCAAGAGATGATGACACGATGGATACATATGTGATCTGCAAAATCACAGAGACAGATTAAAAAGAACCTTGCAGATAAGGTTTAGTTCAACCAATATGTTTCTTTGTGAAAATATTCACTACTGTTTTGCACTGTCACTTAAAAATACCTTCAAGATTTGAATAGAACAAGATTCCCTTGTTCAGATGGAGACTAAGCATAGAGACTCTGGGTCTCAGAATTAGAAGATTCTGTTGCTACTGTTTCTGCAAAGTCATTGCATATATCCCTCCAAATAATAATAACAACATATTACAAATATTATTACAAATAATAATAACATATATATCTCTCCAAATCTCACAATGCTCTTGTGAGATTTGTGTGGCAAATTACAGGTAAACATACCTTTTTTACTGAAAGCCACATCCCTACAGTAAGCAGGCCCCAAGTATACTTTCATCAGAGCTCATTACCTCTGAATCAGTTTCCTCCTATGACTTAAAATATGGGCAGAGTGAGTTTGTAGCCACTCAGAGTGCAGGCAAGGAAAGCATATATTACCTCTGAGTGTGTGTAGCACAGGCTTGCACCTGCCCACAACAGACAAACTGCAGACCTCTGTCCAGTGTGTTAAAATTGTATAGAGATTCCCTAAGAATATATGGGGATTGCAGAAGGAAAAATCTAGGACTGAAACATACCTGCATGATAAACTGAAGGAAAGGACACTCAGGAGTATTTTTTATTTTTCAAGGAAAGTGGAGACAGATGACATCATTCATTATTTACCATACATCCTACTTGTATACGGAGAGAAGGATTTTGGACCATCTTTCAAGCATCTGATTTCTCACTGAGCTGAGAAAGCTCAGAAAAAAAAAAAGATTCTATCCTATTATTTTACCATATCTATTTTAATGATGCAAAATTTGGTTCTAAAAGAATAAAGTTCCGACCACTAGCATGATAGTCCCAGGATTATTTAAACAAGGTTTCTTAAAACTAGGGAAAATGTAGAATAGTTTGAATCAAGTGAGTGGCAATCTCAAGTAAACTCCTAAGTGTTCTGAGACAGGCCTAGACTGAAATATTAAAAATACTTTGGAAATTTTTATAGGAAAAAAACACACCAAGAGGACATGACAATGATAATACAGCAAAAATAACAGCAAACATGCACTAAGAAAAAGGAAATTTCTTGAAGTTAGAATGACTGAACTAAACAAAAAGGAAAACTATGAATTTGGAAAAATAAAAAGGAGCAGAATGTTTTTTCACTGATAGAACAAGAAGCAACTTAGGAAAAAAAGACCCAATTTCAGATTTAACAGTGTTATTTCCAATGTGATTTGCTCAGTTTTAACATTAAAACATCTGAAAGTAAAGAAGGAAAAGCAAAACCAAATCTTATAACTATGCTAATTTAGGATACTTACAGCTATACTCCCATTGATATCAGGGAAAGTTTTTCTGGGGCTAGAGGGGCAGACAAAGAGGTGAAAAAATAATAAAAAGTGAGAGTTTGATCTATTCTGCTTTGGAATTCTGCAAGCTAAAGAGACAGACTTCAGCCTGTCTTCAGTCAGTCTGCTTGCTTTGTTTTTTTTCTATGCTCATAATTTTACTATCCTGACAAGACCTAACTAAACAATCTGTTTTAACCCACTTAGTGACAAAAGGCTGTTGTCCTAAAATCTGTAACTGTTTTTTTCATTCAAGATTTCCTTGATGCAGGAAATTACTCAAATCAGATCTGCCTTGAATGGTAGAACAACTAGGACTGACTCCTGCAACATTTCTCATATAATATTGGGCTCAGGCAAGGGAGCAGCACCGGGGCATCTCAGAGCCCAGGTATCTTCAGATGGCCCAAGCTGTCAGTGGGAGACCTTTACCAGGGTGAGTGATATCTCTCTAGCACACACCTGGCACAGGAAAATTACTATTTAGGACTAATTTCCAGTTTTAAGCACAATCCTGTTTTTACATTTCATCTTCATCAGGCCTGTGATTTGGATGTTGCAATTTTATAGAAAGACAGCTGCTGCAATAAAATCACATGTCAAACAGCATGTACCAGACACAAATCCTATGATGTTACATCTGTTTAACTCTCATTTTTTCCCATCTTACTCCCCTCCTTTCTTTTCTTTGGGAAAACAGGGCCTGGTTTCAATCCAGTTAATCAAATGTAAGCTTTGATGTGTTTGATAAGTCCAAGCTTTAGTTGCCATGGTAAAAGCTATCCTACTTGGTTCTGGCTTTTTATTAATCTTAGTTGGCAAATAGTATTTCACTTAATAATCTGTTTTCTTTCTGAAAAAACTAATTCATTAAAGCACGGAGGGTTTTTATTAATAAATTGAAACACTGAATTATGTTTGCCTGCTGACGTAAAACACTAAGGTAAGAGTTCAGTTGGCACAAATGAAAATCACACTAGATTCTTCCTGTCTTAAAAACTTTTGTAGGATTTTGCTGTTTCCTGAATCATTTGGTATCCCTGTTGGATGGAATTGTTTCTAGAGCAGGAGAATTTCAGGAGTTATTTTCTCTTGAGATATATTATAAGGAGAAATTTGGAAATTGTTTTATCTTGGACTATTTGTAAGTCAAATTTGAGGGGAGTTAATAGTAAAACAAACCTTTTTGACATTATTATAAAAATAGCTACTTATTTTGACATTATTATAAAAATAGCTGAATTTTATTGTTGCATAATTATCCACATGCAAAGGGAATACCATAGTTGCTTTGCATTATGCTGCAAGAGTACATCATTGAAAGAAATAAAGAAGACAGGTTCAGTCATGAGCACAAGATTCTTCATGTTATGTAGTTTCTAATGTGGATTCTAACATTAAAAACTAATATTTCTTTTTTATCATTGAAAAATCATATGATGTGGTGTTTTTTAACTATATAGACATCAGCATCTATAAATTATAAGTTACTTTTTCCAATGTAAGTTGCTAGTTTTGTAAAAGCAACTTTTAAAATTTAAAAATGTTACATACTCCTTCAATTCAGCAGATTTTAAGGTTTGAAGGAATCTATATCTGAAAAATAATTCTTCAATTGCTGAAATTAATCCTGAAAAACAGTACTCTAATATATGCTCTTGATTGTGTGGGACATTCATAAGTTCTCTCAGTCATCTTTCAGGGTATTTGGGCAACTGATAAAACTGGTGTAATCAAATTACCCATAGCCAGCAAAACTAGTAAGTAGTGAGTGAAATTAGTCAAGCCTGTGATGTGAAGAGCTTTTAAGATCATGTGGTTTCAGGATTGAAAATTTTTGGTCCTGGTAGAAAATTCTTCCAGTCTCTGTGCACAGTACTTGGAGGCCTTCAGCACAGGGACTCCTATTTCCAGATCTGTTGTCATTTTTTTTCAAAATGCTGGGGTATTTTTCCAGAGGAAGCTCTGTCTTTTTAGAGCTGTCTCTCTAGGAAGACTTGTGAGATGCTGCCACCTCTGCTACAGAAAGCTCAGCAGTGTCCAGACTGACATGCAGATTGGGCTACTAAAGTCTATTTGTCTGAGCCAATAACACGTGGACAAAGCCTTTTCTCAAGAAACATCTACAGCTGTGGAAGAATATGACTGCTGCTTTTGTAAAAAGAAAGGATTGACAAATTTATCAGGAAAACTTGCCTGTGAGAAGATCCATGCCTGATCAGTTCTGCTTCACTGCTTTAGCAGCTATTGAGCTTCTGCTAAATGCTGTGTGAGTCTAAAAATGAATCCTGGCAACTTGGCTGGTACTGCTTGTAAAAAGGATTGCAATCAAACTCTGAATTTTGCATAAAAAACAAATCATCACACTGCTTGAAGCTTGGAGCTTTCTTTACTGCCCGGTTGAATAATTAATGATAAAGCCTGAAAGGGCAAGATTGACTCAACAAAGTATATTATCTGAAGCACATTTGGAAAAGGTTTTCTTTACTTTTATCCCAAAAAAGCAAATGCATTTTTGTTGTTCTGATGTTTTTGTTTCCTTTGCCCTTTTTAGCCATTCTTAGATCATAAGTGCATAGCATTTTGCTTTGTTTAAAGAGGTTGCTAATAAAAATATTGATATTTTGTTGAAGTGTATTGAATTTGCTCCTGAGGCAGACAAGGTTGTTTGGTAATTAGAGCTGTAGGGTTTAAAGGTACAGTTGGCTGGGTTTTGGGGTTTGTTTTGGTTTTCCATCTTATAGAATGTTATACTGCAGCCTGGAAAAGAAAACAGCATTACAAGCTCTTTTCAAATTAATACAGGTGTTTTAAACAGATAAATAAATGCATTATCCTTTAGTTATGGAATAATTATATTATTCCAAAAATAAAGGATATTTATATATAGGATATACATATATCCTATATATAAATATTTTTATATTTATTATTTATATTTTTATATCCTATATTTAGGTGACAGTGAATCTGCTTCTGCTGATTTGTCTATCTCTACCATTTTGAGTCCCTGTAAAGTGATCCTGACATTGCAATCTGGTTGGTTACAGAAACCAGCTTGTTCTTTGAAGGGAAGATGTGTTTTTTCTATGCCACTGGAGAATGATGGTTTAAATAAGGCTTATCATACTCACCAATTAACAGCCACTCAAAAAACAAGAGACACAAAAAAAAAGTCCTGCACATATACAGTATAAATCAGAACATTCCAACACCGCATTATCATTTCAGGGGTTATAGGAGATGTGTGAGCAATTCAGGTTCATGAGGTCAGAGGTGAGAAAACTTTTATCAAGGAGTGCAGGTGTGAGAGGTAAGGGACAGTGTCTCCAGCATGTAGGAAAAGGAGGATTGCTGCTGCCCAGCTGCAGGTATATGCCGCAAGGAAACCATGCCCACCATCAGCACAAGGATTTTTTCAGTGCCTTGGAAGACAATACAGTGAAATAGTTATACTGGGTAAATCTTTTGATCAAGGCTGTTTAAAATAGTATCATGGTTTATTACTCTCAGCCTTGTCATATAGCTGATGTTAGCATACTCCAAAACAATTTCCTTTAGAAGATGAGATTGGTGCCAGAGAGAGCTATAGTTTTTGCCTCGTTTGTGCTGGCAAAGAATACACAGCAGTTCTGTTTACCTAGTGATACCTTTTCCTGGTCTTAAAAAAATTGAGAACCAGATATGCTTAAGGGTTAAGGGGTTTTTTACCTCAGTATTTTAAAAAGGATCCTCCTTCATTGGTGCACTACTTTGCCAAGGTGGAATACACCGCAATGTGCACACACAATAGATTGTGTGTACAATTTATAGACCTTACAAATTAGCATATCTAAAAAGCATGCCCCAATGGGAGGCCTGGATGAATGGCATATTATTTCCCCCATCTGTGGAATTTCCCCCTGGATGGGCCAAATCTTTTGTTTTCAGGTTGTATTCTAGAGAGGACCTTGGTTTCCCAAGATAGCGTAGGCTTTTCCAGCCTCCAACTGCAAGGCCTTTAGGATGTTTGGTCTCCTGGCCTAATAAAATACTGGGACTATTCTCAGTTATCAGACTTAAAGAGTTACAAGTATGCATGCTAAGAATACTGAGGATACATAAAAGTTAATATAAAAGGTATATAAAAAAAAGGCATAAAACCACCTTGGCCTTCACTAGAACAATCAGGAAAACAACAAATTAATCTTAAAATATGCTTCTATCCTTTCCTAGTTGGACTAGATTTCCAAGACCTTTTTCTTGAGGTGAAGTTATTTTCCTGGTTTTGTCATCTTTCATATTTTGTTTTGGCAAGTCAGTATTTTGTTTCTGACAAATTCTCATCTTACACCAGTCAGAGTAGTGATATACTGGGCATGCAGGATACACAATTGCTGACTGTCTTTATACGCAGTATAGGCTGCAATTTTGATGACTTGAAACCCAGTCTAATTGCTAGTTTCTCTAGTGCCATTTCATCTTGCTGGCCCTGCCTATGCATTCCAGTCTCTTCCTTGTGCTGGCTCCAGTGCCTGCCAGCCCCTGTGTACAGCACAGTAAGTCAGCACTAAACAGACCTGACAGTAAAGGCAAGTGTTTTCTCATGATTCAGCACTCTGTGTCAGCTCAGCTGGAGCTGGCCCAAGAAGGCCTGATGGAAGGAGAGTGAAACTCTGGCAGGCAGCACTGGGATCAGCTTAGGCTGCCACAAGGCAAACACTTTTGTGTCTCTCACAGCTATTTCTCCACAGTATCTGTACCTATCTCACAAAATATTCCTTTCCATTTAACACCCGTTTAACACTGATAGGTAGCGGCTAGTGTGTCATTCAGCTTTTGCAGCACCTACCTCACACACACACTGAAGGTACATCTGAAGGCTATCACTAAGACTAGCAATGCAACACTTTTTTTGTTGTTTAACAATATTGTTAACAGCTGGAAATATAATGCATTATTTTTGCTAGAAGTTGTTTTTATCTGCTTAAGACTATACAAGAAGACTTGGAATAACAGACCTGCAATCATATGGAATAGGAGAACCTGTATAATGACCTAAACCAACAGGAATAGCTACAGTGAAAACAAGACCAGCTGGCTTGTAGTGTTACAAGTTTTCATAAAAGAGAATATGGGCTATATCACATGGCTAATAAAGCATTTAATGCTTCACTTAGCCATATCCACTTCTGAAAAAGGGTGTTTCTATCATGAAGTACATTTGTCACTCACAGGAGAAGGGTGATGACACCTAAATGTGAGATAGCAAAAGTCCCAGATTAATGGTTCTAGGTGATGTTGTTGTAGGAAAGAAGAGTATTGAACTAGAGAGCTCTAGGGTCACTCATTTAGTAGTGAAAAACATCAGGAAAAGATCTGCAAACTGTGTTGGGGAAGCATGTCTTGGGACGTTGTGGTATTAGATAAAAGGTACTTGATCATTTAAGGATGGATTATAAACAGCACAGGAAATGGGTGATTTAGTACATCTCCCATTTGTTGTGTTTGGATAATTCTGTTATCCACCTTTTCCCTTTGCTGGGGATAAATAGGATGAACTCCCATAAAGGATCCTGTTCTGCTATACTGCCATCAGTCGTAAGAGTAGTTTGAGAATCCCTCAAAGAAAGCAATTAGAATGCTAATAATTTTGTAATTTTCCTGTTCTATTTTTTAACTCTCTATCAAGCAGAGATTTATATTTGCTCATCATAGATTTCTTTCATTTAAAGCAAAAGATACAAAGAGAAAAAGAATATGTTTTGCTCTTGCAAAGTTGCTCTTTGCAGTTGCATAGAAAACAAAATAGCTGTAATATCTAATTAGTCACCTTTTACTTTGCTATGAAAGTGGACTAAATGAAGCTTCTTTACTATGCCTCCTTCAGTCTGTCCAGACACCATGCACTTTATCCATTGATTTTTTTAATGGATGGGTCAAACTAACATGGTCACAGTGGAGTTTTAAGCAACTCAGGTTTTGGAAGAATCAACAACTTTAAACACTTGGCCCAGCCATCATGAACTTCTCTGAATTGCATTTAATTGTATTAAGTTTCTCCCAGAAATTGCAGCATTTTTTCATTATTTCCTGAAATTTAGTAATTATGCTTGTAGTGCTGGTATTTTAAGACACACAACAATAACCAGGCTGAAAATGTTTGATGAGTCAAGTATTTCTCTGAGCTTATTCTTCACTATTGATTTGAAAATAGCATTTTGCTTTAGATATAAAATTGTAGGGATTTATTTCTGTATGTGTTGATCAGTAATTGCGAATTAGAGCATTTTCTGTTTACTCTATTCTGGAAGGGTTCTCTGTGTTCCTGGTTTTAGTTTCTCTTTTAATTTCTTTGTTTTGATGATATTTTTCCTTCTGTGATTTGAATACAATATTACACAGCTTTTCAGTATGGTTTTCATAGCTTCTCATAACAATAAGAGAGACATTTCCTCCATTGTGTTTGCTTCCAAATACATTTGAGTTGTTTCTTTTGTATAATGTTCTTGCAGAAGCAGGTTATTAAACTTCCATTGGGAGGAATACAGAAGATTACTTTCTAGCTCTTCTTTTATGGATTTAGACACATGATCTTTCAGGAATGTATTGCCTACAGTTCAGTAATGTGTTCTACATAATATATATATATATATATATATATGAGGGCAAAGAGAGTCACTTTTCCTCTTCTTAGGAATTTTATATTAAAATAAAAAAGAAATCTGGCTGGTTTTCTTCTTGCTTATGCTTTTTCCCCCCCTGTATTACTCCCACTTTACACTGAAATACATTTGGAATTAATAATAGTTGTCAGTGACTGCCAGGCTTATATTTTACTTAGCAATTAGAAAAATTACAAAGTGTTCCATTTATCAGAAAAGAGAGTGGCTAGAGAATTCCTTCACTCCCTTAGAGGTGGGTTATAATATTGGGCAGTAGTACTCTATGCTCAAAACGCTATAAATTATTTTAGAGATATATTACGCAAATTCAATGAGAATTGTATGTAAACTTGCACCAGCTTTGGCCTAAGGGGCTCACATTTAGCACACCAATGAGGTGAAAAAGACAAGCCAAAAAGAAATGAGAAGGAATGATCTTTCTTTTTCTTCCACCAAGAATTTAGATTCCAAACTGGGAGGTTTATATCAGTGGACCTGCCTTTGTTATTTTTATGCATGTATTTTATATGGAACAGAACAGTTTCTTCTGTACTTAACAAAAAGAGCGCATTTCTTTGTCTATTCCAAAGGAAAGAATATAAAGAAAATCCATTGCTTCCTTTCACCGTGGCACTTCCTCATTGTGCATTTAAAGACATACAGCAGAATGGCATTTTGATAGCCTTGCTATGCAGAGCTGTTAATGATATACAGACAATGAAGAAGACTTTTTCTGTATGGAACAGAAATAGTAGACTAGAGAGAGAAACAGATGGAAGAGTAAAAGAATGCTTGGATCGCTGTCAGCAGAAGTGTTGTAGTTGGCTCCTTTCCTGTCCCCGAGGAAGCCCCAGTGCTGGGAGAGGCTCCTGCTGCCCAGCAGATGACATCAGCACGATACGTTCCTGTGATGAGCTGTGACTTCTGACTGTCACGCCTGTCTCTCATGGGACAGCAGTACTTTACACAGACATTGACGAACTTTGGACTTGAAAAGCAGCTTCAGATAAACTGTTCTAACTTTTGAGCACAATGACAATTCTTAACTGAAAAAGACAGTAATAATTGCCCCAACAATTACCTCAACAATATCATCCAGGAATCTTTGCTCTTACTCCTCTTCATGTGAACAGTAACCTGCTTTCTGTTCCTGCACTTTTCACTGATTATAAGCTGGACGTCATCTTTTCTCAGAATCTCTCTCCTTCACTCTCTCTCAGACAACTGTGAAAAATTACAATCAAATCCTTTCTAAACTCCTGTTAAGTGGACAATTAAGAGAAAACAGTAAGGTTATGCTTTTATCCAAAAAGTTTCAGATAATATATGTATATCATAACCTGATCCATTCTCAGCATTAAGAATGAATCACTTATTGCAAAGAAAATTACCATATTATAAATATAACCTGAATATTTTCATTTAGGTGAATGTGTTGGGGAAATGAAACACCCTACACATCCTTTAAATTAGTCATTGTGCTTGAGAAGAAACAAAATGGTTTTTTTGCCTGAATAATATGTTTCTATGATGCAAATTGATCATTATAATCTGAATTTTACAAATCGCATTTATTCAAATGATTTAAGAACATAGATTCCCAAGTCTGAATCTTGTGCATCTCACACAATGAAAAAATTAAAGGCAAATAGAATCCATTTCTGCTTATATTTTCAATTATATGACTTTCAAGTCATTAACATAATATATATTTACAGATTTCTGAAACTGTTAATTATATCATAAATCATGCATTTCAGGAACGTTAAAAAAATGAGTTAGTTTTACTTGTCAGGATTTTTTTTCCTTAGTCCATTCAACATTGCAGTTGGCAAAAGAAATTAAAAAATACCTTTTGCTGTGCAAAACCTGCAAAGTTTAGAAAATGCCTTATATCTTATATTACAGCTTGTGTGTTTTACCTGCCAAAAATCCAGAATTTCTCCAAAAACTATTCATGTAATAAATGAACACACTTCCTGTGTGAGACTCAGGAAAAAGTGATCAATGCCAAGGGTTTTTTCTCCATTAAACAAATCAGGTTTATAAAATAAAGAGATAAATAGGAAGAGGAGAAAAAAGTGGAAGCAAGAAGATAAATAAGGGGAAAATGCACTAAACAGAAAGAGAAACAAATAACAAAAATCTTCCTTTTCCAAATGCTATCAGGAAAAATAGCACTTTATTCCGTTGGTGTTCTTTGCTATTGCTCGAAAGCTAAAGGAATGATATTTTTAAAAATATAGTAAAGGTCTTAAAGAGGGAGGAAATCCTGGAAAGACTTCCAGGCACATGTGCACACCCTTCCCATAACCAAAGAATAAAACTGTTTGTTTAGCATGATTTAATGCAACATTAACACTTGCAATTTCCCTAAGCAACCTCTTCCCTTCCTGACATTTGGTACCTGTCGGATAAAGATATTTAATTGGTTTCAAACAATTTGTCACTGATAAATTCATATAGTTTGATTCCCTGGGTGCATGTGGGTATGGAATATTAATTCCAATATTTCTGTGTGGGACGTGCCTGCCTTCGTCTGACCCTTGCTGCTGGACCAAAGGCGGCAGCTGTGGTGTTTCACCTCAGAGACACCTTTGGCCAGCTGGATGCTGCAGCTGGGCACTCAGAACAAATCCAGGCATAGCAGAAACTCAGTTTACCTCTGGTGGAAAAGGTTCAGGCGACGGTGAAGAGAAAAGGAGAGGATTCTATCATAGAGTTTTAATCCAGAGTTTTATTCCAGGATGACAGACCTCTGAATCTTGTAACAGCTCCCAACAGAATCCAGACCGCATGGTCTCGTCTCCTTTTAAGCCCGGGGACAGGGGGAGGGGGAGGGACAGGTGAGGCACCAACCAGGTGTGAGGAGGGGAAGGCTCAAGGGATACAGACACTTGGACAGGCCAATGAGCCCGGACCTGAGGGGCATCTTTTGAACTTCTGCCAACCACACCATGACCCTGCTGGAATGTTAAGATTGATGGACAGCTCTCAGCAGAGGGGCAAAGGGGGAGGGGAAAGGAGAGGTTGGCACACCTGGGGGGTTGGGATAGGTGAAACAGGAAATGGCATCACACTGCAACATGTGGGTAACTCCTGTTAATCTAGTCAGCCTTAAATTTTGCCCTGAGGACAAGATGTTAATGAAATACTCCATGCTGGAAACAAAGTTCATCAAGACCAAGGCTTCACTACTAATATTTCAAGTGACTTTTTTTTTTTCCTAAATGTCCCATTGAACTTTTAAATGTATCTCAAGCAGTGCAATCGGAATCAATTTCCATGCAGATGGGATTAATTCAAACGCATCCTTCTTGTCCTAGTATTTTTGGAAAGCACAAAACTTCTTCCTTAGTAAATTGGCAAAACAAAGAAATGCAAAAAATAAGTATCCTGTGATGAGTTAGGAACTTTGGAGTTGTGTTATATATTTACATTAGCACAGGCCAAATGGAAAGGAAATATACAGGATGTGCATTTTCATGCAACATTTATATTGGAGGTGTCAGTCCAGATGAGCTGATTTTGTAGATGTTGTTCACAGTTACTGTGATGACATTGTGTATTTTCCCATTAGTTCATTCCACATCTTTCTAGTGTGTGTATTATTGTACACATGATTAAACCAAAAAAAAAAAAAAAAAACAAAACAAAACAAAAAAACCCAGATTTTTGAGTTGAGATTGCTGCTTTTGCAAGTCTTCATAGCTTTGTGAAAATTAATGAAGCGTTTGGAACTGCTGATGTTAATTCAAATGAGGTTATGCTATGGTTCTTCTTTTCACTTCAGAAACAAGAGCCAAGTAAAACAGATTATGCATTCTGAATGAAGAGGATATGATCTGACACAGAGATGTACACAGTGTTTGCACTCTGTAAGGATAGATAAGAAACTAAAGAGACTTCATCTGTAATACCTCAGGAAAATGAGCATCAATTCCTAAGCACACTACAGGTTTTTGTTCTGGAATGCTTCTTAAAGACTTAAGACCCCATTTTTTTTTCAGCTGATCACTGCAAAACATGCATTTATTAAGAAAGCCCGAAATCACTACATCAAGTAAGAGAGTTATCATAAACACACTAAATGATCAAGCCATGCTGAGGTGATATTTTCTACAGTTTCACAGTCAACTTGTGAAAATCAATGAGTACTTAAAAATACAGCATGCAAGCTATCAAAAGGTTATTTCAATTTACCATAACAGAGCCTCTCTATATCAGGACCAATTAAAATAATCACACTTTCTTAGACTAAGGCTTAGACTATTTTGTCTAGGGTTTTAAAAATAAAATTGCACTAACTTTATGACAAGAGTCTCATCTCTATGTATTTCAAGTGACAACAGCAGTACCTCTTCATTATCTGGTGGGAAAAATGGGAAATAGTGAAGAGAATCAGAATATGCAAGGATTATGCAAGATAAAGGCTGGTTGACTTGGGTTTATTTATTTAATATAGAGAAAAAATTATTATCTTCTTCGAATATAACGTCTATTTTTAATGTTTCCCTTTGCCTGCCAATTGATTATTTATTTAAAAGACACTATAAAAGAGGGTTCTGTCCTGTTGTATGATTCTAATGTTCTGTATATTACATTTATCTAAAGATTTTGTATAATATCTATCAAAGCTATCACCAAGAATTTATGTCAGTTAAATTATATCTGCAAAGCCATATATAAAAATAATCTTTTAGTAAAGAAGCCAAACCTAAATGCTTCTACTATGATAAATATGACTGAGTCCTCACTGTGAATTTACTTCTTCAGTTACTCTGTCTTCCTTGTAATTTTGACCCCAGCATCACTTAAGAAGACAGAGATTCCATTGAAATTTTCCACTAATAGTTAAATTACCCTCAGCAAGGAAATAGTTACATTAGGCAAGGCAACAAAAAGGAAGGAAACTGGAAGAAACAGGAAAGGGAAAATGTGATAACTGAACTGAACGTGTAAGATTTGTGACAGTGCTGACTTAACAAAATGTTAGCTCTAAAAGTAGGACCTTCAATAAAGGGAAAAATCCATGGAATATCCACTGAGAGGATAGGGATAGGAAAAGAGAAGGCATACAGTAGGAATCAAGTAATCTGCTAATGGTATAGAGGATTAGCTGTGTGTCTATCAGGGAATAGTCTTGTTGTCTCTACGCAAATGAGAGAAGTCAGAGTTCAGAGTTGAGTATGTAGAAAATAAATGAATGGCTGTGGGTCACTGACTGCTCCTTTTTCTGTCCCCTGAATGTGTGCAAACATTCCTGTGCATCACTAGTGCCTCAGGAGGAAGGTACTCTCTACCACACTGGAGTTATCTCTGTCGCTCAAACCTGCTAGCTGTAACCAGACACATCCCCCGACAGCCAGACCCCAATTTATGTTTACTGATAAATATCATATTTAGCAATCAAATACCCCTAGCAGAAAAGGACCCAAAAGCTATAAAGTAGATCTGGGGCACTATACAAAAATTCTGAGAAGGCAGAAGAAGATAATTTTAGAAGAAAAATCACGGTGATTTTTTCAGCATTAAAAAATTACCTTTTGACAAAGATTTTCCTGGAGTTAGATTACTTAGAGACCTTATCTAGCAAATGCCAAGTGAACATTCTAAAAAGGCATATTCAGAACAAAATGATGTTACATTTAGATGGAAATACATGTATCTAGTTTAACCACTAATGAAACAATGAAAAAGAAACGTAACATCATAACTAATTCCATGTAGAATGTTTTTAAACTGATCAAATTCAGCTCTTTGAAAAGACTAATTTCAAAGTTAGAAATTACATCAGAAGCACTTTAATGAGATGGAGAGTTATTTTAATTCTGTGCTTGGGGTACAGAAGGGAGACTGAAGCATTCTCTAACTTTTTGCAGGAAGTCTGTCACACATGAAAGGACAGTGACTCAACACGCTTATCTCCATCTGCACGAGAAACTCTCCACCTCCAGGCATTCTCTCACCATACAGATAGGAAAAAGAAAAAAGTCACACTTACCTCAGAAAGTAGATTTTTATCCAGGAAGCAAGGAAGGTGTAGCATTTGGGAAATGGATAATTTTTTGCAAATGAGATCCACCAGCCTAATACCTTAATAATTCAAAACCCAGAAATCCAAATGGACATGTTAGGCTTCCACTGCTTCTCTCTAGGGCAGATCTTAGCTAACTGGAGACTGTGGGGTATATATCTTGATATAGAAATTATTGCAATTGTCATTCAAGTAGTCCAGGCAATTTCAGATTTTATAGGTTCCATTTTTCAGTTTTTAATTCCTTTCTCATTTTACTGTTTCTTCTTTCATTCTTCTGTGTTAGTCATGTACATCTTTGCTTACCTTCCACACTTACCAAAGAAATTAATGTTGTAGAAGAAAAGGTAAATGAATCCTTTGAACACTGTGGAGAAACTGAAAGAGTGTCTTTGTTTTATAGTAAAGACAGTAAGAGATCTGTGTAAAAACCAAATAAAAGATAAGTTCACTGTTTATAAATGTAAATGACCCCCACGTGAAAGTGGAAAAAATAACCTTCAAAAAGTGCCAATATGATAGCTTTTCAGATGAACTCTTATCACTCCAGATATTTTGGATTTTTTTTGCAGATAAATATATCTGTCTGCAGATTGCAAAAAAATGAGCTGAATGGTCACAGCCATCAGAGAACCAAAATGACTTTTAGGAAGCACACAAAGAATTAAATAGGAAACTTCCCTCTGAGGACTATTTAAACCCATGCTATCCTTGTGTCTTCAATTGTATGTGCAGCTGCCAATTTAATCTGAAAAAGAATTGCATGAGGTGGAGGTGACCGGAGGTATGGAATAAATTTCTTACAACAAAAAAGAGGCGATTTTACAACCTGGATAAAAAACCCCAAAATAATAACTGTGGGGAGTCATCGTACACGTGTATAAACCATAAATTACATGAAAAAGGTCATGAGTGAAAGTTCTGTTCAGTGCTTCTTACAATATGAAATGCAGAAATACAAATGAAGGGATCAAATTCTGGAAGAAATATTGTCACAAGCAATATCCTGTACTGGCACTTGCACAATACCAAACCAGTTTACTGTGACATTTAATGCTGAAGAAGTCTGTTAAATTCATTAAAAAATGTCTGTCAATCTCTGATATGGGAACTCACTGAAACATAACTTGATTCAGGCATGAAGCCAGAACAGGAGAAGGTAAAGGAAAGGGGATATATTTGGTATATCTTAGTGAACTTTTTCCTCTTTTTGACTCCTGTCAGAAGTATTAGTATAGATACTCTTTTACCATAGTTCAAAACATAGTTCTTATTCACTTTAGCATGTTTCTTTTTTTCTTTCTGCCTCTTATTTTTTCCCTTTTTTTACTATATTTTTCCTCTGTCAATGAGCCAGCCTCACTTCCTCCTCAATGCAAGCACAACTAGTTTTTCTGTGCAGCAGTTTTGCCGTATTAAAAAACATTTTACATCTACAAAGGAAGTAGATAATATTTTGCTCCCATAACTTCATTTTTTAAAAATAGAATTACAGAATCACTAAATGAAATAAAGCACTACAGGTGAAATACTTTAGTAAATGAAGTTAAAATTTAAGTCTTAGCTGAAAAATTAATTCAAATCACTTTGGATACACAAACACATATTATTTTGACTAAAAGCTGTGTAGAACATCATAAACGAAGTTCGATGTTAAAGATGAAAATATTCAGTTAGGAAGAAATGTCTCACCTTATTTTAAATATATGTTATTTTCTTTGTTAATGATTTGAAAAAAAGAGAAAAAAACAGCTTGTTGATGACATTCAAACACTGGAATAAAAATCAGAAGTACAGAAAACACAGAGGAAGAGAACAGAATAACATGCAGTAAACAACAAGGAAATCTATTTTATAAGCAGACAATTTAACTTCTTCTGTTTGTGGAAATCATAGAAGACAGGTTGTGAAACACATGAAAAGAGATCACTACTACTCCCCCAAAACTATGTAAAAATAGTCCATGAATTAATTGGAGCACTGAATTTTGTTCAATATTCCAGAATTTTGGAGAAGATTGCATTTTACTGTGGTCAATTATTCCAACAGTTTGAAGAAGCACCCATGACAATTTGAGTGACAATGAAGAGAATGAAGAATGCCAGGTACAGATGTAAACAGGTTCCTCCACACTTGAAATATGTGTGCTTATGACAAATCAGGCATGCTGGTGAGAGTTTCTTGTGCACCATGGGTGAGACAGAGGTCAGACTCCTCTATGCAGAGTGGGCTTTTCTATGTCAAGCTTAATTTCAAGGCAGACACAGGTGTTTTGAGGCTCATGCAATACACACTCACTTTGGTTTATTTCTTCAAGAGGCAACCTGAAAATCAGTAACAATAATAGAATGAGAAAAAAATAGATAGCTGTGCCATTGAAGCAAAGAAGCATGAGACCTGATAAGATTTGCATTATTTGAGATGAGAATGAGTGGAAAAAGTGCTATTCTGCTCTACATGGATGATTGTAAAAGAAGCTCTATGTTATTGCACTTAAGGAACTGCAGGCAGGGGAATAGTTAGATGAACACTGAAAAAGAACACCATTTCTTATCAGTGCAGAGGTGACAGGTCAGTGATCCAGGGCAGTGTGTGCTTTTCTTCAGGATACAGAACATTCTGTTGCCACAACAAGAAAATTTTTCAGCCATATTTCAGTTACCTCATCCTCAGCTTTGTGTCCTGTCTTGCCCTCCATGTCCCATTTTTCATCATTCTTGGCCTTTTTTTTTTTTTTTGTCTGTTCCTTTTCCTTTCCTTATTTCCCACTTTTGGTCATTCTGTATGCATTTCCATCTTTCTTTCACCCTTGTCAAACTAGGCAAGGGGGAAAAAAATTTAAAAAGGAGGGGGTGGGGAAAACCTCTGGTATCAATGGCAGCCAGTGACTTGTCCTTTTGACCTGATAAGCTTAGAAAAGCTGGACAGGAAAATACAGCATTTGTCATTTGTCCTAAACTTCTTGCCTTCCAGGAGATAACTTCTGAATTCCTTCTGAGAATGCCACACAGTTATAGATGTTTTCCCTCTACATCATCCTAAACCCTAAACATTTTTTCATCC
Source organism: Molothrus ater (assembly GCF_012460135.2). NCBI lineage: Eukaryota > Metazoa > Chordata > Aves > Passeriformes > Icteridae > Molothrus > Molothrus ater. Next base: position 134,634,166 of record NC_050478.2, read on the forward strand.
CTTTGGAACAGTCTGTGTAACATTCCTTGAGAAATCCAATGATTTAAGTGGCATAACTAAAACCTAGATTTATTAATAGATTTAATCATATTCAAATAAGAGAAAATTTGCATATTATAGCATGTACAGTACTTAGAGAAATTTAAACCAGAAAATATCAGACTTGTTACATCATTATGTGATTTTAGACTGCTTTTCATCTCTTTGACATTTTTGTCTAGCCAGTCAGTCAGAGAAATAATCTTCTTTTTTTCAGATACCTGGAATACTATTTTTCTCTTCTTTGACTCAAATCTTGTAAAACCGTTGGGTTAGCCAGCTCATTTTAAACACCAACAACCTGTTCTGTTCAAACAAGGCCTAAGTATTACCCATTATGCCCTCCCATTGCTTCTACTTACCCTGCTAGTCTGTGCTAAAAAATAAAAATTTAAAAAAAATACAAAAACTTTTCATTTTCTTGTTTCACCTTCATATTTTAACATTGCAAGCAAAAATCCCTCTCTCCAATAACATCTGCCCTTGGTGCTGGCCTTAATGACTATGATTTTGCATGTTAATTGTCTTGGCAGGAGGTTACCACATTTTGCATGTTAATTGTCTTGGCTTTTAAGGATGCAGAGTTTATGTAATTATTATAATTTATTCTTGGATTTAATTCTTGTCTGTCACATATGACTCATGAATGGATTAACTCTTCTGTCACACTTCTTCCTTTCTGTCAGAGAGAGACACAGAGGAGAAAAGATTTTAGAAGACATGAACTAGGAAAAAGAAGGAAAGTTCCATTAAACTACTTAACTCATCAGCTCTTATCCTGTACTATTGCTGAATTAGACTACCAAATTAATTTTATAGTAGTAAGTAATGGCAATGTTGGTGACATTTGATCATGCAAGGACATTTTCCTTTAAAATTTTTAAGTTAAATAGAGAAATTTATTGTCATGTAAGTGCATTTAGCATTTTATTTCCAGTAATCAAACACATGTAAAAATGCAGTACTTTTCTGTGATCTTGCTGATCAAATAATAGCATTTATTTTCTGCAGTTTTCCCAAATAATATTAATAATCTATTGCAAAAATAGCATGTATGATTAATTAGAAAGTTCACTATGGAAAGGTGGAAGGTAAATGTCCACTGTTTAGAAAAATTGAGGTGTAATAAGTATCTGTGACTGTGAACGGTGTAGAAGATTAGGAGAAATACAGTTATTACATCTTCATTAAGTAATTCTCCATCATATAAAAATATAGCTGCATGGAGTCACTGCAGCATGTCAGAGACCTCCAGCCAGACAGACCTTCTGATGGCAGATGTTGCTCTTCAGGACTCAGGCTGACAGGAGTCCCTGATGCCTCTCCATGAGACCAGGGCTGACAGTCATTCCTTTTGCAGAAGATATGTTGCTGTCAATGAGCTGTGTCTGCTGGTGAAGGATATGGGTGGAAGTGGACAATCTGTGTGGTATTCCAGAGAATGAGTGAGATTGATATGTTGTTCTTATAAAAGGCTACAGTCTCTGGAGTCCCGAACTTCCACTGCAGTGGAGATGCAGTCACTGGTCACAGTCACCATGGCTTTATTAGTGGAACATCCTGCTTGTCAAACCTGATTTCCTTTTAGGACACGGTAACCCACCCTGTTGATCAAGGGAAGTCAGTTGATGTGCTTTTCAGTAAAGCTTTTGATACTGTCTCTCACAAAATTCTTCTGGACAGAATGTCCAGCACACAGCTGGATAAACACATCATGCAATGGGTGCATGATGGCTCACTGGCTGCCAACTGGCTCACAGGCTGGGCATAAAGGGTTATAGTGAATGGGGTGACATCAGACTGGGGACCCGTCACTAGTGGGGTTTCACAGGGCTCCACCTTAGGCCCTGTGCTCTTCAACATCTTCATGAATGACTTGGATGCAGGACTTGAAGGAATATTACTTAAGTCTGCTGATGATACTAAATTGGGAGGAGCTTTTGACTCCCTTGAAGGAGGGAGGCCCTGCAGAGACCTCGATAAATCAGAGAACTGGGGAATCACCAACCATATGAAGTTAAACAAGAGAAAAGTGCCAGATTCTGCACCTGGATGGGGCAACCCAGGATGTACAGACAAAGTGGGGAATGAGAAAGCTGGAAAGCAGTGCAGGGGAAAGGGACCTGGAGAACCTGGTCCACGACAAGTTGAACATGAGCCAACAGTGCCCTGGAAGCCAGGGCCAACCCTGTCCTGGGGTGCACCAGGCAAAGCATCACAAGCCAGGCAAGGGAGGGAATTGTGCCACTGTTCTGCACTGGGGCAGCCTCACCTCAAGTCCTGGCAGCAGTTTTGGATGCCACAATATAAAAAATAGAAAGCTATTGATGGGCACCACAGGAGGGCAATGAAGATGGTGAAGGGACTTGAGGGGAAGTTGAATGAGGAGAGGCTGCGGTCACTTGGTCTGTGCAGCCTGGAGAAGAGGAGACTGAGAGGATACCTCACTGAAATCTTCAACTTCCTCATGAGGGGAAGAGGAGGGTTAGGCACTGATTTCTTCTCACGGGTGACAAATGACAGGACCCAAGAGAATGGCATCAAGCTGTGGCAGGGGAGGTTTAGGTTGGATATTAGGAAAAGGTTTTACACCCAGAATGTGTTTGGTCGCTGGAACAGGCTCCTCAAGGACATGGTTACAACACCAAGCCTGAAAGAGCTCAAGGAGTGTTTTGACAACACTGTGAGGCACATGGTGTGACACTTGGTTCTGTTCTGTGCAGGGCCAGGAGCTGGAATTGGAGATGGTTGTGGGTCCTTTCAAACTCAGGATATTCTATCATTCTGCAATTCTATGCATTTAGAACAAATAAATAAGAACAGACGGTAGAAAGAAAAATCAATATAGATTTTTTGTCTCAATTGTTGCTAACTGAAGAGAAATATGCATTCAGACAACATTGTCCTCTCTCTCTCGTTGTCACCTGAAAGAAGAGAAATCCCAGACCAGTTCCTTGTCCAATACTTCCATGCTTCAATTTCCACCAAATCTTCAAGAATTTCTGCATTTTTATTGGAAAAAAACAATTGAGCTTACATGTTAAAACATTCAAGACTCTATTTTAGAGAATTTATTTGAAGAGCTTCTCAGCCAGAATGTTCGGAAAATATATTACTTTTAAAAATCAATTGCCTTAAGTGAATGTATATTGCAAATTGTGCAGTCCATATTGTGCTATGTAGCATAATTATTACCTTGCTGAATTTTTTTTTGAGGAGGCTATTTATCACATAAATAAAAAAAAACCAAAATATGACAGTGAAAAATGTATGAGAGAAATATGGATTGATTCATGTGCATACATGTGGCAAAATATAACTTTTATCAAACTTCAAAGAATTTGCATTTATTCTTCTTAATTACATGTACATGGCATTCATTTTATAATGCACATTCTGAATTTACTATCCCAGCAGTCAAATGGGACACGTTTCTCCTTGTTTTAGATGCCTTTGAAAAACAGCCAAAGTGAAGAGGCTACATAGAATAGAGTATCTGCAGACACTGTCAAGGTTAAATACAGATCAAGAGAGGCAGTTTTATCAATACATAAATAGCTAAGAGTTATAAATAAGAAATAAACAAATAAATTAAATCTATTCTCACTGGCATAAAATACATGGATTTAATAAATGTCTGTCATGGTGGTATGCTAAAAGACAGAGATGGAAAGCAGATCAAACAGTTTTCCTGAGCATGACATGTCTTGCAAATTCTGAAAGGTAGTGCATGTTCCTCTACTGAATTCATACTGCTTTTATGTGTTTGAGTTTTTAAATTTACATACTAGAGATCCCAAAGGAGATTTAATTCCCAGTTTGTTCCTCACAGATAATTGCAGGTACACAGTTAAACTCCTGCATTCTCACATAGATACAGAATGGACTCATTACAAACCTGGAAACAAAGCCCCACCACAGATACAGTCTCTGGTCTGATTCCACTGCCACTGAAATTGAAAACAAAACTATAATCATTAGTAAAAAAAAGCAGTATTTAGTTCTCAGTGTTGTTCCCTTAGAAGTGAGGATTCGCTAAAATTCCTCAAGAGAAATGTTTCTTGGCTGAAATTCACCAGTGTGAACTGATCTTATGAAAGGTATAGGTATTACTTAAACCAAGTTTTCAAAGTTTCTTTATGTTTGCTTTAAAACACCATTCTTTCCTTCTGCTTGTTAAAAGACATCTTTTGATATACTTATGTCAGTCTAGGTGCAGATTTATTTATGTACATGACAACTGCACTTCTCTTAATTTCTCTAGGTTTTAATCTGTGTGAATATGACCACAGAGTAGACGTGGATATACTTACCAAATCATCTGTGGCAGGACAGAGAATCTGAGATTAATTATTTCTGCCAAATTCATGAAGGTTTAGATAACTAAGTATTAATAATTTGAAAGTAGGTTAAAAATAACGAGTACAGTAAGATCTGACTAGATGTTACTGAACATGAAGCTTGAAGAGAGTGCCATAGGTTCTAACACAAATAGGAGTGTTATCTAGCCAGGAGACTTAACTATTGCTGCTTGATGTGTCTGGTGCAACCCACAATACTGAATTAGACAGCTGGCAAAAAAATTTTCAGTTTTTTATTTAAACTGGAATACTGCTATGAATACATTGTTCAATACTGTATTTCATAGTCAATAAAAAGGCCAGTTATTTATGCAGAATCTCACATGTGCCTTCACTTACAGAAGGATTTCATCCAGTGTTCTGGTATTTCAAAGAAATTTCTAAATTCATCAATGTCTTTGTTTTTCTCCTTCTGATTAAAGATAGAAATATATTTCTCTCTCCCCTCTATTTAATAATTATACAAATATTTATACTTTGTTTATCTACTTTTTTCCTTCTATTTCTTGTTGTTTTATTCAACATCTATTCTTTCCCCTTTATTACATTGTCTCTACTGCATATTTTCCAGTATATCTGTATAACTTCATTGTTTTTAATGTTTCTCACTTTCCTGTTTTATAGTTTTGAAAATGGCCATTAATGAATTTTAACAAGTACAGCAGAGCAGAACAGCTACATCAATTATTAATTTCTTCATGATGCTCTCAGTTCTGCAAAAATTTCTGTAGCATAGTTAATTAAGATCCTATAACCACTAGAAATTTTCTACCACTTTATTGGCTGCTGCCTGAACAAAATATTCTCAGGTTAATGGTACCTACAGGGGCAATAAAGACAGTAGGTTTTTGGAAGGTGATTTCACCAGTTTTGCTTGTTGAATTGTTTAGTTAGGGGTGTGGTTATTTGTTCCTCTCCTTTTTTTTTTCATGGTGGCTGATGTTTTTCTTTGTGTTCCTCTATAAGTAGTTAAAACTAGATCATGTACCTCAAAACAGAGACAAGTTCAAAAGTAGCTAGGAGGGACTGTTACTAAAGTTTATGTGATGAGAGAAAGGAGCTGAAGGCATAAGATTTAGAACAGACAACAGCATAATTTTAAGCTGAAGATAGATACCTACAAAACACAAATTTAAAGAGCTAGATTGAGAGAAATGAGAAAGACAAAGATCTCCCTGAAGCACTGGCATGTCTATTCATGTAATGGATTACATTTGACAAATGGCTTGGCCCAAGATTTTCTTCAGTTTTAAACACTAGACTATTAATCAGTCTTTTAATATCAGTCTAAACTGCAGATGGTCTTTCACCTTTCATAATGCACATTTCTTATTTTTTGAGAGGTCTGTGCCTTAAGTTCTCTAATAGTAGTTAATTTAAACCTAAAATTATAGATGTGAAAGCTCAAGGTGGAGGCATTCTAGTAAGACCTTTCAGAATGACACAACCTTTCATCTTTTAGACTGCAGCCTCAGGTTCTGGTTCTATTTTTGGGAAGAAACAAACCACCCTTTCTGTAGATGCCTTTTATGGCCATAGCCAACTCGAAGCTCAATGACAATGAAAATAAGCCTACTATGCAAGACCCAAGGGTAACTTCTCAAGTTAGATGCAAATGAGCAGGCCTACAACAGAAGGGAAGCTGGATAGCTGTCCTTACTCAGCGGCATCACTTTCAGTTCAATGCATCTGACTTTTCTCTCACAGGAGAACCTTTCCTTCCAGGACTGTTGATCTGGCAGATTTTATCAGCCTTAGGTTTGCTATTAGGTAAAGAATTTTTTCAGTACTGGGAAATTTTCAATTTCTTTTCATCTTTTGGCTTTGTTTCCAGTCTAATATCCAACAAAAAAAGATAATTAAGTCAGAAAAGCTCCTCCATTTTGAAAGTGGATTGATGGAAGTAAGTGAAAGTATACCTTGACCATACATGCATCTTCAGCAACAAATGAGCTGGGTTCCCAAGCATTACTTTCAAAATCTCTAAGAGGTTTTAATGTATATCTACCTACTCAAACTGTTAATTATTGTCTTATCCTGAACTAAATGATTGCATGACTAAGAACAAAACATTACATGTAAAAGACATTTTGATTCTGTTATGATTCTTCATGTGAAATTAACTTTTTTGCAAGATTTATATGCATTTTTGCCAATATCTGTACACCTGTTTATTTCTCCATTGTGGCATTGTGCCATTGGCAATGGGGTCCACAAGTGAATACTTTTAGTGATAAAAAGTTATCAAACCATTATTCATCAGGTTTGTTATTCACTGAGATATGATATTTATACTAATATTGATATGATATTTATACTACTATTGAAGAGACTGTAAAGAACAGCAAGCACAGGCTGAGAATATAAAAAGAGCATTTTAAAGATGAAATGTAAATGTCAGATGATCACTAATAAAGTTTTTTTTAATTGGCAAGCAGAAAGAGACTTCAGAAAAGAGACATTCCAAATCAGTCATGTCTGTAAGGAGAAAACTGAAACTCCTAGCTACACAAAGACTTAAAAGATTTTAAATTCAAAGGGAAGGTCTAAATAAAATTTAAATAAGAAAATGCAAATTTTAACATTAATCTCATAGCAACTGAGTAAAACAGACAGGAAATACAAATTTAAAAAGGAGTTTTCATAGCAACTGCTTATCCTTCTGCTTAATAGTATTCTTGTTACTTGGTCCTTTCATTCTAGTCACCCGTTCATCTACACTCATGCTCACTCCTGTCAGCACCGCATCCTCATCACTAGTAAGAGACCCACGCCCCCAGAGCATGGCTGTATTTGCTTCCTGAGTTCCTCCAGTGGTCCTTCAGTTTCTGCTGTTCCTGCCTCTTTCCTTGCAGTGACCTCCAGCCTTTATTTCACAGTCATCTGAGCATCTCTGTTCAGTCAGCTAGCTTGTCCCCAAATTGCTCATCCATGCATATGGATACACGTGAATCTCACACTAATTTTTACAGGAAAAGGACATTATAATAAATTGCAAGCAGGCTGTAAAACCCTCTAAATTATCAGATATTACTGTCATAACCTCAACAGCACAGTAAACGTGGCTTAAAGAGCTTGTATCTATACAGGAACACCTACTAAGACTGTCCCTTCTGTCTTGTTAGGCTGGATGTTGTCTGCTGCATCTTTTTTTCTTCTTTTCAAATTGTAGTTTGCTTTCCTTTTCATAAGCAGGAGAGAGGAATTTTTATACCCTTTGTTGAATAAGTAATTTTAAGTTACCTTACTTTGTTTGTTTTCTGTTTTCAGTATTCCTCGATGCTGAGAGTGATGGGATCTGTAGAATCTGTACCCTGAGGTCTGCCCTTCCTACAGCAGCAATTCATGGAATGCCAGCAATGATCAGACATGGATGAATAGGGTCAATGAAAGGTTTTGAACCATCTTCATTTTTAAAGGTGCTTGTCATACAAGGTTATTTTAGTCTCATCCAAGTACTCATATTATCAGATCCACCTGCCCATGAGAATTTTTACTAGCATTTTTTTCCTGTTTTGATATTAAAATTTGCTCAAATTTGCTGAGTTCATCATTTCAAAAAATGCTACAGATCTCTCCAGATGCACTTTTTAAATAAGTCCAAATTCTGGCTCCAAGCCTGTAAATTTACCCCAATTTTTATTTTTGCTAGAGTGAACAGTATCTATTTTCTCAGAAGCTTTTTACATTGAAAAGTCCACCTAACAAATCTACCTTTGTCCTTTATTCCTTTAGCCATTTTATAAAATACAGCAACACATCTAGAATTTCTCATGGCTTTCATACAGCAATGAACTGAAATGTGAAAGAGGAAGCATGCTGTAAGTTATCCATGTGAAATGAATTTGATTTTGTCTTAGCTCTGAAATCTCCTTTTGGTGATATATGAAGATTTCTTCTTTATGGCAACTTAAGTAATGAAAATTAACAGAACCCCTCTGCCAGCAAGTTTTGCAGACCTGTTTTATACTTGCTTTTGTCCGATATCTGCTGTAAGTCAAGAAACTGATAGATCATAATACTGATAAAAAAATCTGAAAAAAATTAATTTAAGAGATTAAGAAAGCTATTGCTATCTTTATTACCCTCTCTTGCTTGTAATCACCAGTTGTTCAGTGGTGGAACTGACTGCAGTGAGCAGATGACAGCAACACAAGAGGGCTCTTGGCTGTCTAAGACTGAGTAGCTCAAGTCACCTGAGCTTTGCAGCAGCTTTCCCTCTCCCATCTGAGAATAAAAGCCATCTTTGTCTCCTACCCTGCTCCATTTCTCTCAGTTTTACAGTGTTTGTAAGAGGCCCCACACACCACTTAAATTCTGGTTGAACTCTATTTTGAGGGCAAGTGGCATGTTGACCACCAGATGACTCTTAACCAGCACTGAATTTTTTTCATCATCTGATATGATGTATATCTCTGTCAGAGCTCATTGGAGAGTGAACTTCCAGTAAAAGTGATACCACTGAAAGAGCAAACGATATTATCTGCAGAAATTACATGTTTTGTTGTACCAGAAGTTCTTTATTTTCTATCAGTAGTATTTCCAGTGGCATTTAAGCAATGAATTATACATTCATAGCTATGTGAAGAAACCATGCAAAGCATATTAAACAGGCTTTCCAAGAAAGACAAAGGAATTTAAATGCTAAACTCCCAAAACTTACTGAATGAAAGAACCTAATTAATTTACACTTTTTTCAAAAATTTCAGATCAAATAAAGCATTTCATATACAAATGTTAACTGGAATTGCTCTGCTTTATACTGATTTCTTAGACAAATAATTTTTGAAACAATTGTGATAAATTGTTGATAATATAACAGGATTATAGATAATTTTTTAAAAATTTATGGTTTTTATTAAAAATTTGGCACATGCCATTGCTGTACAAGAAATTTTGGGTTGTATTTACTTCTAAGTAATCTTATTCCCAGATTATTCTGAATTGGGAGGGACCTGCTAGGATCATCAAGTCCAGCTGCTAACTGGATAGCCCGCATGGGGATTGAGCTCACAACCCTGGCATTATTAGCACCATGCCCTAACTAAGTAAGCTAAACTCAAAAAATTCACAATAATTTAATAATAAAGTAATGCAGCAACTTCTCACACCTCTTACATATCAAACTCTTAATAAAAAAGAAGTCTCATAAAAGATTTTATCATCATGCTAATCCCTCTATTTTATCATTTACTTGATGTGTACACAGTGTATTTTAAAAAATTCAAAGTACTATTCAGCATTCCCAAAATACAACCCTTCAGAATCTCTTCTGCCTGTGATTTGGCTGATTTTACCAATCTCTGTATTCTTTCTTAGCTCCTTCCTCCCATCTTTTGCCAATAGTACACTGAGTGGGCTTGATTTTTGCATTGGCTGCATTATTAGGGAAAATAGTAATTGCTATGAAAACAGCTTTTTAGTTACTACAAGGCTCACATTTGTATATTTTTAGGGACTTTGAGTACTGCAAATAATGTAGAAATTTTTTGAGCACATATGTAAATGTTTAAAGTAAAACATTAACAGACCAAGATATAAGGTAGAATGTTAATTTGCGATCCAGTAAAGGCAAAATAAATCCAAACCAGATACTAAAGTTGAAATTAAAAAAATACATCTCAACAAAAATCAGGTACTTCTTAAGGCCTCTCCCTCTTTCCTTCCATCATGGTTTGTTAATGACATTTATTTCTCAGCTGTCACTCTGAATATGGACTTACCAGAGCTCAGTTACCAGATAGTAGCAACTCATAACAGCAGTAATCTGACAGCTGCTACCCATCTGTCTGGAGTTCCTGCATTTCCATTCTCCCAGATATTTTGATCTTATGGGCCTGATCCATCATTTTTATCATTAACTATGAGAAAAAATAGAAGTAGAGACACTGTTATAGAGAATCAGTATTTCAGTGTTGAAGTTTCTTCCATTTGGCTGACTTAAGCCGGGATTTAGATTTAGAACCTAACTGTGGGGTTATTTTCTGCATGATCCAACATCCCTTTGACAATTCTGTAATAGCTGCAGTTCTCATCCTCAAACAGTAAAAGTGAAAAGCAAAGAAAAAATGCTGGTATGAACTTGCACAGTGCCTTATCTCATCGGAAAGAGGAATCACTTTAGTCTTTTCTATTCCTCCAAAGCTCTTAAGGATATACATCAATCCTCCCTATTGGATGCTAGGTCAGTAGCAACTTCATGGCAAAAAATTTTATTGCAAACCTGAAGGAGACAGTTAGGGGAGGAAAAGGAATGAGGATATTCTAGTTTAATAACAGTTGGAAATGGAACACCACACAGCCAGTCACTCACTCCCTCCAAACCCAGCAGGATGGGAGAAGAGAATTGGAAGGGTAAATAAGAGACAACTCATGGGTTAAGATAGGAATGGTTTAATAACTGAATTATAATAATATAATAATAATAATGTAATGAAAAGGAAAATTAATTTTTAAAAGTGAGAAGAAACCCCAAGAAAAACAATTGCTCACGACCAACCAATGCCCAGCCAGTCTCTGAGCAGCAGCCCCTGGCCAGCCTTCCCTCTTGTTTATATGCAAATATTGATGCCATTTGGTCAGGAATATCCCTTTGGCCAGCTGTCCCAGCTGTGCCCCCACACATCTCCTGTGCACCCCCAACCTGCTCATTGGCAGGGAGTGTGAGAAGAAGAAAAGGTCTTGACTCTGTCTATGCACCTCTCAGCCATAGTTAAAGTATTGGTGTGCTGTCAACACTGCTTTTATCCCAAATCCAAAATACAGCCCCATACCAGCTGCTAGGAAGAAAATTAAGTCTACCCCTGCCAAAACCAGCACAGAGGACAAGATCTCAAAACAAATTCACTCCTGTATTAATAAGAAACCTCTGTGAACTTCACAGTCAGAAACACAGCCATTAGGTTATCAAATGTTTTATCTATTTTGAGGGAACATTGCTGCTTTGTACAAAGTTCATTGACATAATAATATGCCTGGCAGGTACTGCTCAGGATCTTTAAAAAATCCAAAGCAATAATATTTCATTCTAATTTTCTTCTCAGGCAACTGAATTGGCAGTCCTGACAGAAAGAGAAAATTATTTACTTCTATTCTCCAAAATTTTCTGAAAATTTTGTGATAAGCTTGGAAAAAGTTAGACATTGTTAAAAATCACTCTGAAATACAGAAGTCAGCTGGTTTATACTTAGCTATATTTGCACTCCTTTTGTCTAAGACCAAAGTTTCCATACACTGGAAGTGTCTTCCTATATAAGGGTTTGGGGGCTTATATGCTATATGAGTTCTCAGAAATTATGAGTATAATCTGTGTAAAAAGAGTGTAATTCTGATTTCAATATAGTGGTAGATAGAGCAAAGAAATTAGTAAGAACAGAGGTTCTGACTCATGTACAACTATAGTTACTTTGAACAGAGTGTTAATTTCTAAAATTTCTGCTTGACAGTAAATTTCTTAACAACAGTCAATCCTGAATAAGGCATCCAGACACCATCAGCATTAAGCTCCTAGTGTTTTGGTTTGTGAAAGAAGTTGGACTTTTAATGGCTGTGAACAAATATACACATTAAAACTTTGTGCTTTCTTGCTAAAAGGCATTTCCTTGCTGTTAATATTCCTTTGATTTCCGTCATATGAGACAATATTTGAATATAGTGCCAAATCACTCAGTTTGACTAGAAAGTATGCTGAACAGCTGATCTTTTAAGACTGTCCCTAAAAAAGAGAGAGAGCTGAGGCAGTATCAGAAACAGACATATCTCTCTCTCCTTTCATTCTGCTCAGTGTGGGTGTAATTTTTTTCACAAAAATTGCATTGTTGAAACCCTGACCTGATTTCAGCAATGGCAGAACTTTAAAGATTTCAGTGTCTAGAGTCAGCTAAGCACTTAAACTTATCCATGCCTTTTCAGCCCCTTCAAGCTGAAAATTTCCCAAAAATGTTAAAGGGAAAAAAAAAATAAAAAGAAGGTAGTTTCATGCTATTCCAATCACTTTCTTGTTTGTGCCTAACTGTATTTTTTGCATAATGAAATTACTTATTTGTTTTTTTCTATTTCATCTCAGTGTTCTTTCACTGATTTCACTAAGAATATACAGACAGGCACAAATTAAACAAGACCAGAGGTTAGTTTTATGCTTCTTTCTCTAAAATTTACTGCTGTTCAACATAATGTGCATGTCATGGATTTTCTTTGTTTAGAATCTTCTTCCAAATTAAACTAAGGTAGAAAATTTAAGTGCTTGGAGTAACTTTATTATTACAATTTTGCAAACTCTAAACCTTGAAGTATTATATAAATCCAAATGATATGATCATTGGGGGGTGGGGAGAGGGAGAAAAATTTAAAACCATTAGTTATGGTAATTTTTCTTAGGTATCTGATTTCAAAGCTTGTTGGTCATGTTTTCAAGGTTCTACCTATAAGTCTGAGACACATTTCTGTACATTTCTTCTAACAGTGCAGAAGAATAGCAATATTGAATTATTTTTGAGATATTAATGAATATTTGTACCTCAGAAAATGCATTTTTCAGCAAGAAAATATTTCTTCTTAAATTTATAAATTTTTATAGGTAGTTCATAAGCTCTTCCTTGACTTCTGAATTGTCAGGTTGTCTCTGCACAGTGGATTTAGCATAAAGTCCCTGCTCAGGGGCAACAGAAGGATTTAGTGGGAATCAGGGAGAGGGAGGATCAAAGGATGTCCTGCAAAACAAATTATTGCCTTCTCATCCACTGTTTCTCTTGTGCAATGGCAGCATCTGCATTAGCAGGAGAAGACCAGGCTAGAGTTGTTAACTCTGGGAAGCAGCTGCGGAGCCTTAAGGCTTGTTCACACATCCCCCCTGACTGCAGCTGTGCAGGCAAAAAAATACTGCTTTGTTGCAGCCTGCCTCCAGTCGCCAACATTTTAACCTTCCCAACTTCATTTGAGCTGAAGCTCGGCAGGAAGGTTCAGAGGAGTGGCTGATTTCCAGGGGCTGTAACCTATGTGAAAAGGGACAGTGACAGAGAGCTGGTAAGGGAGTGAGAACTGAAATTTCTGCAGGCAGAGGAAAATGATGTGTCAACAGCCTTGCTAAACAGGGATTTCTCCACCACTTTGAACTTTACTTCACCACTAAGACTTGTCTCTATTTCTTCATTTATGTCTTGTGATTCACCCCGGGTAAATTAATGTAGCAAAAAAGGTAGTCTTTTCAAATGTTTTTTATTAAGGAATTGCCACCAAGTATTTAAGTCTGTGCTTTTGAATGCTAACAGGACAATATCTGGGTCTGATAATATCCTGTGTCCTATGGAAATTTTCATCTACTTTTGTGGGAACTTTGTTTGGATGGATTTTAGTGAAGTCTTAACTTGCTCCTTTCAAATGTTCCATGAGTATTCAGTGTTTAAACACTTTGAAAACATGAGCCTCTTAGATTTTTTGAGATTGAAGATTGAAAGAAAAATTTCTTATCTGAAGGCATAAAAATCCATTATTATAAATACTTAAAAATATATTTTTTTCAAAATGTAAGGGGAGGAATGAATTTTGGAATTAAATACCAGAAATACAATAATCCCAGTCTTTCAAAACCTGAAATAATCCATTCAGCGTCAGCAATTTATTAAAGTGGAATGGGTTTGAAAATAATAAGCATCTGCCAGAATCAACTGTGAATTCAGTTTCTTAATGCTTGTACCCTTTGATTTAAATTAAATTCAGTGGTGAAGAAACCTTGTCATTCATAAATAGAAGATTAGTACTATATTTTGTCCTTTCCCTCAAAAACCCCAATAATCTATCACAATTGTGTTTAGGAACAGATAAAGGATTTATTCTGACTGTTTTATGAGACAGTGGCTTCCAACTAATTTGTACAAACATAGGATTTTCTCACAGGACCAATGCACAGACAGCCAACAATTAACTTTGTCAGGTGGCTAGCAGCCATAAGCCAATTTTGTTTCAATGCAGATCTCTTCAACCTCTTATAAATAAAAAGGAGAGATGCTGTAATAATGGAAAGCTGAAAGAGTAAATAGAAGAATTCTTTGCTAACATGATACATAACCTATTTGCTATTCAGCTGACTCATGTTCAGCAGATTTTGTCTTGCTGATTGCAAATAGTCAGTACTCTGAAGCAATATAAGTGGGACTGAAATGCGTACAAGTCTGTCTGATCTGCTTTTCTGTCACACTGGTTTTGCCATTAATTCCTTCCCCCCCCTCAGCTTTTCTTTATCCTTCACTACCTTTGTTTGCATCAGAAATGACACACACATTCTCTCTGACTCTAAGGCTAAAATTTCCCACAAATGGAAAATAATTACTTTTGGCTACACAGCCTAACCCTGCCCATGTCACTAATCACTCTGTTACAGACTAAAAAACAAAGGCCAGCAGGGCTCATGCAGATTCTCATCACAATTAAAATCATTTGAGTAACAGAGACATACTCTTGCCTGCCTGACTCATACGGTATGACTGTCATCTGAGCTGTCATGTGGCTATGAGCTTCCACAGCTCAAGTAAATAAGATTGTAGCTACTTTGGGGATTCTCCTACTGGGGCATGAGTTCTTTGCTGAAGACATTAACACATGCACTCACACGGTGTAGCAGCCATACTTCTGTGAATGATGACAGACACATGAGAGATGCAATTATTATGTAGTCCCATTTAATCGGTTGTGTAACAAAGCTGATACAGCTGGACTCAGAGGACCATATTAGCAGAGAGCTGCCTTCTGCTGCAGCACTTGCTGTGCATCCATGTGTGTGTGGTTCTGCTCAGCACAAATGCCAGGAACCACAACCATGCTACAGCTGCTACTCATGTGCCTGTGTTTTCTCTTGAGAAGAATTGGTCCCCATCCTCACAGAGCTGTCATGATCTGACTCATCTCAGACAGCTATGGCTAGACTGAGCTTGTTTGCCTTTATTTTCTGTTTGTTGATCTGTCCTTTGATATTTCAGCCTCAAATTATCACCATGCTTGTAAATTATAAATGTTTAGCCTCTTTCTTGCCACTGGGTTTTATGCTAAGAAGTGAAGTCTTTCTGTCCCTAAGGGATGAAATACAGAACTTTAACTTGAGACTAAAATAGACTGTGTATATCATACTTTTTTCTTGACTGACACAATTGGTCAACAAGAGGTTTCTTCAGTTCCCAGGCTTGATAGATGCTCTTCCTTTTCAAAAATACAGTACTTTCCACAGGATCAGCCCTAAAGCTACATGGCTTCCAATTCAAATGGGCTCCACAGTATTCCTTGTAAGGAACAGAGTCATCTGAGGTGTGTGGAATTCACCCACATTTTACCATAAAAGGTTCATGGTGAATATGTTGAGTTTTGCTGATTTCTCCCATAAGCAGTTCTCATATTGGTGATCTTGGCTGCTCTAGCTAGAAAGCTGTTGACACATGACTGTTTTGTCTACTGTTGAGCAGTGCTCCCACACAGCATCAAGGCTGTCTCTCCAAAATCCCCCCAACACCAGTAGGATGAGAGTGGACAAGAACTTGGGAAGGAACACAACAAGGACAACTGACCCAAACTGACCAAAGGTGTATTTCATACATCTGATCAGCAAAAAATGTTAAGAGAAGGTGTGGAGCATGGGGTGGAGGGAGAGGGTGTGTTTGTTTTTCGTTATTATGACATTTGTCATCCAGACAAATTGCAGTATATTCTTAAGACCTAATTCCTGCAAAGCAGCTGGACATTGTCTGCTGAGTGAAAATAGCGAATAATTCTTCTGCTTTCCTTTTCTTTTTTTGTGCAGTTTTTGCTTTTTCTTTTTTAAACTGCCTTTTTCTTGACTCCTGAGTTTTTTCTGTCTTATTTAGTTCCCACCTCTTGCTGAGAGGACAAATGATAAAAGAGCTTGGTGGACACCTGGCATCCAGCTGTGGTCATCCCACCACAGTGTAGAATTCTAGAAGTCTAAGGGAAAAAAAAAATTAAACATCCAGTCAGCCTTGTAATTTTATTCCCACTCTACTTTTGTCTCTGCTTTTGTCATTCCCATTTCTTTAGTGTGTCAGGATGTAAAATTGTCATATTTTATCTTTCATGCTACATACCTAATTCTGTTTTCAGATCTCTTATTATGTCTTATTATTTTTTAAAGGCAACAGGCTAGATGATCTATGGAACACGTAGACCTTGTAAGACCAAAGTGCATTTGCTACCCTACTCAAGGCACTGTCTTACTGAATCCCACTTTTGGAACCATTATTCAAGATGGCTTTGATATATTAATTCCTCAGTTTTGAATTACGGTTTTGCAGGAGTCACAAGTGATGTTTTATATCTGTTAAGGAATAATAAATTTAAATTTTAACTTTAGAGATTTTTATTTGATCACTGTCCAGAGTCATGGATGCTCAGTATGCTTCCAGTTTTTTTAACTCAAACTTTTTATTATTTTATTCCCTGTTACTACCTTCTGAGAAAACTTCATGTATTCTGATTTTCAGGTGAGCATGAATACATCATGGTCTGTGAGTTAACTTCATTTCATTTGTCTTTCAAAGTGGTTTATTTATGAGTGTAGGCTGCTCTAGTTGTAGGCTGATTAATATTAATCTTGTCATCTGCTGAATTATCATATAGTCAAATGATAACAATATTCATTCTGACTTTATGTTTTGGATGTAAACATTCATTGTTTCACACATTTTTTCCCCCTTAACCTCTTTGTATGTTAGAATTCAAACATACACTTGTAAAAAAAAAAGCAACAACAAAAAGAATATCTGATGATGATGCAAATATCAAAAGCATTAAAGAGGAAAATTTGTTTAAATTTTGCAACACAAAAAAAAATTACAGTTGAAACAACATAGATTTAGGCTCACCAGAGAATTTAGAAAACAAATAGCAATAGGACTCAGTGGGTCACAATGGAAATGTCAGGAGACACAAACAAAGAGAGATTCAAGTTCATAGCAAAAGAAAAGTCAGTGTTGGAAGTACCAGTTAGTGCAGTTTTAAACAAGGCTGTTGATACTTATATTGGTATGTGCTTCTACCAATCCTGAGAAACTATGTCCGATATGATGGAGGAAGAGATGGTGTGGGTGTTTTTATCATTCTCCACATCTTCCTGAAAGGTGGCTGTAGTCAGGTGGGGGTGGGTCTCTTTCTCCAGGCAGCAAGTGACAGAAACAGAGAACACAGTCTCAAGCTTCATTGAGGGAAATATAGGTTGGATATTAAGAAAAAGTGATATCATGGAAAGAGTGATAAAATTCTGGAATGGCCTACTCAGGGAGGTGGTGGAGTCACCATCCATGGATGTGTGTAAAAAACAGACTGGATGTGGTATTTGGTGCCATGGTTTAGTTGAGGTGTTAGGGTATGGGTTGGACTCAATGATCTTGAAGGCCTCTTCCAACCTAGTGATTCTGTGAATTCTATGAATTCTGTGAAAAGAATTGAATATTGTAGACTTTGATCTGACCTTAGACTTCACAGAATGACAAAGCCAAACACCAGCAAGGGAATTACCTCTTTCATCCCACAAGCACAGTCAATGCATCACTTTGAGTCCCATGGGCTGGCACAGCTCTGCTCTGATGGGAAGGCAACTCTGACTGTACAACTGTGGGTAAATATAGCAGTATACCCTTTCATGTGACATTGTCATTCTGTGTATATGTTCAAAGAAGAGGAGTTATTGCATGAGCTATGGGCTCCTGGAGGCTCTCTCAGTTTCCCCACTGGTTCCTCTGGTTTGGGAAACTCTCCTGCACCACTGGAGAGCTCTGCTGTCAATTGTGCCAGCACCAGAGCTGCTCACCTCAGAGACTGAATTTCTTTGATCCCTGGGAAGCAATGGGCAGCAACCCATTGCAGTGTTTCATGCATTGTTTTGCTCATGGCCTTAGATCCTACAACACTAATTAACTCATTAAGAAGGAAGAAAATAACAGAACAAAGAAAAAGCAGACGACCAATATTATCATATCCTGTGAGCGGATGACTGACTCATCCTGAGGTAAGTCTGTTTTCCTTGTCCAGATGTGAAATAAGCTTGTGAAAGACTTCAGGAGTAACAAACATTCTCAGCCCAGATATTCAAATGCTTGGGTAGCTGGGACACTGCATGGATCCTCATAAATGTAAAGAATTACTGCCAGATCAGGAAGAGAAAGTCCAGCAGCTCTCACTGAAAATCTTACTGTATATTCCAGGTTAAGAGTACAGTGTGCAATATTTAAATTGTCAAATAAATACCAAAATTGCTTATATGTTCTTGAGAGCTATTTACATGCACTTGTAGGCATTCATAGAGTAGTCTTGCCATAGGTGTGTTCTAAAATGAGCCTCTTATAGGCATACAGGCTTTTTTCATGTTATGAAATTCTATTTTTTTAGCTGTGTGTTGAAAAATAATTCTCAGTGCTTGACACTGCTCTAAAAGAAGGTGAAGCACTATTCTGTAGTTTGTTTTTGAGGAAACTTAAAAAAAAACCAAACAAACCAAAAAGCCACCAAAAATACCCCAAAGTGAAAACAACCCTAATGAATCTGAAGTCATGGAACCAGACTATAGAAAACATATGTCCATAGTTCTTTTGTAACATTTCTTTTATTTGTTTTCTTATCTGTTTCATTGTCATAGTAAAAATTTAAGCCCTGTCTCAGAAAAATTGTCATGAAATAATTTTCTTTAGTGACACAGTGCAATGACATGAGGCCTTGACAATGACAATTCTGCTGAAGTAAATGATGAGGCTAAATCTTTTTCTGACATAGTAACATGGTTAGTGATGTGACAGAAAAGTCAAAGGAATTTTGCTATATAGTTTATAGCCAACTTGATTTCAGTAGTATAAGGCCAGGCTCCTCATTTCAATTTTATATATATATTTATGATAGGCAATTCGTAGATAGTAGATTATTTGGAGGTTCTTTTGTGTCTAATACTGACCTTTATCACAGTGTCAAAAAGAAGATATGAAATGTTCATGGCACTCACTGCGTTAAGTGTAATGGAAGAGAGAAGTTACTCCCCGCTTTTATGAATCACAGTCACAACAGTGTATTTCCAATTTTTAGGTACATTAGTTGTAAGAAAATTAGATTTCCTATTTCACCTAATGGTTTAGCTATATAATGTGCTTGATTTTAAGTAGCTCTGGTTCCACTCCATCAATTCCTCCCATCTTATTAATATTTAAATTCAATAACTGTTTTAATACTATTGATTTGTGAACTTTTAGTATTTTAAATTGGGTCTCTTGTGAAGATCTAAATTACATCTTTTGTCTTCTCCATTTTCATTCCAGACTAATGCTTCCATGAGAACATATGAGAGAGGAAACAGAAGCATCTCAAAAAACACAGAGATTTCTGTTGATGGAATTTCTCTCCAGCACATGGGTAAAATACAAAATAATTTCCCCTCATTATTTTTATATATTGCTGTCATCATAAAATAACTATTTTTGCAGCTTCCTATATAGGTCAAATTTGCTTCAACTATTTGGGTATATTAAAGTAAATTGAATAAAAACAATAAACAATCATGTAAAAAAGCTGGTAATAGAACAGGGACTCCATTGTTTCATCTTCTTATCTCCAAGTTCACCAGAAATCCTAAAGCCCATATTATTCAAGAATAGTATGATTAACCATAGAAATTTAATGTGTTTTCACTTTTATTTTGAGATCTATTTACCCCTCTACAATTATATAAAATTAGATTTAGTAGCAGGGAAAATAAACCAGATTAAACAAATACCAACTAAGTTTTTATCTCACACTTAAGCCAAACTCTTTTGAAGATTATAAAAGTCATATTTCTTTTTTTTTTTTTTTGTTTCACACACTTAATAACTTAAGCAGATCACTGCAAATGATTGTATTTTTGCTGCAGAACAGGCATAATTTAAGAAAAAACCCTGTCATTTGTATTTTTTATACTGGTGGGCCAAGAAAGCATTAATCACATAGATTACGAATATATAGTTGTTGTCATAACAAATTTGTTTACACAGCTTGCAGAAAATAATATGACACAGTAATTTTTTTGTATTCTAAACAAAAGAATATTGTTAAAGTTGCAAAAGTCAAGAACCCCGAGATTAGAGAATTCAACCTTACAAATTCAAACTTACTTTTTCCCATTGGTACAATCAACTTATACTAGAAGCTCTAATTCTATATTTGCATAGTCATTCTTTCTTGACTCATGCAATGGACCATTATGGCTGTAGCTATAACTGACAAGCACAAGCAATGATCATTCCAGCACCTCCTGTCTATGCCTTAGTACCATATTCCAGCACCTTAGATCTCAAGCTGAAATTCTACACACATGGATTTCTGTTAGAAGTGTGAAAAGAGAATCGCACATGTGAGCAAAAGCTGAACCATCTCCTCCTGCAAAGGATTGCTCTGGTACAGAAATTTATGTGGCTGCATGAAGGAAGCTTTCCTGCACTTTGCTGTGAGATTCCTGCCACTCTCTGCTTTTGAAGAGCTAATGATAGCTCAAGCAGAGCTTGGGAGAATTCAGAAATCTAGCTTGCTCGGGAAGATGATCCAAAATGGACTGCAAGGAGCCAGTCCATTAAAATGATCTGGTTTGTGACTGATACCTGATAAAAGCCAGGTCTGCACAAGGGCAGACGCAGCATCTGATGTCCAGCAGCTATACAAAAAGGGAAGATTTCCTGTTTCCTCAAATACTTTGTTAGGCCCTCAAGAAGGTTTAAGGTATGGAGCTGACCTGAGTCCAAACAACTGATCTGTGCAAGTTTTCATACCATCTCAGCTGCTGTCTGAAAGAGTCAAGTTACTTTTTCCTTCGATGGCACAGTCATTTTCATCCTAATCGGAGGCAGTGTGAGCGTTGGGTAAATTAGGAAGGCCTGTGCTGTTTAGACAGACTGCTCCAAGCACTTCACTGAGGCTGGGCTGAATTAGTTTTGGCTGGCTGTGGTTCTAAAAGAACATTCAGAGACAGAATCAGTTTTTAGCTCCAAGCTACAGCATTTAATTTATGCTTTTAATTTCAAATTCTAAAATCTGGCAGAAGAGTGGGGGAAGTTGAAGCAAAGAATTGGCCGGGTTTGAGGGGGGCAATTACTTGTCAAAAGATCTAAAGCAAGGATATTGATCTGGCATTAATTGTGACTTTTTTTTATTTTCTGAAGATGTAAATGTTTGTTAAAATGCCAGTTTTTCATTCAGGTTAGGTGCAAGACATAATTCAGATCCGATCCTTGTGTTTCATTTTGCTACTGAAAGATGAGTGAAAAGAGCATTTTTTCACAAAATGCTACACATCCATATATTAAAACCACGTAAGTGACTTTCCATCCAAAGTCTTATTTTTGGTCGTGAATTAGAATTACACACTAAGTTGAAATCCTAACGTCACTGAAGTCAGATGCAAAGCTCCCAATGGAAGGTGACTGTTTCCATGTAAAGGAGGAGAGCTTCCAAAGGAGAGAAGCCTCAACCTAGTGTACCTGTGAGTCCTAGAGGTTGGAAAGATTATCAGACAGAGTTAATGTTCCCTGAAAGAAGATTCAGCTCCCATTTGTACACAAGGTGTATAATCTAATCTCTCAAATTTCATAGAAAGTCACTAAAACATAGATAGGAAATAAAGACAAATATGCTACACCATTACCTTGCATTAAATTGGATGGATGTACAAGGAAGGGAGCCACTTGTGATGTACTTGTTTTTCATATTATTCATTATTATTTTTATTATACATTCATTTCTGTATTTTGCAATTAATAAGTGGATGAAACCATCCACCACAATAATCTCTCAAAGTATAAATTAGTTTAGGTACATCAGGATGTCTGCATGCACTCATCACACCCTGTGTATATTCCACATTCCTTATTTGGCAGTTTGAATCATAGATGATTAGAAAAATAACACACTATTTTAACTACTAATCTTATGCATTTTATATATTGAAATGAAAAAGCACTGGAGTGCACAGGATTTACAGCTGGGAGGACTGAGGGAGAGAATTAGAGAAAAAAAGGTTTCAAAACATTGACAGCAATACCTGGATAAGCACAGAAATTCTTAGGTTTCAGACTTAGATTGATCCATTAGATCATACTGCATTGTGCCTTCTGTTCATGAATATTTCTTCTTTATTCTCTAGGAGGAATTACAAGCATAAATTTTCTATGCACTGGTGAGAGAAATCTTTCTTTCATCTTAGTGAATACACATCTGCTACCTTATATTCAAACAGACTGATTCTTACTTTAAAGACTCATTATGTTGCATTATACAAGAAAGTGTTGCATGCCTTGACTTATATTTATGTGTGCTAGAGCACATAACAAATAGTATAAGGATATGAAAGATTAATAATAGGAAAGTTATGACACTTCTTCCTTTTCAAAAAAACATTTTTCAATTTTTCTCATCACTTGTTTATCTCTTAAAAATTCAGAATTATTCATTTCATGGTGGAAAGGTATAATTCTATGACATGGGGACAGTAATTCATATTCTCTTTAGTTAACTATATTAAATATAAGATCTGATCCTAGTTTCAATTCAACACCAGTTGTGGTTATGCTAAAGTCTAACTATTTTTAATACAGTAGTAAATATTTATAAACTTCAATGGGTCAAATATATGGCACAATATTTAAACCTGAAAGCCATTTTCCCAAAACTGTTAGATTTCTCTTTCTCTCTGTAGTTCTCATACGTATTTTTTTATTATTATTTTATTTATAATGTTTTTGAAAGCTGTCCTACATTCCTTGGCCATTTTATTGGCCCATAGCTGGGCAAGAAATATAAGAGTTGCTCCATAAGAATTCAACTTCAAAGTATAAACTTCCATCAAATTCTCTTGGCCTGAGATCAGACATTACAACCATGTTTTCAAACTGAACACAGAGAAGCAGAAGCCTGTGTTACTGGTGTACTCCCCAAAGCCAGTTGGGTGCCCAGACAAAATAACTTGCAAAATTCTTAGTGCCTGAGTTTGGTTCACTGGACACAACCTAACAAGATGCTCAGACATGCTTTAATGCATTTAAAAATGCTTCGGTGGCTACCTGTGTACTTAAAATTGTGCCTACGTGCATGCCCACGTATGCTCCTCAAACAACGTCTATCTTTAGTAAGGTAATGACTGTTTCTACATTAGTTGTTCAATTTCCCTTGAGACTCCACTGGAAAGGAAAAAAAGGGCTTCGCCAAAGTGGGATTTAAATCATACACATCCAGATCCTAATTTATTCAACTCTGAAGCAGCATTTCTCTATTCCTCGGTGGAGTATGCATAGGAAGAAGACTTGATGGACTAGCATATTCACTTTGATAGCTAAGTAGATATCTTTTGCCAGTATTCAATATCCTGTAAGGTTCCTATTTTAGCAATCTGGCTAAAAAACCGTGTGGGAGTGGAGAACAAGAAACGGCGTCACAGGAACTCTGAGTGCCACAACTATGTATGCCTGTCTCCAGCTGTGGCTCAATTAGATAATTTTCAGAGATCACGCAACACTTGCCCAGTGTGTGTGTGGCCTTTATAATTCAAGCAAATTTCTGCTCTTTATTTCCCCACGCACAGAAAAATGGTTAATCTTTTTTCTCCAGAGTGATGTGTTCTTAATATAGTTGTCATTACTTTAAATGCTTTCATAATAATACTTCATTGTGTAGCAGGAAACAAAAAGGAGGCCAGAAAAGAACACTGGATGAAAAGCAGATGAATGAAAGCTTCAGTGCTGCTTTTCAAAAGAAGGCACAAAGTTTCTTTTCCTCGACAAATTGAACCAGCATCTCAATTAATTCTACTAGAGATTAAAAAAAAAAGTCAGCACAAGCATTGAAAAACCCCCACCTGCTCTACCTTTTAAGACACCTGTGATGGTTAAATGAATGTACAGGAAAGAAATAGTACTGCATTGCTGGGAAGCAAGAACTCCTGTCCTGAGTGTGGTGTATAGCACAGTGAGTTGTCACTGCCTGGCTGTTTGTTTCCTGCCACACCCCTCTTCCTAGGGCAGGGCAACCACTCCGTGACATATTACCATCAGGGATAAAAGCTGTAAAAAGACAGTTTCTTTCTCTTTCCCTGTTGCTTGTGTCCAGCCCCTCTGCTGTAATTCACTGATTTTAGCTACACTGATGCAACTGTCTTTTTTCAGTTGTGCCATAAGCCAAATGAGGAATTTGGCTTGGAAAGCCACTTCCAAACTACTTGTTTAGTTCAGGCTGTTTCACTGATCTGATTTACAATCCATCCTGAAGGCAGCCAGCTAAAAATCAAACATGTAAGTACACAGCCTCCTCAATGAGAAGGATGAGCAGGGACCTCTGCAGCCAGCTTCATTCTTGGAGGAAGCAGTGCACAGCTACAGGCTTTATGGAAAAGACAATCGGTATTCCTTAAATTGTGCCTGTTTTGTCCTGCAAATATGTGTCTACTGTTGGACTAGAGGATTATTGTAAGTCCCTTCCAAGTGAAATAACCCATTTTCTTCTATAGTAAGTTAGTGTCTGCAGAAATAGTACTCTTACTATTTCTTTAACAGTAGCCTATCAAAAATTATTAATCTTGAGATTGTTGAAATGTAATTATCTCTGTGGAATTGTTTCCTTTGTCATATTCCTTTCTCTACATCTCTAAACCTGTATGAAGAATTTAGCATGTTGGAGTCAAGCACAGTTATAATATCAGATTCTTGTGATTTGGGCAGTCAAAAATTTGAAGGAGCTTTCAAAGAGATAAAATATTAGAAAAACTGCTGTTAAGCAGTATAAACTTACCTTTCCCATATTCCATTCTGGTTGCCATGTTTTGCCTTGAAAAGATAAAAATGAGGCTACAGGAATCAATAAAAGATTTATACAATTATTTTGATATATAATTTATAAAATATGTAATAAACTTTACTGTTGGTTCCAATAATCAAGAAAACAACCATGCTAAAAAAATAAATTGTTTTAAATTTACTGAGAAAACATGAAAACTACAACACAAAAGAAACTATTAAAGCACCTTTGCATTATTAGAGTGTCAAACAGATAACCTTGTGAATGAGAGAGTTAATAGAAGTGCATATCTACATATTTATAATATTTTATTTCTTTATAAGTACCTTATATGATTTATTTGTATTTTATTGAGGTTCAAAATGAAAAACAACATGAGCTCTTAGAAAGATGGTGAAGGATAAAAATGTGTGTTGAAAAGTGAATTTTGGCACAATAGTTATAGAATGTAGTTTCAGTCAAGAGGGTAGTACCCAAAAATTGCTTCTTAGAAGAAGAGTCAGAGTGCACAGTTATGCTTGAAGTGAGCCCTCAGCTTTCATAACTGAGGGACATGACCAGTGGAAAAACCCTATGTAACAGCTAAAACCAGACTTATTCCACAGGTATAACCTACTGGTGAATTAATTTATCTTTTAATTTTGTGTTCATAGCATCATAGACAGATCTGCGTTGGAAGAGACTTTAAACATTATCTAGTTCCAATTCCCCTGCCATTGCCAGGAATGTCTTTCACTTCCTCAAAGTCCTACCCAGCCTGGTCCTGAACACTTCCCGAGGTGGAGAGATGGAGCATCCGCACTTTAGCTCTTCTGGGAAAACTTCAATTTTGTATCTGATATTTGCCATATATATATATGTGTGTGTGTGTGTGTGTGTGTGTGTGTGTGTATACATGTATATTTATGAACAAGCATATGAAGAATTTTCATCCTTTATTTCATCTGCTGAGATAAGGTAATCCAAAATGAACTGAGCCATACTGTGTTAGCTGCATTTCCTAAGAAAAATCAGTTTCATATGCATCAGTCAGCAGACATCCTTTTTAGGTTTTGCCACCCAAAATGTGTCTTGACTTTTACTGTCTTCCTCAGTCAGCAAGCATGGATAATAAGGATGCTGTTATCATCTGTCCATCAATGAAGAAGCTCCTGTGACAGGTGGAAATAAGCATTTTATGAATTAGTAAGAAATACTAAGGAGCCAGCTTCTGGCACAGGCACGGTCCTGACAGGCCAAGGGGCAGCTGTGGACATGGGGCAGCTCAGAGGGCACAGGCACTCACAAATCTATAGTATATAGGACATATAGTAACCATACTTTCTTACCCTGGGGATTTCAAAAAGCATTATCATCTGCACACCAAGCTGCTGTCAGAACCAAAGTCTAGCTCAATTTTAAGACAGTTTTTACCATCTCTTGGGGGTTTTTGTTGTTCTCTTTATAATTACAAAAGTATAATTCATTAGTCATACAGGGACCTCTTTCTTGGAAAATATAAGCACTTCATTAATAGGTTATCATTTGTTAGGGCTTTTTTGCTAGTGCAACATGGCATGCATGTGTATTATGCACTGAATCCTATTGGATTTTGAGCTTAATGAATAGTTTCACTGTTTTTAAATGTGTTTACAGCTAGCCAATAATTGCCATCTTTACTCTCACAAAAAGTGAACATGGTAAAAACTCCAATTAGATTTTACCAAGTGTTTTTTTCATTTGTCAATATGATAAAATTAATAAATTGGCCACCTATGCCAGTAAATAAAATGCATACATCTGGAACTTTCATAACATAGAGTGCAGTTTCATAATCTTCAGCCCTGCAGTACCTGAACTGATCCTACAAGAAAGATGAAGAGAGATCTTTCACTACAGAATGAAGTTACAGGACAAGGGAGAATGGGTTTAAACTGAAAGACAGAAGGTTTACATTAAGTAATTGGAAAAAAATCTTTACTGTGAGGGTGATGAGACAGTGAAAGAGGTTGCCCAGAGAAGCTGTGGATGCCTCATCCCTGGAAGTGCTGAAGGCCAAGTTAGATGAGGCTTTGAACAACATTTCCTAGCAGCAAGTGTCACTGTCCTTGGCATAGGGGTTGACCTTTAAGGTTCCTGCCAACACAAGCCATTCTATGATTCTATGATTTTATTATTCTATGAGTCTATGACTCTGTGAGTCTTTGAGCCTATGAGTCTATGACTTGTTTTCTTGTTTTCATCAAATTTAGTAAATATTTGTTCCTCCCGATGCTAAATGGTTAGAAATTTTTTACTGACTATGGTCAGAACGGTCACTAGAATGGTAGCAGGTATTTATCATGAGAACATGTGGTGAATTGGTGTATTACTGAATCGACATTGTGTTCAAAAAAGATGTGGTGCCCAGGGTATACTTCACTTCACATTTGGAGATTTACTGGAAATATAAAAGATTACTGTTTCATGCACATAGAGCACAAGTCAGGCAGGTATCCACTGGTCCAGCAGATGAGTGGAAGATTTCAGTGCTATCCCCTGGATGAATGGATGTTGAAAAAAGACCATCAGGTGGCCCACCCTCCTTTAGATTCCCTCCTCGTACTCCATTCTAACTCAAAACCCTGCTCAAATTAATCACATTTCTTCTCTAGGATTTGGCTACAGTTATTTCAGAAACACTTCTTCTCTGTTTCCTTTTAAAAATCTGTCTGTTACTTGGCTGATAGAACACCTGAACATACTTTCAGGCAGGAGGTGTCTGTGTATACTTCTTACTGAATAGCTTTTTTCAGCTAATTTCACCTCTCTGTTTATAAGCCCTGTGTGAACAGATTGTGAAGCCTCAACAGCACTTTTTCCATTTAAGTAATGTAGCATTCCTTTTCAGGATAATTTCCATGGCTTACTGATAATGCCACAGCACTTTCTGCCTTGTCAGAACCTGTCACTATCCCTGCACCCAGCACTCTAAACATCAAAATGATTTGCAACCAATTTACTGAAAAGCTCAAAATGTCTTCTAAAACAATCTCTGCCACTGGAAAAATGCCATATTTGTAAGAGGCAGCTTCATATTTATCAAGCTTTATAATACTCATATATAATATATTGGGCATAAGACTCCAATAGCTCACACTCTTAAAGATCAGGTGAGAAACCTAGAAAGCAGTAAACGAATTAAAGCCTTGATGAAATCTGAATTAATTGAAAGATGTAGTTTCCTGTATTTAACTCAGTTGAACAGAGCCCCAAATAGTTAACAAGATTAATACACTTCAATTAAGTACAGGTGTGTAGTCTGTGTGGCGTTGCATAGCTGCTTCCTTTAGTTGTTCCTGTAGTAATCTGGCATCAGTATATAATTACAGATCCAGCTATTAAAAGAGCTATACAATTTCCTGAGTAGATGGCATTATTTTCTTCCACTCACTGAGTAGATGGCATTATTTTCTTCCACTCATGCCTGCAAAGGATAACAATTATGTGTAATGCAATAAAATCTTGACATTCATAGGAATTCAAGGAAGAATTGCCACTGTAGTAAGAATGTAAGAATTTTATTGGGTTGGACTGATGATCAGTCAAGCTCAGTGTCCTGTTTGTGACAACAGGCAAGAACGAATGCTTAGAAATAGGATGGGAGTAAGACAAAGGTCAAAGATACAAGAGATGTTTTTTCCTCATACACTTTTTAAATCTCAGCAATCTACTGAGAGCTACTGTGCAGAAGGTTACAGCTCCTGTCTTCATGTCATGCTAATTTGACACCATGCAAAAGATGAGCTGTTTGAAGCAGTGGTAAAATTGCAAAAATCGTTACAAAAAGAAACCCTCCACTCAAACTCTTTTTCAAAGTTTCCAGGTGTGAAATAACTGCCACTGACTTACAAAGGTGTCAGATGCTAGCTAAACTTGCTGTCATTGAAGCCACAGTTCTCAACTGAATTACTGTACCTTCTAGTTTCAGTCATTAAACCTTTTTTTAATGGGTTGAGGCACCATATTATCAATTTTGGATCCTATTACTGGTACATTTAGATTGTAACTGAATTACTGCAATTTTTACCTAATAATTACTCAAGGGGAGCTCTTCAGCTTTCATAATATAAGGCTTTTATTTTATTCTTTTTAGTGTTTGACTGGACTCTCAGAAGGGAAACCCTTCTTGAACTGTGGCCATCAGGACTGGACACAGAAATCAGGGAAGCATCACACCAGTACAAAACATTGTTCATATAAACTCATTGCTATCACCTTATATTGCTATATAACTTATATTGCTATTGCTATCCAGGATGGTTAAATTGTTCATCCTATTAACATTAATAAGAAGACTGCCACACCTAAAATTCTTTCAACCTGAAACTTGCTTCTAACCACTAAGCCAAAAAAAACAACTTCATCTTTTCAGCATCTATATTCTCAAAATGTGCTTTCTCTTGTACAAAATCTATTATTTGTACTTGGTCTTTTTATATGCATCTTGTCCTGAACTTATTAAATGGTCCAATCAATTTGTGTTAGTGATCTGTGCTCTGTAAAATGCCATGAAGCTCAATAACTACACATTTTAACAGCAACAATTTCATTGTTCTACTTTGCTCCAGTTTAAGATGTTATGACAGGATATTTATTAAAAAATTTTCACTGAAAGAGTATTCAGGCATTGGAATAAGTTGCCCAGGGAGGTGGTGCAGTCGCCATCTCTGGATGTGTTTAAGAGGCACCTGGATATGGCACTTGGGGATTTGGTTAGAGGTGGTTATTCTGGTGCTGGGTTGGTGGCTGGACAGATGATCTGGAAGGTCTCTTCCAACCTTCAATCTTCTCTTTCTTGAAGATTCTGAGAATCTATGATTCTTTAATGTCTGATAGCTCTTCCAAAACATTCAGATCCATACTACAAAACATTTGGCAAAAATACTCTGTCTGGCATTTTTCCCCAATGATATATTTATTGTACTTTCACTCAATATTTCTTATTCTGTTGCTTTAATGCTTCTAATAATTCTACCCTTTTTCTACAGACAAATGTACTAGAACCTGTTAGTAGCCTCTTTTTCCCTTGTGCTGTGTCGTGGCTTAGGAATGGTATTCTCCAGTTTAGTACTTCCAGTAGAAAGAAAACCACAAAACCCTCCCCTTCCCCCCATCCAGTGGGGAAAAAAAAAGGGAGGGATCATGGGGTGAGATAAGAACATTTTGCTGGAAACAGAAATATGATGATAAAGCAAGAAATAACAGCACTGGTATTAATTACAGAAGTGTACAAAGAGAATGTGATTTACATGTAAAATGCTCAACAATGAAAAACAGTGGTGGATAGACCTTTTGCCCACCACGCTTTCCTCTGATAGGAAAAGGAACATCCTTTCTTCACAGAAGGGAGAGTCCCTTTCCCCTGGACCCTGGCAATGGTGTAAGATGGTATCGAATAACATTAGGATCTTGACCATCCCCACTCCTGCTGATCTGGACAGGAACAGTTAAAAAAGCTCTTCATGTTATCCTTAAACTTTGATGGATGCATCTTCTGTACATTTGTTTCCCTTCTCAGTTTTCTGTGGTTTATATTCAGTTTTGCTTTAGTCACTCACATCAACTTCTTTTGTTTTCATCATTACCCTTTAGAAATTAAAAAACCTGGTCAGCTTAGGGGTGTTTTAAATTAATCATTTCTGTATCAATTCTTGGCTGCGTGATTCTTGTTTTGGCTCACTTAGTGAAACATTCTTTAAATTATCTCAGCTATCATTCGCATTTTTTTCAATTTATTCTTTCCCAGCTGATTTATTATGTAACTATTTACAGTTTTTAAAATGTATCCTTACTGATAGCTTGGGAGAAGCTTGTGTCAATGTATATCCTGTAAGTTATAAAAACTACGTCATTTTACAAAAAACAGGCATTTATAAATTAGCACAAGATCTTTGATAATTTTCTTTTTTGTATCAATATGAATCTAAAAAAAGTTATTCTCAGGTCTATTCTATGATATGAAATCAATTTACATTTTTTTGCATTTTAACAATGAGAGAACAAGAGCTTTATCACATATTACTCAGTTGGGAAAAAAACCAACAAATGAAGTCTATTTGTTTCCTGTCCCCTGCCCTATTCCTAGGGCCCCATATTCTTGTGATTAATTTGTTTAGCCTCCAAATAAAATCTGTTTATTTGAAATGGTGCCTGTTCAAGGTTAACACTCATAATGTGCTAGGGAATTGTTAGGAAAAATATTGGTTGAGGAAGGCCAAAACCATGCCATGGATTTTTCTTAGTTTTTAGCAGTATGGGCAATTAAGTCCAACACACAATAAAGTTTCCTAGTGTTGTTGAATTTATTAGTATAGATGTAGCCAGAAAGTACCTTTTTTAACACATTGTGCTGCCATCCTCCTTAGATACTTTGGAACAAGTGATTTCATGTGTCTAATCTTTCAAGAAAATGTCAATGATATCATGTTAATAGAAGTTACTCAAGAGTTGACGAATAATGTAATATTCTTAATTGTTGCCAAGATTCTTTATGCTAGTATAGACAGTCTAGGATTTTTTAATTTCATTTCATACAGTGCTTCAATTAATTCAATTAATTTTCTTCTTCATATCTTGATGCTAAGGAATTATCATATTTTACTTCCTTTCCACACTTTCACCTTGCAGATAAGTTAATGCTGTCCTGGTCAGGTTGGGGAGACCTTCTAGATTTCACAGCTGCTTCTTCTTTTTGAAAGTGGTCCAAAAATACTAGTCTTTCTTTTTATCCAGTTCATTCCCAGAATCATCTTATGACTCTTTTTGGTTATTCAGAAAAATCTTGAAATTACCTCCCCATTCCTTCTTCTTCACAATCCTTCAGAACTATCTGATTTCCAAAAAGTAAAAGAACCTTTATGCTACCTATTTATTATTAAAGAACTTTTTTTCTTTTTTTTTTCTCACAGAGCTGTCTCTTCTTTCAACTGTTTAGATGATCTCCATGAGCATGTATTATAGGAATGGATTTGGCTACAAGTAGATTTTCAATTGACCACCAAGATTTGAAATATAGATTTTGCAGTTTTCCTTTAGAATTTTCATTGATATTTAAGTATTTTTTAAATCTTGATTCCAAAATCAATGTTTCTTTAAGGTAAAGAAACTTTTTTAAAAGGAAAACGTCCCTGCAGTCAGAATAAGACTTTTGAGCTCTGAAAACAGCATATTGAAATGAGCACAGTGTACATTATTAAATATGTGGAATTCTGAATTTTAATTGAAAGATAGGTGTTATTGCATAAAGATTCCATCATTCTTCATAGCAAACATCAACACTGTGGTTTTTTTTAATAATATAAAAAAAATTTTCTGGAGTTCATATATCTTCCCTTCAGATGGTCATCAACATTCCAAGTAATTTGGGGGAACTTACCCCATGGTACAGTGCCCTATAGCAAACCCCATAGCAGACCTCATGCTTCCTGAAGCAAGGACAATTGTACACAAGGAAAAGCAAGAGGAATTAGAAACAATTCTCAGCTATTTTATAAAAAGAAAATTCACTTGAAGACATTTATGGAATGTATGAGTTGGGTTTGAAGCTAAAAAATTTGGCTCTGTGAGACACAGTAT
This sequence comes from Molothrus ater, assembly GCF_012460135.2. Taxonomy (NCBI): domain Eukaryota; kingdom Metazoa; phylum Chordata; class Aves; order Passeriformes; family Icteridae; genus Molothrus; species Molothrus ater. Next base: position 134,666,952 of record NC_050478.2, read on the forward strand.
GGAAATCAGTACTGGTGGCAAAATACACCCATGAAGCTGGATAAATTTGCAGGTGGTTAATCCCTGCTGAGTTTGTTTCTACCTCCACTGACAGTTTTTTTAATCTGAAAGCTGCTGATGCAGCAGAGATGGATCCCTGGAGCCCAGAGCCCCACAGACACAGCAGTTCTGTGCCCAGTTACAGTACTCCAAGCATAAATAAGAACTTCTATGGAACTTTTAGCAGCCTCTCCAGTTGTAATCAGTATCAAATCTAATCTCTCTAAAAGCTTTTCTTATTAGGGGGCATATTCATTTAAGAGGCCATCATTAAAAAGAGAAACAGGGGGAACAATTATTGTCTGGCATATGAGATCCCTTGTGGATAGCAAGACCATTAGCAAAACAATTTGGGGGCATTAAGCTAAACACTGACCGCTGTCACAGCAATGCTTTTCACTAATCTTCATACAATTTCATCAGCAGTAATATTAATGTCTAGTTTTTTCTTCTGCTCTGTTAAAAATATGTAAAGTATGCAATGAACAATTTTTCCTTGTATTTAAAAAAGACTCTTTTATGTAAACAGTGAAACAAGTATGCATGTTATAACAACCTAACCGAAATATCAACAAAAATTAAATAGTAATAAGAGATTTCACCAGCAAATGAGTGTGTAAAACATAGGAAAGAAATGTATAACAGGACGAATTCTGTAGAAGAGACAGGAAGAGATAAAAGCATAGGCCACATCAGATATATCTGGCAACCACAAGCCATCATTTAAAGTCAACTTAGGTTTTTAAATACCATTTGGAGTCATCTGAGAATGAGTAGTCAATTATGCTATTTATAGGGAAAGACTGTGGCAGCTCGGATATCACTGCCTTACTGTCACCCAGTATGATGTTGTCTTCTCAGTAGCGACCACATACTCAGGCATCTTACTGGCCAGGACTAAACCAGAGCTTACATCAAGACATCAATGGTTTTGATCCATTTTTGAAATCCAGGACTCTTGCAGGATCTTTCTTACCTGGTTTCTCACAAGATACCCAGAATGACCTCTGTTCTTCCATATTTTGCCAAAGTCCTTTCTATTAATTTAGGTTTCTTTTTCATTAGAAGAGAGGGGAAGTGGAGCAGAGTAAAAGAGACAGAGAGGGACAAATAGCTTCTCTGATGTAAACGGCCAGAGAACAGCTAATTAAAAGGAAGTTTCTTTTTCAATTTTAAATGCTTAAATGTTCTACTAAGAGATTTTCCTAGCTTCTACGTTTATTGCACATAGAGCTCTCTAAATATCAGTATTTCCACTGGGAAGAACCAAAGTACTATTCATCTTTTACTCCTGATCAGGAAATCTTGCAGTATTTTCCATCATCTGTCTCTAATATGCTGTTTAACAAATAAAATTAATAGTCAGAATCATTAGCCTCCTCATTAGATATAGCAAGGTTTTCCTGATATCCATAAGCTTGAGATGACAAAAATAAAACCAGCCTAAGCAGGGGTGAGACAGAAAAAAAATATACAAATCCCTTTGCAGTGTATGACTAAAATATGATACAAAAATGTCTCACAGATAAACTGTGCTTTAAAGAAAATGAATGAAAAAAACATTAAGACTGCTGAAGAAGCCTAAACTTTAATTTCTCCTAGAAGTTTTCTATTGTCAAAGAGTATGGTTTCAAGGTAAAAAGACAGTAATGCTTTCATGTAAAAACCTCCTTGACATCTGAAAGACTAATCTGACCAGCCTAGTTTTTAATACCAGGTACAGCAGGTAAAGGAGATCCCAAAACTTTACCAAATAAAACAGCATATCAAGAAAAAATGAAAAGACTTATTTAGATGTCTAAGTCTCCTAGACATTCTTTCTTTTTAGAAAGGAATGTCTGTTCTATATAGTGCAATTTATCTAGATATTAACATGCATGATTTCTTCAATGTTTGTCATACTCTATTTTTAGGCTTTTTATATACATGCTTTGGGGCAGATTAAGAGATATACTTTTTGTTCACCTCTTTTCCCCTTCAGAGTCAGCACATGGAGCTGTTAACAGTAAAAGGGAATTATGTTTCAAGATCATGAGCTTAGTATGCGGTTTCTGTCAGTGCCACTTACAAATGTCACGATTACAAGAGCTATAAAAACATACAAAGTTAGACACTAGCATTTTTCTGTGCAGACCCTGTATTTAACTGTATTTAACTAATAACTTTCATGGCTTGATCTCACTTGCCCTCACAAAAAAGACTTATAGCTGCTTGCAAAAAGTAAGACAGAAATAGTCATTCTTTTGACTTTTTTTTTCGTTTTTATTTTTACGCTTTATTTTTTAACATTGTAATCTTTATATAGAGAGAGGTAGAGCAGAGGCAGTGAAGGAGAGGTGGTAGACTGATGGGAAACCAATTCTGGTTTCCTGTTTTTTAGCACTGGCTTTAATTAAAGTTGTGGGGTTGCAGTATTTTAATTTTGTTCTCTGGAGGAGTTACCTAAGCAATTCTCAACCAATTGAGAGCAACTCTGCAATACCAAACAGCCCCAGGACATTGCCAGAGAGTACTGCTGTACTTAGGAGGCTGCATTACTCACAGATATTCATAAATAACCATTTAAGTTTTTTCAGCTATCAGGACACCATATGTTTCATAAGGTGTTGTATTAAGCATATTTATTGTCTGCCTTATGAATGTCTAAATCAGGTGTGATTCAGCTGAACTTCTCAACTTGTTTGTGTTAGGACATATTTTGTCCGTGTCCTGACTACACATCAGGATAAGGTCAGGGTACAAACTTTTCTTCAGTGTGCCTTGAACTTCACTGGAACAAACTCAACCACCAAAACAGGAAGGAAGGGAAAATTGTGTCTCCAGTAACCTGGCACCCAAGGGAATAGGGCAGTAGGCTGGACTTGCATAGCTCACCAGTTCTGTAGTTTTAGGCAAACCCAAAAAGGTGAAAACAGTGTCTAAAGTCAGCAAATGGTGCCTTAAGTCAGTTCACTTGCCTCTGAAAGCAAGTGAGAAGAAAGAACAGAAAATGTAATTTTGTTCCTAAATTTCACTGGTTAGTATCTTAGATAACACATGCCATACTTGAAAGTAGCCAACAAGGAAAAGTAATAGAAGCACATGCAAAAAGAATTCAACAGGAACCAGATTTTAAGTTGAACATCAGAAAAGAGTCAGTATGATTACTAATAGAATGAATAATTTGTTTTTCTGCATGAGGGTTTGGGAAATTTTTCTTAGTCAATTTATACTTTGTAGAGCAGAGCTTTGGCAAAGATTGTGTGTCAGCAAAACCAGAAAAAAATCCTTCCCCAAATATCTATCGAATGCAAAATAAACAAAGAGAAGCCATCAATCCTCCTTACAATTGGGAAACTTGAGCAGACAAAACTGTGTGGTAGAAAAAACATTTTACTTATGTACTTTGTCATATAAGTGGCATCTGTACCTTAGATAGCTTGGGAGGATGTTGATTTCCAAAATAACTGCATTTAATGAAGGTACAAAAGTGAACGATTTTGTTTGCACTTTTAGTAGAACACAAGCAGTTTAGAAGGTTTATTCTGCTTCATAATGATGAATTCAGTGCTCTCAGGGAGGTTTTAAACAGTTTAAATGTAATGCTTTCAACACATGCATTTCTTCAAGGCAGATACTATGTCTCTATGTGCCTGTTGAAGTATTCTCACCTTAAAGTTAAGTGAAGGCTCTTTGAACTCCTCACCCAGATCCCACCTAGCCTATTCCCAACACAGCTGGGAATCAGAGGTCATTCAGACAAAAGCTCTCTACAAACTCTTTTTTCTGAAACTTGATGGTTGTTTTTATAGACTTTTTGGGTTACTGGCTCATGTTTTTTCTGTGATTTATACCTGGAGTTGCCTGTTAGAGCTTTGAATTTCAACAATCATGTTTGACCTGCTGTTCAGATAACTACCTCACCTTACCCTCATTTCACAGCAATCGGGATTCCCTGACATCTCAAAACCAGCCAGACCTTTAGGAAATAAACCTGAAACTTTATTTGATCTTGGCTTCAAGTGCAAAAAAACATGAGGATGCCAACCCCCACTATAAAGTTAGAGGACAGCAAAAAAATCAACAATGTTGAAAATGTATTGCTCACTAGTCACAAGACTTTTCCATTAGTACAGGCACGTGGGAAAGAATATGTAACTGAATGGTCTTAATATATTTTCTTGATTTTGATCAATGTAGAAGATGACAAATTGGATATTACCTCTTCTACCATGGAGTATAGCTAATGCTGGTCATGGCTGAAGCTGCACTTACTGAGGAGGCCTGTTAGTTGTGCCTTTAGTTTCAGGTTCTGCATGGGTTAAGTTCATCAACTCTGCAAGGCTTGGACAGTACAGATGTAAGTTTAGCAATGACCACAGCCAACACTGCCATCAGCAATGCTAATTTTGGAGAGATCTTTCCATCACCTCTGTTGACAGAAACACACCACAGGAAAATTCCTGCAGCTGGAATTTTGTCACTGCTATGTTGAGCCAATGAGTAGCTGACAATACAGCCTGTTTGTAGGGAACAGTTATGGATTCAAAAATTCAAGAAGTGATATTAAAATGCTCTTTCATTTCTGAGAACCAATCTCTTCCTCTTTGTTTCCTGACATATACACACTAACCAACAGTATAAAAATATGTGTCCTAAGGTAGAATATTTACTCTTACACCTGGCCCTTTCAGAACATTTATAACTTGTGTAGAAATTCTGAAGTCAAGGTTAAAATTAATTTTCAGACTTTTTCTTCCTGCTATTGTGTTAAGTTTTTATTACAAAATAATGTAAGAAGGCTGCACATCTTAGAGCACTGAAAGCCCTCTTGTTTCTTGCAAGTGAAAAATGAAACTATTCACTTTTTTTCCCCCTGGAAAAAAAAAAAGCTAAAACAAACAGAACATGTGAGCAGCAGGCTCATTTAAACAATTGATTATTCAGTTTCTACAGTTAAGACACACAAGGCTTATCTCCAAAGCCATGAAAAAGAGAATATTTTTTATAAGAGTCCAAGTAGAAAAGGCATTATTTAATATCTGGAAATAAACCAGCTAATTTTTCCTTCGATGTACATACATTAAGCAACAAGAAAAGGTAACTTATGTATAAGAAAACATTCAGATTTACTAGAATTTTTGATTTGGATCAAAATAGTTTTCACTGTCAGATTTTTTAATCATGAGTACCTTATATCAGATTTGTAAAGGCCTTTTTTGGCAGTTAAATTTGCATGGCATGATTTTCAGTAGCTGTAAAGCAATTGTAAACTCTAGCAAATTTAGAGACAACTGTTAGTGATCACTGCCCCATAGGATATCAACTAGAATATAGGATTTAGTCACTCTGCCTTAGTTCCTGATCTGAAAACACATGGTTTCTTCTCTGTCCTAGTCATCAGCATCCTCTGAGCTCACTGCTGGGGACAGGATGCACAGTACTCAGTGATAACAAACATGCCCGAACCTGGCCCTTGAGAGGTCAGGCTGAAGCATCAGCCCAAAGGAAGTTTTTACAAACCACATACCGAGGTTACTTTTTGCAGATGTAAGTCTGCTTGCTACCAGGGCAGCTGCACACATGATCCAAAACAAAATACTTCCTTCTGTTCTCCACCTAATATGGCATTTTAGCTAAAACCAAAAGTAGGACTTAAAACTGGAGCTGCATTTTTTGTGGATATTTGCAGATAAATCACTGCATAGAATTTCATTATGTGAAAACAGATGAGCTACACATTTCTGTGCAAGTGTTCAGTTTAATTTGCCAAGTTTCATGTTATTATGACAACGCTTAAATTTCACATTCAATAAATTTGTGCTAAAAAATTCACCTATTTTTTTTTCACAGTACCACATTTTCAGAGGGCTTTCAAAGTGTCCTTGAACCTTCTGATCTGAATCAGCTTTCTATTAACAAGTGTAAATAATGGGTAATAAATCTTTACTGCTGAAAAGTTGAGCTGCTCATGAATTGTCGTGTATTCAGAGGCATGAGACCTTCAATTAACAGACCTCTAATGCCCAGATGCCTAATACAGTGTACTTGGAAATCTGAAAATATTGAGCTTGAAAGAAATCTCCAGGAGATTTCCCATCGAGAAATTATGTATTAGTTTAGTTTAGTAGTTCACCCAAAAGTTTAATGATTCTAATAACAAGAAAACACATATATTAAATATGGTTCCAGCCCATCAGGCTATTTCACTAAAGTTGTCTTTTACAACATTTCAAAGAAAATATTAAAAGCTAAAACATATCCTTAGAAAATGACATCTGCTTAAAGTCCGTCCAAATGTGGCTTCCAAGGAAGCAAGAAGAGGAAAAGTACTATAAATGAGTCATGTTAATTACAGACACAAGAAAGGTTTTGACCACCAACATCAAAGAAAGACAGATATAAAAGGAAAAGAGAAAAATTAATTTCAGAAGCAAACGCATTATTTTGGAATGAGTGAATATTTCACTCTGATAATGATGCTTTTTACTTGGAAACTGCAGTAGGCATCAGTTCACTGAGATGTGAGCAACTAACAGAACAAGGATGAAATCAGGGTCATCACAGAAAATGTGAGGCAGAACAAGCGCAGGGCCTAAGTAGCCTTGGTCAATACAAAAATCACCTGTTCAGAAGGAGAAATTAAAAAAATATAAATTCTTGCAAACATTGGAGAGTCGAGGCCTGAGAAAGAAATCTGCTGCAGAGTACATCTAAACTACCTTTTTTTTTCAATAAGACCCAAATTTACACTATATAAGGAAGCTCTCCATCTATCCTAATACCAATTCTTTCAAGACCAGCCTTTTATGCTTTTCCACTTGTTCACACCAGGTAACATAATGGCCACTATTTTAAAAAGTTCATTGAACTGCAACCTTTAGACCACTTCTTTGACCTTGCTTCATCCGGCATTGTTCAAGAAAAGGGGAAGAAAAAGGCTCTAGACAATGTTTTTGAGGTCAGCCTTGAATGGTCAACTTATATTAGGGCTTTCCTGTGACAGCCTCTAACAAATATCTCTTCAATATAAACATCCCAAATGCTCAAGGGATGTATCAGCAGCATCCATGGGTAGGACCAAACTGTATTCCCATCACAGATTAAGAAAGAAGTCACTAATTTCTGACTATAAAATGTGATCTTCAAAGTCTGGCATCAGAATCTGGCATGATTTCAGATCAGTTGTGCACCAAATCTCCCTTTTATTAGGCCTCCACTATGAAAATGCTCATGGTGTCAGTCCTTCTCACACACATATCTCCTCCTACTCAAGCTTTCATTTATTTCTCCACCATTTCTCAGCAGAAAGCAACAATTTTTCCAGGGAGAAAAAAGTCAACACAAATTGGAGCTCTATGTAGTGGTCACTGTAATGCAAACCAGACGGCTTCCTCACATTTGCAGAACTGAGACTTCTAACACCCTTACCAATCTTGTCACTCCTCCCCTGTCTGGAAAATTTGAACACAGACTTGCTCTAACCACTTTCCTCCAAAGGTCAGGGAACTCAAAACAGATTCATCAGCTATCTGCTTTTGATGCTGTGAGAAAGGTCCTCAGGAATCCAGGACCTGCTCCTTCAGCAGATCACTAGAAAACAGAAACAAATAAAATTTGTCCCTTTCGGATGCTGATTTCCTGATGCTACATCAAGGAGTCATGGGTGTTATTCACAGTTTGAAAGCACTGTCAGATTAACAGTAGTTGCTAAAGTGTCAATGAACCAATGCACTCTTTCATTGCTGGGTGCTGGTGGGTCCTAGCTAGGATGGTGGTTTGGACTTGCTTGGTGTAACAAAAATTTTCTGTTGCATGGATATGCCAAATGTTTTCCCACTGACTTTTCTGTAGATATCCTTAAGTTGAGAAGCATCCTTTTTGATGACATCATTTCTGTAAATAGTAAGGATGACTGATTCTGATATTTCACCTTTAAACATGATAAATTATAGAATCATCGGATATGCTGATTTGGAAGACACCCAGCAGCATCACCGAGTTCAGTTCCTGGTCCAGCACAGGAGACCCCCCATGTGCCTGAGAGCACTGTTTAAATGCTTCTTGAACTCTGTCAGGCTTGGTGCCATGCCCACTTCCCTGGGGAGCTGTTCCAGGGCCTAACCACCCTCTGGGTGAAGAACATTTTTCCTTATACCCAACTTAAACATCCCATGACTCAGCCTCATGTCCTCAAGTCCTCAAGTCCCCAGCCTCAAGTCCTGTCACTGGTCACAAGAAATCAGTGCCTGCCCTTCCTCTTCCCCTCACAAGGAAGTTGCAGACTGCAATGAGGTCTCCCCTTAGTCTCCTCTCCTCCAGGCTGAACAGACCAAGTGACCTCAGCCACTCATCACCCAGCTCCCCCTCAAAGCCCTTCACCATCCTCAGGGCCCTGCTTTGGACATTCCCTAACGCCTCTATAGACTCAACTCATTGAGATAGTTTGCTCTTTCATCTGAGATAAACATCTGGTGACACTTGCCTGTGCATCCATCATCATTAGACTAATTCACTTTGTGTTGCTGCCATGGAAGAGGGATTATTCCTCTTCTCAAGGGACATACCAGTGTGAACATCCTACCAGTGGCCTCTCAGTAGATTCAGGGCTTCTGACATGACCTTATTGTCCTGCTACCCAGGCTTCACTTATTCTTTTTTGCTTCCAAAGTGTACTGAAGTAGTACCATGTTTCTAATTGTAAAATTCACTGGTAAATAAATATCATTTTATATCTATAAAATTTCTATCTACAATTCAGCAGGTGAAAAAAATTTTGGAAACAAAAGATTTTTGGAGACATTTAAACTAAGAAAGAAGACGTGTTTCAGGAAAAAGTGAACTGAAATATTTTAAGGTGAAGTAGTTCAGATACCAAAAAAATATTTTTGAGGACATTTATTGAAATCGAGTTCTGCTTCCACATATGAAACATTATTAATATATTTGTATTCTTCTCTCATACTCAATTTTTGTATGTTTATTGGCAAGCGGAGGAACCTGGAACTAGAAAGCAATAATTATTTGATAAGTCTGCTGTATCTGGTCATGCAGATGTTCCTTATTGACTGAAATGGCTATTTAAATAGCCATTCTGTGGGACAGGAGTTCCATCCAGTAATTAGAAGGCACACAGTTTAATCCTCATACTGTCTCGTGGATAAAAATTATTGAATTTATTTACTTCTGTTTGAATCCTAGTATTTGTTAAACCCTAATGGGATATCATTCCTGTTTTTTCTTTCTTTGTGATTATTACTGCCTTCACAAGTTTGTTTAGCAGGAGCTATCATCTGGCTTTCAGGCATATTCTTCAACTTAATATGAAAATACTTTAACATTGAGTGGGTGCTAGAAAGAGACAGGCTGTGGAGCATTAATTATGTAAAAAGACTAGGGCTCCATCTGAAATCCATTTACTCTCAAGTAGAGAAATTGCATAAGAAAGGCCTCTCATTTATTTGCTTTTATCGTTTGATGATCAAAAAGTCTATCAACAAAAGCAGGTATTGTTAAAAAGGCTGGAAGCCTTAAACTGTATTGGGATTTTTTCCAGTTTTCCTTTTTCAGAAAAGTCATTACTGTGTCGAGTTCTGTTGTGAAATCTTGCCTGTGACATTGCTATGCAGGCATAAAATTTCCTTTTTAGATATTCAGTTCTCTTATAATACATCTCAGTGTTAAGGTTCAGAGCAGCAGTAAAACTGAAAGTGAAATCCTAGTGGAGCTATTGTAAGTATTTTTAAAGAAATATAGAGCAATTCAAAGCATGGTTCAGTGTCTTTTAAACCACAAAAATCCTTTCTAGGTAGACAGCAAGATATCATACAAAAATGCATATTGTATTTTTTATATTGAAAAATGAATCCTTTAAAATGTAGTGTTGTTCTTGATTTAGAATAATTTTATACTATGAAAATGGCAAAATAGAATTTTTAATTCTGTCCTGTGCAATTAGATATTAAGTTGGGGCCTATAAGTATATACTTTTTTCACTTTAGTGCTTTAAAAATTTAGTTTGAAGTACAATTCAAAGCTGAAGCGTGATTGAAAAGATGATTCTTTTTTATAGATCTTGTTATATCAAACTAAATTTTAATCTATGATATTTTCAAAATGCGGGAAGGCATTTGAGTCAGACTGCATTGAGTCTGTAGACTAGTGGCAATATGTGAAACTGCATTAAAGGAAATTTAAGTTGTTTCCTTGTCCTGTCTCTATATTTAATAAAAAACCCTAATTTTACAAGATTTTGCCAGAAAATAAATAATGCAAACAATTAAACCAAATGTTCAAACAAAACCTTTATATGGAGGTAAAACATACTGCCTTTATATGGCAAAACATATAAATTATACAATTTTTTTAGTTTCTAGCAAAACCAAAAAATTTCATTTTTTAGTACTTCAGGAAGAAAGCAGGATAATTATGAGTTATTGATAGAAATTAGTGGTTTTGGGTAAATCTGGAGTCCCAATTGCCTTCTTTTCACTCATAAAATGTCTTCCATTATGATGTCTGAAATATATCTATTCATAAGAAAATAAAACACTTAATGTAATTAAAGGAAAAATCTAGTGGAGAAAACCTTATTCCCTAGTTTTTATCTCCTGTAGAGAAAATGCATAGGAAATTTTACCAGGAGTAAGCCAGGAACTATTGCATCATTAGGAACATGTACTACACATCACTTCTGAAGGCACTCTGCTGGGCTAGTTCTTACAGGATATGCTTCATTTTTGGCAGATGATGACTGTGATAAAAATTTCCTTCTGCAGATGTCAGGATTATTAAAAAATACAGCTGTTCTCTGAAGAAAATAAGAAAACTAGATACATGATAGGAAAATAAAAAACCCCAAACTTTATAAATAATGCAATTCATAAACAGAAGCAAAAAAGATTAATTTAAAATCGAAAAAGTTTCCTTTAAGGAAACTTGAAAAAAAAGCTTGGTCTTAAAATTCTTTATCATTGCAAATAGTAGCTGCCAGCCAAGTTGATGAAGTGAGTTATGCAGAAGACAGATAACAATTCTAGCTGTGTCTTGAATGAATACCAACTGTAGCAAGTCAAACTTCATAAGTAGCCCTGCTGACCCTTCTTCAATTGATGTAAATATGGATTTATAGCATCAAAAAAATGTAGATGAATTGCCTCGAGCCATACACCAGGTCAATGTGCTTGTCTTGTAGAAGTATCCCTTACTTGTGAACCACATAAAAAAAAATACATGAGAGAAAGAAAAAATAAGAACCAGGACAATTGAACTTATAAACTTCATGATGCAGTAATAGGTGGAAATGGGCTGAAAAGTAGTTTTAAGAGGTAAATATCTGCTGTGAAAACCTATATAACATGCACAGGACTTGATGTTTACTGTTGTGTTTATTGAAGTTGTGGATTTCAGAAGCAGCTTCCATCTTCAGGAAAAAAATGGCTGAAACTCAGGTAGGAAAATGAAATTAATGGAGATCTCTTACACTGAATATGAATTTGGGGTGGAAAAAGATTTAAACACAATGAAAATGGTGTAATACCAATAACACTTTTATTTTCCTAAGGCTATATCTTTAAAACCTTTGGAAGACAGAAGAAAAATCAATAAAAATGATTACTGGATGGTAAAGAACTTTCACCACCCTGATGTTATTTTTTCTCTGAGGTTCACATTGTGTCAAAAACACCTGAAAGGTGTAAGCTAGTCTTTTAAACCACTTTGCAGAACATGGCACCACTGTTTATTATTTCTTATGATCATTATCTGAGAAATGCTGACTCAGGAAGACCTTGAAGTAAGATCTCAGCATGATCAATAGATTAATTGGTATAGAAATTCACTCTCCTGAAAGACTTGAGGATGAGATTAGATGTTTCTCTAGAAGCTATACAAAATCTTACAGACTTGGAACTTGAACGTGATGTACTTATTTCCAATAAAAATGTAGCCAGGCTAGATGTTCCAAATGGACTCTTCTATTAGTTTCTGATTTAAATACATAAGTCTCCCTAAGAAGAAGAAGGATAGCATGCCGAACTGGTACTATTATTTATGTGGTAGGGGAAAGTAGAGTATGAAATTTGAGCATATGGGAAAATCTACAGAAACACTGGGAGGTAAGCTGTCTTTTCAAATATAAACTTGTTAACTTTTTCTGGTCATAAAAAGAAATGAATGCAAGAAAAATATTACTTGAAGATATGATTTCCTTGCTCTAAAGCTAGCCAAGAATACCTTCCTTAAATTATACTAACTGTATCACTATTTTTCATACTTTTTTCCCCCCGAAAAGATTAGGAGAGTTTTGGAATATGTGTGTCAGCTTGCCTTCTGGGACATGAGAGTTTAAAGTTGAAACAAAATGTGCTATATATAACTCAAAACCAATAGAAACTATACCAAAACTCATTTACAAAAAGTCCTTCGTTAATAAACATGAAAATATGTTAGTAAATTCAGAACAATTTTCAACAGTATTAGAAATAAGTGCATTTTCTACTAGTCAACTTGATGTAAAATTTTGCTAAAAACAGTCATTATAAGGCTTTAAAATTTAACTATAAATTATATGTCTAATAAATTGTATATATTGACTTGAATGAACTTAGATGGATTTTCCTAAGTCCTCTATATTGATTACACTTTTACCTAGATTATCCATGAACAGATAAAAATACATTGCTTTAAATCCAGACCATGGATTTCTAGCTGACATTAAAAATTTCTTATCGAAGTTGTCAACCAATTAGTTCTGGAATGATCAAACTCAAGAGAGAGATATGTGTTCAACAACAATGGTTTAGCATCATGAATTATCTCATACCCTTCTAGTGTGAAGAGTGAGCACCTACCAGATGTGGTAGCTTACTCTATTTTAAGAAATTGATCCTGCTTTCTCAATCACAAATTTGAGATGAAAGAACAGACAAAAATTCTCATTATAAACCCAGTTATGTCCTCATTTAATTAAATTTAGAATATCTGGATAATATTTTTTTTCCTATTTCTTCAATCTGCCATATAAGCTATTTGCTGGATTTCCTCTTTCAAAAGCCAACAGACCTCCTTGCAGAAAAGATATTGTCAAACTTTGGCAGTATTTCTTGCAACTGTACAAGTAAATTACTTAGGTCTCAGGCCTGATATGATGTAACTTTACACACATTGATGCAGATAACCTCACAGAAGCTATATGAATTTTAATTAATCATTATACTTAAGGTCCAAAACTCTTAAATGGAAATTATTATGACAGAATAACAAACTATTTATTATTAATTGCAGATTTTGCCACCTAGTCCCGTGTCAAAATATGAGCTATATAGGCTTATATTGTTATTCATTCCTTTTTATTTTCGTGGAAAGAATTCATTCAAATTATTGAAAATTCTAAAATTATATTTTATCTGTGTCAGGAGATTTATCTTCCAGGTTGGCACTGATGCTATTTGAAAGGTGATGCATTATGGAGACCTACTGAAAGAGATGCAAATGTGATAGCTTTTTTCAGAAACTCTGGAAAAATTTTTCAGAAACTCTGGAAAAGTATGTATACCTTGAAAGAGAGGAGCAATAAAATGAATTTGCTTTTTGAATGAGCAAATCATCAGTCAAGCAAGTTGCTTATTTAAAAGAGCAATATCTTTCACAGAGATTATATAAGTATTAATGAAAGGTCTAATGAGACATATGAGAAATGAGTAAAAAAGTTTCATTATTATTTATTTAGTTTTTTTATGTTTAAACTGTGGCATATTTTCAAATGAATTCTCTCGTCTAAGTTTTGCAATTTAGTCAAAGTAAATATACAAGTAGCTAAACAGAAAAAAAATTATCTGCTTTCCATAAATCTAATAGTCCTTTTTCATCCTGATTTCTAATTGCAACCTGTAGGCAGGCTTGCCAGTACGTTTGGTAGAAAAAAGGTTTTGGATTGGCGATTAGAAAAGCTTCACTTTTTCACTTCAAGCAACTTCAAAAAAGACATATCAAGAGGAAAAAAACCCAGAAACTTCAAAGAGAACCAATCAGCAATTTCTGGATAAAAAATTAAGTTCATACTCCTATTTCTTATTAACAAATACAATAAATACATGATGGTGACCAATGAGGAAAAGACAAGATGGTTCAGGAGAATGGGACTTGGGAAATATCCTATTCCATATAGATCAAAAATACAAAGAATGTGGAGAGGGGAGAATCCCTCCACCCTGGACCTCTGAAAGGACAGACAAAGGAAATTCCTTTTCCAGTAGCAAAACTTCTTCAACAGATATAACAAATATGGAGGGTCCTTTTCACTGGTGAATTCAAATGGCATCTATGGGTATAAGTTAATTTAAGCTTCTGCAGGCCAATAATTTCAGGTGGTTTCAGCAAGATATAAAGCTTTAGAATACATAGCTGAAACAAAGAATAATTTTAAAAGTTGTGCGAACAATAAATGAGATTTGAACCCATGTTAGCTTCCAAAAAAATCAAACAAATTAAGTATCTTCTCTCATATCTGATTTTTTAGAGAAAAAAGCCAAACTATATAATTAATCTTTTTACATAGCAGAAAAGAATTTATTCTACTGCTTTCAGAGAAAGGCTGTTACCTAAGGAACACAGATGAGAAAGAAAATGAGCTCTTACAAAACAGAAAATGGTCATATGGAAAGTACTGAAAATGCATGTATCAGAAGTGGGGTGGCTAACTGGTGATGTACTGGCATATACACTGTATTATTTTTTTTAATAATAGCCTTGGCATAAAGAATAGAATATATTGCTGGAATTTTCTAGCATCCCTAAGTCGAAGGCCTAACACCAGCAAATGATTGGAATATTGCGCATTCAGGGCAAAATGTCTTGAAAGTACAAGTTCTTGAGAACAAAAATAAAAAACTTACCAGAAGCAACTAATTTATTTTGCTGTATGTGGGAACTTCTCAGTGGGAATCAAGTGAGAAGGGATGAACTATGCTGTATTAAGTGCTCTCACAAGAACCACACCTTCCCTGTATGATTTTAGAGTATAAGAGATTCTGAGGAGTTGATAGTCTATCCTATGTGAATAAATTAATTAGATTCATTACTTTTGAAAAATAAAAGTTGAAAAGAAAAGTAATTCTTGTCTATTATATACATCAGAGGCACAAACCAAAACGTAGTTAGGTCTTCGTGCCAAATATTGTCACAAAAATAAATTAGTATGTATTGACAGTAAATTCATAAAGAAAGAAAATTAGAAAGTGGCAAATAGCCATCAGAACAATAATGTTTTGCAACATAAATTCCAGCTATTTTTAGTATATAAATGGGTAAGCAGAATTGCAGAGATGCCTCTAATTACAGCGACCTCTCTTAATAATAGACAATAGTACTGCCAGTGATAGAGAAGGACGTTTTCAGTTCTGGGTGTGAGTTGCTGTTTTCAACATGTCTGAACTAATTTGTAAAGCTATTTTTAAATATAGAGTATTTGGAGCTTTGCACTGAATCAGATTTCCTAAATACATGCCAATATAAAAACTGCATCTCGGAGCATAGGAGTGTTTTATTTTGCCTTAATTTATTTTTTCAGCATGTCTGCTGAAATTACACATTATCATTTTTATGCTGCTAATATTCAGAAGTACTCTGTCAGCTCTGTCAGCAATGTATGATACATTAAGCAAATTACTTGCAATGTAGAAACACTGAAATTATTTGATTGACTAGCATGGGATTCAAGCAGTAATTTAATTTGAAGCAATGACAGAAAAATATTTATAGGATAATAGGACAAAAGATATTGTGTTCTAAAATTTAACATATTGATAAAGATTTTGCAGTCTTAGATAGAGTAAACAGCTGTGAATCTGACTAGCTATAAATAGACAGAGAATTGTGGTCCTGTGCTTTTAATGCTAACTCAACAAAAGTTAAGGTCAACAGAACTCACACATATGGTATTTATCAAGTAAGTTTATTTTACTGCATGTGATCATATGATGTTACTTTTGCTTAGACTTCCTATAACTCATGTATTCTTCCTGTTCAATTACTAAAGGTAATTTAATAATTCTGTCTTATAAACAAAGAACAGTTATTGCTCAAATACCAAAGAATTGCTTTGGCAGCCTTAAAGCAGGGTACAAAGGCTGAAGATATTAATCTGAAAATTTTACTGTGGGAATCTATATAATTTCCTGAACTTTATTTTGTGCCATGTGGGAGACCAAAAGGTACACTAAAATTTGTTTTGAATGTGATTGTTAATTCTAGTAAATTTAAAATCTGTGTGCTCAGCAACTTTTGATCTACTGAGTTTCCCCAGTAATGGCTTCTCTACTTCATATGCTATGAAGGGGCTGTTCAAATAATTTTTTAGAATATCCCCTAATATTTTTCTCTTTTTTTCAGATTTTCAGAGTTGAAAGGACTGATGTGAAAAATTAACTAATAAATGTTTTGTGTACTAAAATAGTAATAGAAGACTCCCATTTGTTGAGAAGAAATTTAGTTTTTCCATCTCATATTAGACTAGAAGAATCTTCTAGAGATTATAAAACAACAACAACAACAACAACAACAACAACAACAATAATAATAATAATAATAATAATAATAATAATAAATACAGACTTTAAATAAGGGCAAGGAAATGTGGCCAAAATTATGTGTCATAAATAAGGATTTCCATTGTTGTATGTAGTAAGAATTCTTGAGACATGCAAAATGAATGAAATAATAAAGTGTAAACTGGGGCTCCAAAGTTGAATATTTCCTCCACAAAAATTCACTTGTACTGTCATACCTATGAAATTCACATTCACAGAGAACTTGTAGCACATGAGCAATCTCTTACAGCAACTGAATGCATGTGTTCTCAGTTGTTCCTTTTGCTACCAGAAAGTTTCTGATCTTGTTTTTCTCCTGCTGTTTTTAGAAATTGAAACCTTAAGGAAGGTCAGACCTTCATGAACAGAAACCTGTCAAAGCAGGCCATGTGTGAGACAGACTTGGCAATGCTTCTTAACAGGATTTTGTCTCCAGAAATTCATAGGAGATTATGCAAAGGCAGTGCAACAGTTTTTAGTGTTTACCTCAAATCTTCTCTGCAGCAGTTTCTTCCCTGTAATTGTAGCAGGTCACCTTCCACATTATTCCTCTGTGACTCCTCCTAGTAACTAACTCCATCTAGAAAATGTTCTCAGTATTCCCCTGGATAGTCAGAGTGCCCCTGTTTGCAGATATTTGGCTTCATGATACTGGAAAATTCCAATATCACATACCAGATATAGCTGTGATTTTTATCTTTACAGTAAGAAACAAAATGTTCTCTCTTCTCTATGATGAGTCAGAGGCTGATGGTTGCTATCATTGCTTACCTTTTTTTCTCAAGAGCAAAGAAGCCCATGTTTCTTGACTACCTCATCATTCCTGGCTTCTTTCTGTCAGATATTATCAACTGTTTTTCTTTTTCTTTTTTTCTGTTATTCCCTTGCCATTTAAATACTTTGTATATGATGCAATTCTATAATAATTTAGGCAATGCAGTTTCTCTCCTGAATTCTATGAGAATGGGTCTCAGTTATTTACATGGTTGTCAAACTTGTTTCTTGTTTGTTCATTAAACTATGAGTGTTATTATTTTAAATTTTATTCAAGGGGGAAAAGATATTCTTTGCCGTTCTCATCATCCTAAATGGAACATAGGAACTCCTGAATTTATGAGCAAATCAATCTTTCCAAAAGAGGTTCAGAACCCGTATATAATTTCAGCAGAAGAGAATTTCTGTGTACTAACAGAAGTCTTTGAACATCTAATATCTTGTATATAATGATTGGATCCATATGGGATAATGACAGCAGTAAGAGGAAAGCTTTGAACTGAAGAATAAGCACAAAAAAATTGGTGCTTCTTAGAATGGAAAAACCACAGGACAAATGCTTTAATAACGAGTTCCCCTTCCTTTGATGATGAGTGGTCCTCTTTGGATTTTATTGCTGGGCATGACATAATTTGGTATGGAATTTCACTTTGATCAGTTTGGGTCAGCTGTCCTGGCTTTGTCCTCTCCCAAGCTCTTGCCCACTTCCAGCCCACTGGCCTTTGGGGAATGTGGGATTTGGTGAGACAGCCTTGATGTGTGGAAGCAGTGCTCAGCAGTGGCCAAAACTGGTGTCTCATCAGCACCATTCTAGGTACAAAATACAAAGCATAACACCACAAGGTCTGCTATGGGAAAATTGACTCCTTATCAACCAGATCCAATGCAATCTCCATGCCTTATTTCACACACTTTACATCATATTCAGGTCCCACAGAATTTAATACATTTATACCCCTTCTAGATATAATTTTGGATCTAATCGTCTTTACTGAAACAACTTCTTAGCAACTTAGATTATTTTGTAGATTTAAACCACTTTCATACCCAACATACAATTTTATACATTCTCATTAACTGCTGCCCTTAAAAGATAGTTATTCTCCTGTTCTACTCCTTCTAGTTTTTATAAAAGCAGGCATAAACTTGGGCACAATAAGTCAGGATGGGTGCTCAGGACAGGAGAGTAACACATTTGAGTGGCAATCACTAACATCAGCTTGGCTGAGGTCTTTGTATCAATCACTGGATCACTGTTTGTCAGTTCTGCTCATTGCTCCTGTATTACTTCCTATAAGATATGACTTACATCACAATTCTCCCCCAGTGAGAAACAAGGATGAGGGTCTCCCCATCCTTGCACACTACCACAAAGTACACCCAGGTCCTTGAGGTAAGAGAATCCCACTAATGTTTGTCTTTTCCCAAGAGAGGAGTAATCAACACTACCTTCCTCTATTATTTGTGTGCAACAGGAACCTTAGCTCCTCCTACACTATGTAGGGGTTTTGTTCGGGCAGGGCACAATTCTGAATTTTGTTGTAATTGTGGGAGTTGTGGCACTTGGCATCTCAAAAATAAGTGTCCTACATATGGCAATGACTGCAGATCCTGAACACAGATGGGCATGCTGCAAAATTATGCAAAGAAATAAAGTGCATATACTCAGAAAAATTGAAATTGGAGCTGTAATTATGGCACCAAAAGAGCCACCTATTCAAACCATACCCAGTACAAACACTAAGGATAATAAGAAAAATTCTCTTACCGGCAAACTTCAGACAGAAATCCAATGTCAGAACATAACTACCATAATAAACAGGTATAAACCCAGGGAAAGGTGGGGCAGAACAACCACAGCAACAACAAAAATCCAGAAATATAACTATCAACAGGCAGCTAAATTTCTCTTTAGAATAGTCAGCCTAGGTATATGGTGAAAACCTAATTATTTGGAACTGGTAAAAGTCCTAGACATTATAATATTGTAGTGACATAAAAGAGAAATGGGTGATCTAAGACATGCTTCCATCTTAATTTTACATTTCTAACCCCAGTGATTTTATGCCTTTCAAATTGCAGGATCTTTGGCTTTTTTACTTTGTAGTAAAGTATTTGGAATCAAAACACTGTAAAGTTCTGTTATTCCTATTAGAAGAGGAACATAAATAATTTAAATTTTCTCTTTCTATCAGTAAAGGCCTCTGCTGTGTTTATTACTTCACAAGCACAGAGCACAACCACTGTCTGAAATACTAAAGCATTCGGAAACAACGTGAGATTATGATGCCTATATAAGATTTTGGATTCTTAAATACAGAACATTGTTTCTTAATGATGTCTTTCTCTTAACATCTATAATTTTCTCTCACTTATCTCACAATTTTCTGGATTGTTTTTATATTTGTGCTACAAATAAATGGCCTCCATACTTTCTCATTAGACCCTTCCTCTCAACCACATTCTGCAGTACTGCTGATGCTCTAAACATGAGGTCTTTCTATTCTGCTTTTCTGTGCTTATTTCACAAAGGACTAGGAGAACAAATGCTGCCTCAGTCTATGGAGCTGCTACCAAATCTTCTTGGAGATTAGATGTACCTAAAGGACTGAACTAAATCCTTCAAAAATACAGAGAGGCCTTCTAGGAAAACACAATTAGTATAAATTGTGTGTAGAGTGGGAAAAAACCCCTGTAAACAGACTAACTCACTGAATGAGTGATGCATAGAAAGGCACAGGTAGAGAAAGTGGATGTCTCATCAATTTGAATGACACTGAAACATACATTACAGAGTTCTTCACACAGATTGGTGATGACCATATGACCAGCCTCATTATCCAAAGGAACAGGTTAAATACATTCCTACCATGTGACACCCTATATGAGGGAAAAGAAGCAATGTTTATTCTTTCTACATTAAAGAAATCAGCAAATAAAATATAGAATGATACCTGTAAATAACCATTCTCTCTTCTTCTGGACCCAGAAAAATTACATTGTCTGTGCAGTGGCATATCTGCAGTCAGAAGAAAATATAAATAGCTTTACTGAACTGATAAGCTGGTAGGAGAATGATATGGACTGGAAGTCTTTCATGCTAGAAAACACTGAACTTTTTTTCTCACCTTTTGTGTAAGTGTTTTTATACAAAAATCACCATTGATACCACAGCATTTTTCCACAATGTTAAATAAGATTAACAATGGAAATATAAGATATGTAGCACCCATAACAACTAAGAGGTTCTGTTCAAAAGTTTCCATTATATTGAGTGCCTCCACCTCAATGTGGAATCCAAATTAGATTCTGATGGGACAAAAGTAGTGAGCACATGCATAGACAAAAACAAAAATCTAGGCAAACAGAGAATTTTAAATTAATTAAATATAGATACCTCTGCTTCTGACAGTAGCTAAGCACAGAATTTAATAATTCTAGTTTGTTTTTTTTTTTAAGCCCTCTCAGTACTGCCTGTGATCCTTAATTGTTCCTAACTGTAATTGCAAGCTTTCAGCAGGTGCTTTTCCTGGAATACCTTGGAAAAAACAGCACCGTGTATCTGGCAGTGCCACATGCAGACTCAGATGTGGAGTGACAATTTCCATCACATTCAGTTTACTGAAAAAACATGGAAAAGGGTGTGTGATATGTAAGTAGAACATACAAAACAATGAAATTAGGCATAAGTGTACTTTAGAGAGTACAAATATGTTCCATCTCACTTATCTTCAAATATCTAAAATTTTATGATCAAATTTATCCTGGTTCCCTTTGTAGTCAATGGAAAACAAAGAAAACATCCAGAAGGTCCAACTTGATTCATGTTAGTTATGTATTCTCAGTTAAAATGTATCCCTCCTGCAAGTGAAATTTTCTTGCCTCTGATTTTAAGTGTGTTACCAATTCATAATTAAGCAGACCAAAGTTAAAAATCTCAGTTTGGGCGCTAAAATCCAAGCCATGTGTCAGCCTGATGAAAGGAAAGGTGTAAAATGCTCCCAAAAGACATTTGCTAATTGCTAAAAAAATCTTCAAGATTCTTATTCATAGCCAGCAGAACTTATTTTCAAATAGTTCACCAAAACGTAGTTTCAATTACATGCGTATTGCTTATTGTAGGATGAAATTTTGGTTTTTTGCCAAGAGTAACTGAAAAGCTATTTCATCTGTGTCAGTGTGGAACAGCAATGTCATCTGAAATCTAATGACCTATTAAATATAGGTATTTACATGGGGGTTGTCCAGCCCTGCCCACATATATACTTTCTTGACTGCATACCTTACTCAAAAACATTAAATATTATGGTATTTTCTGTTGTGTTTCCTTTTTAAATAAGCCTTGTATCATTAAAAAAGGTTCTGATTGCCTATTTTCTAGCCTTTTCTTAGTTCTCTGGTACATTACACTGCAGAAATGTTTGGGATACTCAGTGTATCCACAAAATGGCAACAAAGGAGGAAATGGAGAATGTTAATGGATATTGTTTCCAAGGAAACAAAGCACCAGAGAATATAAGAAAGCCAAGAAGGATGTAATGTTTTTCTTCAAGAAAACAAGGGAATAGAGGAAATGGAGAGCTAATGAATAAATGACTTAGGTAAATAATCATTCACTTAAAACATTATTGTATCAAAATTGTTGAAATGCTATCACAGAGATGGTTTTGCCTTATTTTCAACCACTGCCTTAGTTTCATCATTTTATTCTCCTTTCACAGTGCCTTGTATTGTGAAAGGAGAAATGGCATTCACTGCTTATAATATAATACTTAGCAATAAATGTTTTTTTTGTTCAAGACATTATCAATTAACATACTTTTTGATTTTTGAAACTGAGTCTTTACTGAATAGGAAGGAGTTCCAGTATATTTAATTGGGCATTGCGATAGGGTGGCAGGAGGGAGGTGGAGAGAGTAAAGGAAAAAACTCAGAGCCTGTTAAAATCTCTTGCACTTTTTAGATATGTCTGCCTCAAATAGAACTCAAAAACATGATCTCAGCCTAGATAAACTGGTTCATCTCTCAAGATTAACACGGGTTCTGATGTTTTACTATAAAATAGATGTAATATTCTGTCATCCTAATACCCAGAAATTTGGAGCTTAACAATTTTAGCAATCAGATTTCTACTTTCTGGAGCAAAAAGTTTGAGTGCATTTGTAGACATGTTTAGGCTGCACTCACAATTTTTATGTGTTGTTTGCAAATACTTTAACTTCAGACAGGTTTGAAATGACTGACTGAACAAGATTAGATTTGACCTTTATAAGTATAATTGAATTTTTGACGGAAAGGCAAGTGACAGTTTTTTTGTCCAGCCAACTTAAGGTTGACTGAACAGTAATTTATAAAGTGTTTTTATCACACACACTAAAAAATCAACTGAACAGCATTACTGGGAGGAAGTTAAAGGGAGAAATAGACTATTACTTAAGAAATTTGAGCTTTCCCTCTCCCTCCCTCCTTCCTTCCTCCCCAGCCACCCGAAAAGAAATGCTACGGTAGAAAAGTTAATGATGGAGGCTCTCTGGGATCCTGAACTAAAACTATCCCATGAAAAAGTAAATAATCTAGCCATGGTGTGACTATGAATTCTGACTGTTTCCAGGATGCTTCCATTTTAACTTTTACAGGTGCACTTTTGAAGCCAGTCCCCCAACTGGTCACATCTACTGCTTCATTCACATTTCTGTGTGAAGACAATTTATAAATTAGCAGCTGATGAAAACATTATCTGTCATTTCCCAACCCTACTAAGAAAGAGCCTAAATTTACATCTATTTCCCCATTTATATAGTGCATATGACATAAAGCTACTGGACACAAAACTGCCATTTGTTTATGAAAATTATGTAGCAGAAGCTGTTAACTGGTCTTATCTGTATTCATAAACAATTTAAAAAGTAGAAGAGTTATTTCACTTTACCTGTCTTGGATACATGGATGTGGTAAGGTCCATTCTCCACATCACTGTGTTTTTCACTAAAAAGTTTTAGTAAATATTTCTATTTAAAAAAGCAGGTCAGTTTTGTACTTTAGGTCATCAATACTTCAGGGTTACCCATTTTTAAAAAAAATCTTTGATAGAAGCAGGCTGGCAAGATGAAGGAAGGCACACTTTGGGACAATAGAGAAGAAGAAATGTATTTATTTTAGATTCTGTTAGACAATTTCTCATGTTTAAGTCATGCTTGTTTATGATGCCTGTGTGTGTGTAAAGTGTCCTAGCTAATTACACATCAGGACCAAACAGAAGAATGGAGGAAAACATTTTATGTTTCTCCGAGTAAATATTTATCAATGATTCTTAAATACTTTTCTTAACTTATTCATTTTAATGGGTAATGTTATCTTAACTCAAAAGGAGACTTTCTCTGAGAAACCATTGCATTTTGGGGAATTCATTTGGAAGCAATTACCAAAGTGCTGAATGCTCAGTTGTTGAAACCCAGTGAAAAGATGAATGTAGATTGTTTTATGAGAGATTCAATAGAGTCAGTATGAATGATCCAGAAGTTTTATATTAGGAAATAGTATAATGTTCCAGTTTAAAATGGGAACTTTTTCAGTTTCTCAAAATATGCGGAATTTATTATGTCTATGTATAAAACATAAGTGCAAAGGTGGAGATAATATTTTTCTTCTATAAGTACACTGATGTATTTTATAAATACTTGAAAAGATTATGTAAAAGGTGACTTTCAAATTAAAATTGAATTAAATTTATAAAAAGTTCTTGTGAGTTTATTTCTATCAAAAAAGGCATATTGGAATTTAGTAAAGCCAATAATGAGAATATTTCAATAATGTGTCAAATAGTTGAGGATTTTAGCAAAACTGTATTTTATTTTTTAAAAGATGCAAAGAAAGTTTTTCCGGTGAAGCATTGCTCTTTCACCCCTCTTTTAATCTTATGCAGCAACACTTATTTTCTCTCCAAATTTTTCTTCTCCAAATTGTCTTTATTTCATCAGTGTTTTCTTCTTTTTCTCATAATTTCTCATAATAGATTGCCTGTATAAATAATATAGACTAAAATATAGACTAACCTGACTAAAATATTTATATTTTCCTTTTCTCATAATTTCCCGTTCTGCTTATGGTTACTGACTTTTGGTTATCTTTCCAGGTTCTTAAATAGCAGTCTGTGGAAAATCAATTAAAAAAATAAAAGAAAAGAAATAGTGAATATCCAATATCTCGTCTCAATTTAAAGAACTTCTTATATTTAACAAGTTCTTTAAATTGAGACTAGAGCACCCACTTAACTGTATTTTCATTCTTAAACAAGAATTCAAAATCTGACTTGGAAAACCTGCTAGACATAATCATATATTTTGGTGTTATTCTTGAAAAGGAATATTTGATTTTATTCTCTAGTAATGGGAAAATATCATTTCATTCCACTATTATTTCCAAAGGTTGCTGTATTGGACTGTATAGTGTGCAGACTCGCATTCAAAGTGCATTTTTTAATCTCAAAGGCGCAACAGGCAGATTTAAAAAAGCAATGGATTTCAAAATAGAAGTCAGAGGTAGAAAGTCACACCTAATGAAGGAAGATTCACAGTTTGCATTTTAGAGTGTATTGATTGCCCTGCACTCTCAAGGAAGTGTGTGAGACAGCTACTGAGAGCATGGAAATCACGCTGAGTGTTGCTGGGTCTTCCATAAAAAGAAATGTGTGCTCTGCAGCACTTGGTTCTGAAGTTTCAGAACTTCTTCTTCACTGAAAATATTTATTGCTTTGTGAGAAAAATGAGAGGAAAGGAACACTGGTATAGTAGAAGGCAGTACTTCCTTGTTTCCCATGGGTATTCAGAAGATTTGGGCTGGCGTATTTAAAGTATGTGGCTTTCATGAGAAAAATTGGGTCAAAGACTTCAGGTTTACTCAAATATTCAGAGTTAACATGCTTGAATTTACCCAGAAAATTGAAATATTTGGGAGAAGAAAAATAGTTTATTAATTCAAACTGAATATTTTAGATCTATACTTAAATCTCATAATAACAAGATAGATAGAATAGAGATTGGCAGGCCTTAATGGACATATGTTTTTATGCTTAAACCAGCTTCTAAAATCAGTAAATACAGAAATAATTATTTTTTTAAACATAAATTTCTATTAATGGCATTCTGATCTGAATTCACCAGCAGAAACTCAAACTCAGTGGACTTTGAAATCTTTTCTCTCAAAAAATTTACAATGTTAACAAAAAAATGCATAAGACTGAAACATAGTGAAATTAGCAATGTGTGAGGTCAGTCCTTGTCAATGTATTCACTAAAGGATTAACATTGGAAAAGCTTTGGTTTAAACCTTTATAAAACCCAGATAAACAGCACAGTTGGATAACTGGACTTTATCTTCACATTCAGCTGTTTACTGGCCAGCCTTTAAACAGTTTCATGAAACTTTTGTAGAAAGTCAGGCTCAGATATTTGGAGAATTTAAATAGAAGCCAATGTTTCTCTTTTAACACCTTGCTTCTTTGAAGTATTGACATGTATATTGAATTTTAAAAATTCAGTTTTGAATTTCTAGAAAACTTGTGGGGCTTTCCTACAGTGCTTTACATGAATGAGCACTTATTGAAAGGAAATGAAGCTTTATCAAGCAGGACTGATGTTTACAAGAACCACAAAAGCCTGTTGGAGTTTCTGATATAAAATGGTTTCTTCTGTGTGAATACTATGGTAAGTTTCCAAAATATTTACAGAACTTCAAACAGTTCTATTTCCAATAACATACTCATGTTTTCTATGTTTAAGTGGGAATAAAGCAGGTAGAAACAAATGCTATTTATACATTGTCCGTTTCTATAAATTTTAATTTTTTTCCTTCTTTTGAAATTATTTAAACTAATTTTTAAATCTTCTATTAAAGTACTATGATTCCTTCCTGTAATGAGGTACCACAAACATACTGACAAATATGTTGCTTGTCTTACAATGGTTCAATGCTGGAAATACGATTTTGATTCTTTATGTTCTGTCAGAAAAGTCTGAGATTGGACAAAATTATGACTTTCAAATGCTATATTCATAATGTTTGTAAGTTCTCTTCATCTCTCCTTTGAATGTCTAGGTTGACTTGGTTTTATTTTTTTTCTCTCACAACTATTATGGACACTTGCTCATTGTAAAGAAGGTGTTGTTTCAGACTGCAGTTGTATGGCGAATGCAAGTAAAATTGTAATAATTAGGAGCTATGAAAGTTCCCTTCCTAGTGTATAAAGTTTAGTTTATTTGAGCCATGGCAAATTAGGACCTCTCATTTATTTTAGCATGACTAGAAATGTACCGTGACTTGGGTTAAGTTAACCAACCTTCATGAGAGTACGTTGTGCTTCTCTGAATTTATTCTGTGTTGTGTAATGTTCCTTGTAATTACTAGTGTATCATCTTTCTCCATTTTAACACCTTTTCAGAACAGAACATGTCATGGTAAGATATTTTAAATTATGGATCTGCTTAGTTATTGACAGACATTAAACACGGTACCACAGAACCACTGAACAGGTTGGATTGGAAGAGACGTTTAAAGATTGCTAAGTCCAACCACCCTGCCAAGCGCAGGGACACCTGTCAACACATCAGGTTCATTCAAGTAATGACCAATTTGTCCTTGAACTCTTCCAACAAAGGGGCATCCACAACCTCTCTTGGCAACCTGGTACAGTGTCTCACCAGACTTTTCCTAAAGAGTTTCTTCCTTATGTCTGGTCTAAATTTACCTTTTTTCCATTTATATTCATTGCTCCTTGCCCTGACACTACAGGCCTTTGTTAAAAACCTCCCTCCATCTCCCTTTCAAGTCCTGTTTAAACCTGGAAAAACCATAATAAGGTCCCTGTGGAGTATTTCCTTCTCCAGGCTAAACCATCCACTCTCTCTTAGCCACTTTCTTAGGAGGTCTCCAGCCCCAGCCTTTTTCATATACCTCCTCTAGACCTGCTACAACAGGTTGAAGATTTTTCTTTGTTCTGGGGATGCCAGAACTAGGTGCAGTGCTCCTAGTGCAGTCTCATGATATGTATTCAGTTTAAAACAACAATGAGCCAATTATTTTTGTTCTGGAAAAAATATAATAAAATACTCTTCAGAAAATCTGGCTTGTGGCTGGATTTAACATTACCAATAAGTCAATAGGACTTTTTCTCCATCATCTGACAGAAAGATCCCTATTTAAATGGAAGGCAAGAAAATGTAGGGTCTCCCCAAAAAACTGCTATGCATATATGTATTAAATCAGAAAAGGTGTTAGCACTATAGGCCCTCTCTTTCCAACCACACTTGCCTCTTTCTCAGAATAAAACTATCTATGGAGCTGGAAAAAAACCCCATTCATCACATAACTTTAAAATGTCTATATCTGATATACTGACATTTGAAAATATTATTTTTGGATATAGGGGCTAGAGGGAGGTGATGAGGGGTTCCTTGTGAGTGATGCTGGCCAGAGCACCTGCTGTCTCTTCATACTGGAAAAACAAAGCAAAACTTCCCAAGGCTGTGCAGGAATCATTAGTATGAAATGTAAGTGTAATGTAGAGTGAAAAACACAGAGGTGGATGGGGTTTCCTTGCTGTGCTGACTCAGAGAAGGTTTGGTGGAGAGTTCAAAGCCTTCTTGGCAGAAAATAAGGACCAATGTTAACTTCTTTTTATTTATGCTCCTGTGTAAAAGATTTCCTCATCATATTCCTGACATAAAGTTTTGTGATAACTCTTATGAGAAAAAAGATTTTGACCTCCTCATCTTTTCCCCAATTAGTTTAGACAACATCTTTTAATACTACTACGAAGAGGACCAGAATGGGATATAGAAGAAAGTGACTCTTTTAAAAAATTTCGTAATTTTGGTTTGAAAAAAATCCCAGTCCTTTTCCGTTAATCATAATAAGGAGGGCCAAAAATGTTTAAAACTTGTGTGTCAAATTTCTGAATTATAGAATTTTTCATAAGATAGATTTTTATCACTTGTAGTGTTTCCCAAAGATGAGTAGATGCACAAAAAATTCCTTTATTTGAGTAAGAGAAATCTTGAGGGCTGGTGGAAATACAAGTGAGGGAGCAAATGACTTAACAAGTTCTGACTTTAATCTTTATAGGATTGGTTGAAAAATTCTAGAATAGTTTATTAATATCACAAAGATACAATAATTTCTCCCACATGTCAGGTTTAACAGGACTTCTTATTGAACATTCAATGCTGATACTCAGCAGCTGAGGTTGAAAACTTCCATGTCATTTTTTCTTCACAAATCCAAGTAGTGACTATCATAGAGCAAATAGCTAGTCAATTAAATAATTTTTTTAAGGAAAAGAAGAGCAAAATTTTTAAAAACTACATAATTAACGTAGTAAGTCTATCTGGATGAACCAATTAGAATTTCGTGCATCAAAAGATGTTCTGCAAACATGTGGGTATTTGTTTCTTCTATTTCTCATTCACTTTAATTGTGCAAGATTGGTGATCACATTGATGAATAGGGCAGTGCAAAAGGATGAAAACTATCCCTTAATTATCCAGGCCTTTTGTAATTGTGATCCCATCTCACTGGAGCCAAGAGACTTCCTGTGTTTTATAGTAATTTGTCAAATATGCAACCAAGTAAAACATCAAGATAACAGGTATTATGTTGAATAACACTTACACAATTTATGTAGGATCCAGAAGAATCATCTAAACTACTTTGATTTTTTTAGAGACAAGCAGACACTTAAAAAAGATAAGGGGAAATATAATATTATATTTATTAGTTTTGATACCTTATTAATATTATTACATTCTTGATGCTTGGGTATTGATTTATGGGAATCAGTACATATCATTGGATCAATCTGGCAATTCACACTGCATAAACTTTTCTCTAAATTTGCCCCCAGATATATGAAGATTGTCCATGCATTTTAAATGTCAGGGTGGCAGCTAAAGTGTTTCCCCAAAGAGCATATTCTCCAATATTTGTCTCAATGTGCTCTGCTAAAGAGAAATTTTGATTCAACATTATGTCTTCTATAATTGTAGGATTTTAACAAGATCTGTTTAATTGACATTAGGTAATTAAATTATTTTTGACCTAGTCTATTTTAACCATGACTTACTGAAACCCAGCCTCAGCCAAACCATGAATTTAATTGGCTAGCTGGATGGCAACAGAAAGAAGGGCTCATTCTTCAAGCTTCAACATCTTGTACTATTACTCAGAATGGCTACATGGCTCCAACTCAGCAAAAGGAGCCCCTTTCCTGAACACAGTGTGCAACTAAGCAATAACCAACCTCACTGCTTTCTGGAAAACTGCTGGTTTTATATGCAGAGATTTGGTAAGGAGCTCATGGCTTATGGAAGGGGTTGGTTCAGTGGCAGAACTCCTTTCTATATTCTCAAAAAAGGCAAAAAGAGCAGTTCTTACAAGCAGGTTTCAGCACTTCTGAGAGGGATCTTTTAAATTCGACCTGTGCATATATAAACTCAAATAATTTTCAGAAACTATGTTAATTTATATTTAAAATATACCTGGAATTAACTGTAGAAATAACATGATCTATATCCTTTTAGATATGAGAAACTGCTACATGATATAAGTATTCCCCTTCTCTCCTCAATTCCTACCTTTTCTTTTTTCACAGAAAGCAAATTTTTAGACTACTTGTTTTGGCCAATTTATTTTGCCAATTGATTCAATATTGACACCTGTTTGATTGGCATGGTATCTAATTAACTGCTGTCCTGTGAGAGCTGCCTACAATTTTGTTTGTACAGCACATTTTTTAGTGCTCTTCAGACCTCTGATCTGATGTCTGACACACTTGAAGTAACTAGAGCAGAAATCTAGTTAAAGTTCAATACAGAGCGGAGCAATTTAAAGCCAGATTGCACTGTAAGCTAAAAGAGTGTAAGCTCTCTTTGTGTGCAACTCAGACTGCCTGCTTTGAAGTGGAATCTTATCAAGAAAAGCCCTCGAGGCCTTGTCAATGGAGGAGATTGACTGTTGTCTGCTAGATTATTTAAAGGTCATTATTTGGGAGAGATTGTTCAACAGATTTCACACTGTCTTTTTGAGATGCATGTATTTTTTTAAACAATTACTATTGCACATTTTGAAAGAAGGCATCTCTTTACTATTAAAATCTTGCAGGTTATAATTTTCACTGTTAGTTATGTGATTGTGCACAAATTGGGAGAAAAAGGATATTGGACACAACTGTGCAGAATCCTACAAACTGCAGTGGGCAGAACACAGCCTGTTTGCAGGACAGATAGGATGGACTGACTAAAATGATAACATCTTCAAATTCAGATCTTCTCAAGACTAAAGAAAAAAAAATCTTGCAATTCTGGGGGAAATTAGAAATGCTAAAAAATGTGTTATTGTAATTTCATAATACAGCAATGTGGGACTTTTTTGCCTTTCTGGAACTGGGCAGTGAGAAACTTTCCTGTTATAAGAAATCTGTGGTGTTTGATGATTTTTCTCCACAGCTTTTTTAATTGCTAATCAGTGTAAACAGGCTTCTTTGTCTTTTCACTTTGAGGAAAGGTGGAACAAATCCCAAGTCAAGAACAAGAGCCATGGTGACTGCTATTAACCAGAGAGCTCTTTCCTTCCTGTAACTGATGATGTGTTCCTCTGCCATCTTTTCTGAGAAAACTCACACCTCAGAGAGACATCCCAACTCTTAAAATTTACACAGCACTTCAAATCAGATAAGGAGTTTTATGCAGCTATTCTGCAACGTATAAAATTTCTTCAGATACTATTACAACTATGGACTACATCGCAGTCTTCTTTGGTGTTCTCCATGAAGAAAATATAAAGTAATTAATTAAAACAATATTGTTAATGACCATCTGCTAAAAGCCAATCCTTCAGTGTCCTCCTGGCAAGGTATCGATGGTTAAGTCCTTCCAGAAAGACTTCATGATGAGTTCTTATATTAATGATACATGAAATGTTTTTATTGTCCTCTTATAAATTACTACTTACTACTAAGAAAACCTCTTTCAACTCAAAATATGATGCTTTCAGTGGCAGTTTCTGTAACATCTCTCAGGAAAACTGTCTCGCTTATCACCACATCACAATTGATCTCTAAGTATGCTGCCACAGTTGACATGTAAATATACCACAACTGAACTGCAAATATGAAGCATTTTCCCTTAAAATTAAAAAAGGTATATACTATGAGTGTGGATTATGCATGTAGCAATACATGGCTGAATTAAAGAAGAGTGCAATATTTATATTTGTGCCTCAGTTATACAAAGGTCTCTTGGGATGTAGTACTGATCTACCTCTAGAGACTAAACTGTCTCTAAATGAAAAACCTATTTCCAACCAGTCCAAATATGAACAATATTCAGATATTACTAAAAGATCTCAGAGGGACATTGGCAAATTGATTAAATGTAATTGTAAAGAAACCTGTGGGAAAATATGTCATACCTTGAAAACAAAAGATTTAACAGCACTGAACTCAGTATGAAATACTGAGCAAAGAACAGATTTCTTACTTGTTCCTTAATGTTATTCACAACTTCAATCTTTTTAAAGCAAAACCAAGCAAACTGCCTTATTTTATATATCTCATCTTTCCTTTCAAGACTGAAAATTTCTCTAGGGCATAGTGGGAACATCACCTAAGAATAATAAATTTTTAATGTCAAAATAAAGGCTTCTCCACTGAAGGCAAGATACTGAAATTCTAAGTTATCTAGTGAAATTAATGTATTTTCACAGACTATTTGAATAAGGATTGCAGTGAAAAACACTGTTGTGACTAATTGGATTTAAATGGAAAATTGGTAGAAATGTGGATGCATTGTTTTGAAGATGTTAGCATTTTTAATTAGATTGAAAAAATATAATTATGCTAATGCAGCAAATGCTAAATCAGCTTTGAATGCTTCTTTTGTCATGTATTCAAATCAGTTATATTACTCAAATCCTATTCCACATGAGGAGAATGTAAAAATAGCACAAACTGGTTGGTAAATAAATCAATGTTCCATTTAAATTTTAATGTCTGAGGCCTTGAAACACTATTTGTAATCAAATAGCCTTAATAATTTTATCTCAATATATATTTTTTTTTTATCAGTGAAGTGAAGCTTGAGAGCTTTGTCCCTCAAAACCTGTTTTCTTCTCCAGAAAAAATAAAATTATATGGTATTGCAGTGCAAGTCTACCTCTCAGAGAATTTAATCAACAGCTTTGAACAGTTCATAATGGGAATGGAACACAGAAAGAAAGACTTGTTTGTCATGATAAGTAGAAACATATTCTGTGTCTGGGCTTTAAGATTTGAACTAGTAAATTCACTTCCAGGTGAAGCTGAAAATGTTGGTGTTGTTCTCAAAACTCTACACTGTTAAGGATAATCCGTTTGATATTCTTTATTTCTAACACAGGCATATCACAACTGAGATCATTAAAGGCCCTCTGAAATGTGTGCCATCCTTGACCAGAATGGAGTCTAAACCAAGAAGGACTAATCACCTATCTTTTGGTAGGTAGAAGCAAAGGTACCAGATTTTGGTTCTCTGAATTAAAGAAAACAAACTCCTTCCAAATCTCCCTACAACCTTTCCCTCTTCTCCTTTCCCTGTTCTGAGTTCAGTAGTTAGCCCTTTCAAATGTGGGCACTGGGATGGGCTGCCAAGGAGGCGGTGCAGTCACTATCCCTGGAGGTGTTTCAGAAAAGACTGGATGTGGCGGCACTTGGTTTAGTTGACAGGCTGAAGTTAGGTCATCAGTTCAACTCGATGCTCTCAAAGGTCTTTTCCAACCTAGATGATCCTATAACAAATTCCTGCTCTTGGAAATAAAAATTTTCATCATGAAAAATAGAATGAAAACAAAGAAGATTCATAGCAAACAAGCTTCTATGCCAATAATAAAACAAAACCCATGCATGCTCATAAATATATGTATCTTCATACATGTGTATTATATTTATAATACATGTACATAATTTTCACATATATGCATAATTATGTACATGTATTTGTATGTATAAATATATAGATGTAAATATACACATATGTATATGCATGAAATAATTGCTTGCATGCTCCAGGGAAACATGAGTTTCCTTGGAAGATAAGAACAAAGCAGTAGGAATTTTTCCAGAGTTAGAAAAATATTTCTAGTTCTGAGTGACACAGTTTGCTGATGCTAGCTTATACTAATAAATAACAATATGATGATGCTGCCTGAAAATTAAGTTTGTGTTTTTAAATTAATTAGTTTTATGTTGACTTGAATCTTTTTTTCTAAATTAAGCCAAACATTTTAAAGGTGCCTGGACCTTTGGATCTAAGCAATGGATAGAAGATTTTCAATTCCATAAGCTTCAGCAAAAGGCAGCAAAACACACCAAAGCGATATCAAGACCTTCAACATAAAGCAGAGTAGTTTCCTGGAAGCCTGGATTAATAGGAGATATCCTGATACATACAGAAGTGATTTACTACAGGACATTTCCATGACTGACAAGAAAAAATGCGACGTCAATTTTCTGGTTTATTCTCACAGATGTAGAACAACTTGCTAATGTTTAACTGCTTTCTTTCAATATATTTATTACATGACAGAAATATGACGTAAATTGCAACTGAAATTTTCTATTGTTATATTAAGAATTTTAATAAAAGAAAGGGTTATTCATAGCAATTTCTCAAAGTCAGCACTTACTAAAGAAGTTATAAAAGGCAACAGAATGACAAGTAGAACTGCTTAGATAACTGGTAAAAAAAATCACAATCCATTATATCCATGAAGGTGCATAAAATAAATCCA
This sequence comes from Molothrus ater, assembly GCF_012460135.2. Classification (NCBI taxonomy): domain Eukaryota; kingdom Metazoa; phylum Chordata; class Aves; order Passeriformes; family Icteridae; genus Molothrus; species Molothrus ater. The sequence continues at coordinate 134,701,145 of NC_050478.2, forward strand.
AAAATCCTCAAAGGAATAACAATTGGAAGTTCATATGCTGCACAAATAAACCACAGCCCACAACAATCCTTCCAGTCACTTTATTTGGAGATATCTTTTTTTATAAGTTTTCAATATCTACTTGAATAGAAAAAATTTGGAGTGCTTTTGCCTCAGTCTTCCCTGGTGCATAGATTTTTAAGGGACAGAAGAGTTTCATCTACTAGATTTTCATCTACTGCACCTGCAGCAAACTAGCATTATATATTTCCAGAAGAAAGTCAATGGGATATTTTGGAGCATTTTTAAATATGGCAGCAGAATCCTGCTCTTAAAACACAGAAGTTTGATATGGATGTTGACATTTCTCTTGTTTTATATAACAAGGGTAACATACCTGATTAAGTAATATTTTATTTATTTTTTAAGGTTGGCTAAGACTTCTAATGTTATCAAAGTAAAACAAGTATCAAGAACATTTGTGTGACTCTAATTATGTAGTTTTTGTGCCCCATCTTAACTTCCCTTTTGAGTTCTTTTGAAAAATGTATATTTGTCCCGTGCTTTATCTTCTGTGGGGTCAATACATATGGGTATGTAGCTTTGCAAATGCTGCATCTTCAGACATGCCATCAACAAAAGCACTTTTATTCTTTTACTATCACAGCATAATGTATCTTGCTGCTACATAAATAGCAAGATATAAAACATAAATGTTGAAGTGAAGCCCAGGTGTTGCTCCTGTGATAAGGCTTAATTACAAGAGATATTTTAGGTAAGATTCTCTGATTGAGATTGGTGAGATTTTCTAACTGAATCTGTGGGGCTAGGAGGAAAAGAGAAACTTGTCACTATTATTGACTTTCTGCTATCTGGTTCATTTACAGAACAGATTAATTAGGTGCTTTGAGCTACCAGAAAGCAATTGGAGATGTTTTGGCCACTGAAAAGCTAATAATAATCAAACAGAGTATTAATAAGATTTCTAATATGCAACAGTGCATAAACTTGCTAATTAGGAAAGGGAGGTTGCAAAATGTTGTTTTTAAAACCGAGTAAAAGAAATGTATATGGACAAATAGGAGAGCACCTTTTCAGAATTCTGCAGACTAACATATACTTTTGCATGTGCTTTTACTATATACTACATGTAACTAGTTACTAATAAATTGTTGATCCAACATAGCCTCAAACCTAAATTTTTATCTATTTACTTTAAAGAACAGACTCAGAACCTGCAGGCTGCAGAATGCCTACAGACCTTTTGCATTTTTACAAACTCTTTAATTGATTGCTACAGCTGATTATTTAATTTAAAATAATGGCTTCAATTTTTTTCCAAATTACTTATACTAGTATGGTGAAAAACCTTGCCATTCCTTCTCTTTATGTCCTCTGTTCGCATTTTGTGTTTCCCAACTTTGACAGCTTTGTCAATAAAACAGGCACATCTAATAGATAGGTATAGATCTGACAGATAGTCCTATAAGACATAAATCACAAAGCTTGCAGCCTAATTTTACTATATAAGTCAGCATATATACTAATTACACCGGCTTGTATCTGCTGAGCAGCAATATTTATTTAAAAACTCCAGAGATGGAAGTGTGCCTTTCCAGAATGCTGCAAAATTAATGAAACCAATACAGACTGGATTAGCTCAGCTGTATTTTGTGACTGCATTCTCTGATTAGATATTTACCCTCATCATATTACCATTTACATGGACCTGATTAAAATGCGGTTTCATAGAGACTGAAGAAGTTTCAGTTGTACATTTATAGTTGCAAATCATTATAGACTTGCAATTTCCAATACAAAGAGATGTTTGCAGTTTAATTGGCCAAATTCAGTGACTTTCAAGCAACCAGTGAACAGCTCTGCCAGCATTACACAAAAAGTGACAAAGAAGGGTAGCAACTAAATATAGTCCTAGAATTGGAGACTAAGACATACTTTACTAAAAGTGCATCCCAAAATTTGGTCATGTAATGAACGTGACGTTGCAAAGAAGGGAAATAATTGTTACATTCCTCTGTAGGTACCAACTAATATTTTTGAACTAAGAGTTTTGAATTTTTCCTTTTTATTTTTTTCTTCAATTTATCTTACCCATTTGCCACATTTGCTATCAGATCTTCCACAAATGCAAAATACTAAAATGGATGAGTTGTTAGATGTCTTTGTCAATACTTTTTTGGCTATTCATTGCTGTAGTACAGGAACTGACAAATGGAGCATAGGATAAGTTTACAAGAGCTATTATTATTTTAGCGGTTAGTGAAAGGTTCTGAATGACAGTTTTGAACATTTCAAATTGTTTTGTTTGGGTAAAATGATGGTATCATTTTCTCTTCATTTATATCACTGTTTTCTATTTACTGTTGTTTAGACATAGCTGGGACTATTTCTTCAAGCAAATAACTAAAAACAACCCCAAACTGTGCATGATATACTGCCTACTATGTCCCCCAAACAATTCTTAAAATCAGTGTTTACTCTTTAATTACTTATAGCCTAATCATGCTTAAGAATGTTTATATCTCACAGTGCAAAAGAAATAATTACCTCTGTTTGATTTATACTTCAGAACTTCTGATTATAAGAAAAAGGCTCTACCTGTTATCTTATAAACAAGGCTCATAACAGCTGATTGCATATTTTACTGATGATGAAACATTAGGATCCACAAAGATTTATTAGGTTTTTGTCACACTCATGTGACACAACTCATAAAACAACTGTACATATGGCTTTTTGGTGACATTTGGAGGAGTATGAGAAATAAAGGGAAGAGGTTTTTTCATCCTGAAAACACATATCTTGTGATTAAGTAACCAGGCAATCATGCATTTAATTATTGTGCACACCTCCTATTTAAATCATCTTCTTGTCTGACAATTTTCCTCTCAAGAAATTCTTTTCTTGTAGCTTTGGTTCAGCCTGATTAGCATCAGAACCTCTGTCAAAAGGGGAAAAAGAAAGACTGTCCATTTCCTTTGTCAAAAGTTCAGATAATGTCTATATACATCTTTATCACATGTTAATGCCTTCTATATGTTGCAAACTGCTGAAAAAAGATTACTGAATTCTTAGCTGAATACTTCTAAATAAAGGGAACACACTAACCAGGGCCACAAGACTTCTTGTGGTATAAATTAATTCAGTATATCATGATGTTTACTGAATGTTCCTATAGAGCAGTAAGAAGTGTTAAGACAAATTGCCCCTACTCGAATTAAAAGAAAAAAAATCAGTAAAGGATCTCTTTCATTCCAAAATCCAACAGCTTTCCAGCACGGTCCAAGCATGCATCACAGTGGGTATACAATTGATTCAAGCTACATTTCTTCAATACCAGTGAGAAACCTGAAGTCAAATAGACAAGGCACTATATGCCACAAAGCAAGTGAGGCCTGGGAAAACGCTCCAGCTGACTCCAGAAGAAATTACAGGGGGCAGGCAGGTACTCTGAGGCAGAAAAACCACTCAGTGCAAGATAATCGTGAAAGAAAAACATTATCTTCACATAATGATTTTTTTTCTTTTACTGAACAGAAAGAACTCCAGCTATAGATTATAGCTAGAAAGATAGGGAGACTGTAGTTTATGCATTTTAAACACACATGGGTACATGTGTCATAACCACTTAGTGTAATCTGGTATACTTAAGAACTGTGCCAGATGTCTAGTTTGTATGGCTAGGACATTCTTGTTAGGAAGAAGAAAAAGAATTCTGAAACTTGTTAAATCCTCTCAAAAATTGCCTGTCACAACACTACACTTTCTACCCATCTAAATCTGTGGTTTTGGGGGTTTTTTCCTAAGTTAAACAGCTTTCTACTCTTGAACACCCTGTTTTAAGATCCTTCTTCTTGCCTGACATTTCCCCAATAACTTTGCTTGCCCCCTCTTCTCTTTTCTGGACATCAAACTGCCTATGACAAGTGTCATATGCTTCCCTTGAGGTCCCAAACATATAAGGAAAAAGCTACTTGTTTATATCTAAGTCTATTTGGAGTTAAAGTCATGCAACTCTCTTAATTTCAATATATATCTTCAGACTTAAAGTGAAGGTGAAAGAGAAATCACATCAAAACTTTCAAACTTTTTCCTGTTTCTTATTTTTTGTATAAATCCTAATCTCTCCTGCTATTTAAGCTCATATGGAAGGATGAAAAGGTTACTACTGATATCTGGAACTTCCATGGAGTAAACACCCAAATCATATCACATTTCAAAAATACAACACTTTCTTCACTAAAATTCCATCAGACCTTTTATCTTTGTAATTATTTCTAGCTGTCATTTCCCAGCTGACTATCTTGACCTTCATCCTATCCAAGACCTCCTAGAAAGAGAAGACTCAAGAACTGAAATATTTTTTGAATATTTGAGAGTCCATGTCTCTGAATCCCTTTTATTCACAAATTAAACCTATTTGCCTTATATGTACGAAATTATTTCCCTGTAATTTGATATTTTTCTTTACACTTCAAAAGCAATTAAGAGAAAATCTATGCACATTTATTAATTTACCAGTGTTGAAAATGAAGTAGTTAATTTTTAATAAATCCCACAGAATTTCATTGTCAAAATTAAGAATACCCACAGAAATGCTGGTTCAAAATCTCTTTAAGTGCTTTCAGCCGGAATGTTTGCAGTAGAGGAATTATTCACTCAGGTAGATTAGACTCTGGCTTATCATTAATATCAAAATGATAAAGCAGCACCATAATGCAGAAACCAGTATCCATTCTGATCTCACATTGGAGTAACTCAAAGGAATAAGTCCAGTGTAAAACCAGAAGAAGAGCTAGTCCTTTAAAACTCAAATCTTGTTTTGAATTTAATTTTTATTTAGCTTGAAGGGATGTACTTATTTTAAAAACAGATATAAACTTTTGTTTGTTTTTTTGATGGTTGGTTTTGTTTTTAATATGAATATCTAAAGTCCCAATTCAGTGATCCAATTTTTAAACAGACTGTGATTAGAATAATATCCAAATTTAAATTCTTTGAGCAATCCTTTCACAGTTATGGGCCCAAATATTCCAAACTGAACTAACAGGCAGACATGAGGCTACTTTTATCCACTGTTGGAGCAAGTATTAATGAGCTCAGCTAAACCTTGTCACTTTGACTACTAGCCTGCTTAATGTCTAACTTGCTCTTTTGCAAGGTAGTGTATTTATATATCTATCACACCCACATGCCACCTTCCTGAGCAAACTGCCTATGTATTTAAGGGTGATTTTTTAAACTAATTTTTTTGTAACTGAAGTTGATGACTTGAATATCTGTTTCAGCTTTAGCTCCTGAGTGAAATGGAAGAAAACTTTTCATTTACCTTAAGTATTTTACAATTTTTCAAAGGCACTACTATGGCTATAACGAATTGTACTTTTGTTTTCACATTCTAGAGAATGCTGAAAATACAAAAATTTCCAGCTGGATATATTCAGACTAATGACTCATGAGCCACTCTGTTGGTACCTGAGACTGAGCTTGTGCTATCTCTTCATAGCAAGAGTATACAGATTCCATAGACTGGAAAACAATCGAGCTACTAATTTTTATTCAGTTTTGTAAATTAATCTCTGCATTGCTATTTTCACCTTAATCTCTTCAGCTATGGAAAAATGCACTTCACTTAATGAAGAAAAATATTCCCCCAAAGTTTTGTACACTATAAAGACAAATAGCAAGAGAGGAGAGAATAATGCAGCCGCTGGTCTAACTGGTTCACTGCAAGGATTAGGTTGTGTCATCTGCCTGTGTCCAGAGAACAGAGTGACTCAGTAATGATCCAGAGGCTGAATTATTATAGCTGGACGGTCCTGAGTTCATACAAACAATCCCAACATTTCAGACAGGGCCAAGATTTGGATGTACAGAAGACTTTCAAGACAGTTTTATATCAGTTTTTCCTAGTGCTTCTCATGGCACTCAGAAGGTTCAGTGAAGAGATTTGTCCCAAAATTAACTTTATATTTTTTACTAAGAGTTAGTTTCCACTTGAATCCAATACCTGAACTACCTTCCTTGAACAAATACTGACCCCCTCCAACTTATTAACTGTAATTTACAGTAAAACATTTTTATCTTTTTTAAACTACATAATATTCAAACTCTCAACAGACGTAATTCACAAATTTCTTATATTTCTCATTCTGTCTTTCTTTTCTCATCTAATGGTAGAGTCAGCAGTGAAGTTATTCAGAATAATGTACTATTTCAAAAGACAAAGACAGGCAGTTTCTGGCCATCTAATCTGCAGAATAACATCTTTGGTTTATTTCAGGGCATGATCCTTCCCTCTGCCTTAGAATTAATAGCTTCTCTCCCCCATGATTAGACTGACTGAAATAAATACTGTGAGTGGGTCTCTATCATGTGTCACTGTATGTGTTTAGTATGCACCAGGAGTCTACATCAAAAGTGGTATATTTTTGACAAGTACTGAGAAAGATATCTAAATTCAAGCCTGTGACTTGATGCTGTTTAACAGATGCTTGATAATGCTCCAGATTGACTATTACACTGTAATAGCTTTGGGGGTATTACAATATATCACACAGAGCATCTCCATAATAATATCTTTATGTCATAATGTAGCATTCAAAATTCCCATGCAATATTCTCAGGATATACAAATGACTCATCAAAGTTCATCAATATTTTATCATATTCTGTTATGTCTGTTACTCACTAAACAAAATTTTTCACCATGGAATTGGTGTACATTCATAGCCAAATAGAAAATTATTTTTAAAATTACAAAAAAGACCCATCAGAGATGCCTTAAAGAATTGAAGGGCCAGCAGGTAACTGAAATGTAATGAAATAACTCAAAGAAGGTGCATAATATTGGAAATTAAATTTAAAAAAAAGACATATGTGAAGACATTTCAAGCTGACATATAAGGAGGAGGGGCTTTAAATCAAACCAATAAATGAAGATCAATAATAAAAAAATTGGTAAATACCATATGGCCACTGCGTAAACTATCAAAAGTACTAATTTTTTTCTATATTCAGCAAATCTCTCATAGCATGAATAGTGAAATGATCCTGAATACATAGACATTCTAACAGCAACATGGTGAATAATATTGATCTAAATATCTATCTTCAGTACTGAGCAATTTGCTTTATTTTCTAATAAAGAGAAATGATAATTGCAAAACATATATACAAATTTAAAAATAAGGAATTATTGCTGTATATATACTGAAGAAGGAGATGTGGTTTCACCCCAGCCAGCAACTACATATGAAACGAGCACCTGCTCACTCCCCTCCCTCCCACAGGAAGAGGAGGAGAATTAGAAAAAGTAAACCCTGTGAGATAAGAATAGCTTCATAACTGAAATAGAGTAAAATGAATAAGAATAAGAATAAGAATAAGAATAAGAATAAGAATAAGAATAAGAATAAGAATAAGAATAAGAATAAGAATAAGAATGTTTTGTTGTTGCTATTGTTGTTGCAATGAAAAGGTAGATAACAAAAAGAAAGGCGAGTAAAACCTGAAAAAGACAAATGATGCTCAATCAATTGTATGCTACCACTGACCAATGTCTGGCCAGTGCCCCAGCAGGGATCAGCATCTCCCAGACAACTCTCCTCCTGTTTACATACCAGGCATGATATTCTATGTTATGGAATATCTCTTTGTCCAGGTCAGCTCAGCTCTCTGGGCTGTTCTCCCTCAAGACTTCTTGAGCACCTGTTCACTGGGAGAACATGGCAAATTGAAAATTCTTGGACTCAGAAAAAGCACTGTTTGGCAAAAACTAAAACATCACAGAATGGCAGAATCACATAATTAACTAGGTTGGAAAAGTCCTTTGAGATCATCAAGTTCAACCCATGACTGTGTGTTAGCAATATTGTGCTCAAACTAAATTTAAGAATAAACCAAAACCAAACAACAAAAACCCAGCATTGTACCACCCACAAGGAAAAAAATGACTGTATACCAGCTGAAACTAGAACAGAGGGAAAAATCCTTACACATCTTTAAGGGCTATTTGGAGCAAAAAATGAGCATGTGACTAAGAATACTTTGATTAACATAGCATACTTGGATTTCCATGTTGATAAGTAATCGACCCTGGATGGGGCCAGTTGCTAAGATCAGTTTTAGTGTCTAACCACTACATCACAGAAAAGCAGACTCATTCAATTTGTAAGTGTAAAAGTACAGGAAAGCATGAAAGGAAAACTCTACATAATATCTACTTACTATAGAGATAAATGTATATGTGGACCTAAATGTATAACAGCTATACATAGCTACAATGGTTTACAGCAAGTACCTTCAAAATATATGTTTGGCACTGAAAAGCTAAACTCTGAATCTTGAATATATATTTTTACTTATGAATATTATAAAAGCCCAATTTTGTGAAAGAAATGTTATTTTTAGCAAAGCATTTCCATTCATTACAGAATGTATTTTTTCATGTATTCTTTAAGCTTTTTCTGAAGTGCTTGAAACAAGCACAGCATTTGATTTGAATTACTCTTACACAATTCAAGTAATAATATAAATGTATTATAGTTTATTTATGCATTACTGTATGCTTGTATGCATTAAATTCAATTTCATATGTCGGCCAGCAGCACATCTGGTCAGTTTCAGAGCATCTGGTTGCATTGATAAATGTACAGTTGTATAAGATAGTATGGTTGTGGGTGACTAATTTTGTTTGTTGTTTTGTACTCATTATAGCTATTCCAAATCTTTGATGTGCTTTTCAGTTACACACAAGTGCAAAACCTTAGAATATAATAATAATAATAATCATGCTATCAATGAAAAAAGAGTCTCTTTTCATCCAAACACAGAATTCCCCAAGGAAATCATACTGGTCCAACAGTTAAACTGTGCAGTATTCTGTACTGATCTGTGCAATTTAAGCACTAAATATCCAGAAATAGATGCACATATGTGATATTAGAATATGGCTTGCTATACATGCATATATTTCAGAATAAATTACTGAGATCATAGGAAAACAGGAATTCCTTCAAAACTCTGATTTTATCCTCTCTTTCTCACTATTTAGTGATGTTTTAGACAACTTATATACTGTACTGGGAGGAATGAGATAAAAGCTTCTGCCAATTATTTCAGGGTAGGAGGGATTTGAAATATAGATAGGAGCACTTGCCTCCACTCTCATGCAATTACATAGGCAGAAAGAGGGAAAAGCTGAGCATGATGAGATTAAATTGTAGTTGCTCATTAAGAATTTAGCACATTTTTAAATAAGGAAAAATTAGATCAAGGAAGAAATTCTTTGGTAGTGCTGATTAGATCACAAATAGAAAGTACATAGAGCACTTATGAATTTAACAGAAAAAGAACATGAAAATATGCAGAAGAAATTGACTGGACAATTAACTTCAGAACAAAAATTGTTAGAAAGTGTTTTCACTTAAAGGAGATTCTTAAATATAAAAAATTCCCCTTGAATATAGCATTTGACTTATCTAAAAGCTTTTGTATCTTTTAGCATATTTCAGCTCTTTTGTCACTTGCTGCTCAAATAAATGACCTATGAATAAAACAGCAGAAAGTATTTTAAAGCAGGTTTGAAGTTCACTGGAAGAATTATTTGGTCAGAAACATACCAATTGTGCCTACAGAGAGTCAAAGACAATTTAGTCCACATGCACAGATGTCAGTCTCTTATTTCTGCTCCTGATCAATGAAATATACCTGACACTGCAATATATATAAATGGAACACTGTATATACTTCTGTATGTGTAACAAATTGTAACCATAAATTTCTGTATTAATTAAATTATTCTAATCTTTATCCAAAAATGCCATTTACTTCTGGGATCAGCCAGTTTCAGTGCTCTCATTCATCTAGAAAAATTAAGAGGAAACTTCAGTAATTGTCTAAGAGTTTACCCATTTTATCTTCATTAAGAAACACTCGCTACAGCAAGGAACCCTAATGGTTCTAACAAGCTCCCATGGGGAGGATCAAAGCCAGTTTAAACAGGGTAGATTGCACAAAAAGAGGCAGACAAAGAGTCCAGGGGGGCATATAGATGACTAGGAGAGTAGCAAGGAGAGTAGAAGTTGTTTTATATTAAATTGGAAGGAAACAAACCTAAAGTACAAGTACATTTTGTGTGGTTACACCAATTGTTCCCTAAGCCTCATAAAAGCTACAGAGCCATTGTCAAGATATTGCTGGATTAAAGGTAAAACCCCTTCTCAGAGGCAAGACACGTTAGCTCACAACCAGAACCATGCTAATGTTGCCACAGAAACATGCCGTAGAAAAATCACCATGGACAGAACAAACTCATATTTACTATCCATGCACAATTCAAGCAAGGTGCCACATTTGCTTGCACTGAAATCTGAGTTTATAAGAGATTAAATGCACACATATAGGAGGTGTAAAAAAATCCTTTCCTCATCCCCCATCACAAATTGAAATCCCTGATTCAAACTGCTAAATGAAAAGACTGATGGACAGCCTCTCTGGTCCCTGAAAGTGAAGCACAGGTGCACAGAAGGCTGCAGGGCTGTACGTGGTTGGCATACATAGAGAAATACACTCGAGTTTGCTCTGGGAATCACAGGATGACAGGATATTCCCCTGAGGTGTGTAATGGTGAGATGATTCTTGCTGGAGACTGCTGTCAGAAATTGTAAAGAATACAGCAGTGCAGCTGTTACGTAACAGTGGCAGTGGCTTTCTGGGCAGGAGGTGTCCCCTGGAACACAGCTTCTGCAATTTATTTTTGTCAGCCAAATTGCAATAGAGTGTTGAGCTGCTGGAGTCTACCCAGGCTGAGCAAATATGAATGAAAGGTGTGAGCATGGCAGTCACCAAAGATTTTAAAATAATGTGATATAGTATCACAGTGTCCTAAGTCCTGCAGTTTCAAGGGTGATGTCCCAAGAAGTCAAAGTAGTCACAGTTCTTTATGCATGCACATAGATGAATCTTAAGACAGGGATCCATAAAAAACAGATTGTTAATGGAAAATTTGCATAAATCTGTTAGCGTGAAATGAGAAATTAAAGGGCAAGGCTCAAGTCTCCCTTTCCCTCAAAGCAGGGTTGAAGTAGACTGAAGTATCGTGGGTTGGAAGTAGGCATTTTTTTCTACTTGTGGTTGTCTGCAAAAAAAGCTTCTTCTGGAGCTTGGCAGGTATAAATCATGCCCTCCTCCTAAACTACTGCAGTAAGAGAAGACTGCTATATATAGACAGGCTAATACCTGCTTCCCCTGGCAAGTCATCTCTTCTGGCCTGCTAGGACTGCGGATGACACAGAGTACCTACACCCACAGCTCTTAACTGTAGGTGAGTGCTCTGATCTCAGGACAGTCTCACACAGTATTCTGCTGCTTGTTGTTAGTGAAACTATTTCACTATACAGAAAAATTCAATATTCATTAACCCAGAGAGAAGTAAAAAGAAACGGAAGCGATATGTATCTGCAAGAGGGAAGTTTATATTCCAGTCCCCACTTTGGTTTAAAGGGTTTAAAAATCTCATTCCAAATGAAATAGTCTCACTAGAAGAATTGGAAAGAGCTACCTTAAAATGCCCTCTATTTTCAATACTCTCCAAGAAGGTAAGTGGAAAATCAAGTTTTTCTAGGCAGAATGAAAAATTAAAATTGGACCTCATATATTCAAGGTGATGGCTTTAACTGAAAAGCATCTGCTTAGACATGGTGAGTCATTTTACTTACCATTCTGGTGCTTTCTGTCAGCCCCAGAAAGGCTATGTGGAATTTGAAAAGTACTTTTAGGGGGAATAGAAAATTGGAAACCAGATGTGGTGAAAGTTGGAGCAAGTTCACCTTAAACATCAGCAGTAGTATGTACTTGATGACATGGAAGATTTCAGCATAGCTGATGCATTGTTTGAGAAATACTTGATGGAATAGTATTTCTGTTTGGACTCTGGATATTCAATATAAGCCAGAGAGGGACTTTTCTTGGGGTTTTTTTCCAATTTGAATTATGTCTTAAAAAAAACCAAAACAGATGACAAGATTTTGGTCAAAGATTATCAAGAGCTGAGAACACAAATATTTGCTGGTTAGTTTTGGTTCCTAAAGTCTAGATGTTTGGTATTACAAATAATTTTTAACTCTTTCTAAGGAGATGCCAAAGAAAACTTAAGAGAGTAGCATTGTCAGTTGCAGGAAACTGCAAAATAAGACACTGAACAAATACTCTCTATGTGTCATACCAGAAGAAATTAAGGGAATAAATGCACATGTCTATTAGAATGTTTTATGTAAGTCAATCTCCATACAATTAAAAAATCCAGGATGAAAACTTGTGATTCTGTTTGCTGTAATCATTTATTCATATTTTTGTTGCTTATTGTTCCTCACAGCATTCATTTCTCCATGTGCAATTGTCATTATTTCTACTATGTAATCACGGGAGAGCTCTAGACATCAGCCATGAAAGAATAGAGTGGATCATTCAGGCCTTAATTTTTTAGTCTTGTTTCTCTTCCCCATGACACTTCACACCATTAAATATTGCTGCTTCATCAGTTGCTTGCATGTGGAAACACCCATGTACACTCAAGTATATTCCATATATCTCTCCCACTACTAATTCTGTCACAGAAAATACTCAACCTAGAGGGTTGTTTCAAAATTATTGGGAAAAGCTACAAGAAAGAATTATAAGCAACCAGCAAAATATACCACACCAAAAGATTCATGTCTTAGGTTGGGAAATGTTTACAAGTTTTGTCTATACGACTAAGCCAAGAAAAATGTCCTAGCAGAAATATGGTTTAGACAAGCAAGATAAATAACTTACTACAACCACAAAAAAAGTCACAAGTTTTTGTTAAAAGAAAAAAGTCTGAAATGAAGCATGAAGATTTTCATTTGTACGCAATTCTTACTAAAGGGAAGCAGGATCCCTGTGAAGGACAGGAGTCATGGTCCCACCATGGTCTCCTGTAGATGACGGGCACAAGACAGGCCCTGAGCATTAAGGGCAATTTTCCCTTCATGGAGTGAATGCTTTCAGGAAAATCAACATCAGAATTTAACTCATCAAACACTTTAATATTTAGTGCAGGTTTACCAAGATATTAGCCTTATTGAATGAGGCTACCTAAGCACTCTTAAAATTCAGCCTGTGCATTGCAAGGATTACTGACTAATACTGTTCAAGGCAGAGCTTCCCCAGAGAGAGACATGCTCTGAGGAAATCCAAGTGACATGCAAAGCTGAAATGCACTTGATTTCTTGATTTTATGCACTATTCTAACATTCTAATGTATTTTAACCATTTCTTGTTTGTATTAAAATAAGAGTAACATAAAGAGTGTTTACAAATATGAAAATAGGGCAAGCTTTTTTTCCCATTATGAGATTTGAAACAACAAAACTAGAACTTACAGCTAGGGCCTGAAGAATGCCACCAGCCCTGCCTGTCCCTGCCCAGTCCCCTGGGCTCCCCTGCTCTGCTCAAAATCCAGGACACCACGTCAGCCCCAGGGCCATCAGTTCCCACTCCAGTGATGCAGCAAGGCTGGACTCTCACTCCACATAGCCTGGCCTGCCTCTAAGCCAGGCCCATCTGCAGGACCACATCCCATCCCCGCCTAGCCCAAAGCACAGGCACAGGTTATGTGTCTGCCCTGATCCTGACTGGGGTGGTAGGAAGGGACAAGCTATCAGTCCCTTACCTGCCCTCCCACAGGAAGCTCCCACTGCTCCTGGATTCCTTGGCAGTCAGAGTCCCACGTGTTGCCCTGACTCCACCATTTCAATCAAAATGTCCCTAGTCTAATTAAATACCAAAACTAAAACCTTCAAAAAATTCTTTGCAATCCTCTACTGCTACCTCCTTTAGATCAGCTGTAGTCAGCGCATCTGCACACGGTTCAAGCACATAGTGAAATGAGGCAATCGTTCAGAGTGAAATGAGGCAATTATCTAAGAACAATTTTTTGGGGTAAAAATGAGACAAAGGAACCACTTAATGTATTAACTAAACTGGCAGTCACGCAGAGAAAACTACACCCTTCTCCTGTTGGCTAAGGAGCTACCTTTAATTTCCACCTAGATAGGTTCTAGGAGCAAGAAGCTTCTTAAGACAGCCTCTGACTTTACTTTTAAGTAAACATTTCATTTATACAAATGAAAGTTCAGGACTTTTAGACAGTCCAGGATTGGGGCATTTGCTGCAAAGGTTCATGTTTTAACATTGTTGTCAATTGTTTCTCTGGAAGATTTCATTCTCCTCACTTTAATCAAGATATAGGTCCATATATTAAAACCATATACAGAAATCCGTCTCCACTCCCACATATCACCAGGAGTGCCAAGACATTCCCAGAGCCCAGAGGCTGCAGTCTTACCCTCTCCCACCCACCCTACAGCTGCTCTAGTGAGCCAGGGCCCTTATCTGAATTTTGCAGATGGTCCCTTTAGGTGTCAGCCTGGCCCTGTGAAGAGTAATTGCAAGAGCTGGAGGAGTACAGCAGAATAATTACAGCAAGATATGAAGGAGCGAGATTTTAATAATTTATGAGATATACTTAAATTGACAGATTTTAATTACATCTTTATCAGTTCTTTATTTAAACTTCCACTGAAGCACAGCTAGAGAGTAAGTTAACATTTACTGCTGTGGTGTACTATGGGTAAACTTTTGCAAAACGTAATTCCTGTGTTGACTGTTAAAATCAGTTTAAATTTCTGATTACTACGTCAGAAATCCTGTATAGGTGCATATTTACTTAAAAAGCTATAATGTAAATCTCTGAGTTTTTTAGAAAAAAACATTCTTGCTGTAACAGTAATGATTGTATTTCTATCAAACTATATAATGAATATAATAAAAAAATTACTTAAAGGTGAATTGCAGGTTTACTTTTTCTAAACCAATCAGTAGACTTCAGGTAAATTCCTAATCATTAACTCAACAAACTAATACTGTCTGTGACATTGACTTTTCTGCATATTTTGAGGCATCTTGTACATTAGTTTTTCATTTACTATTAGGAACTGTTGGATCCTACAATCAGGATTCACTTCCCACACCAACCCAGACCTGACCTCACAGATGGTATGCATAATCTTTCCCACACTCTGCATTTACATTTTCCAACCAACACAAACCACTGTATGACTTGTGGCAATTAATGGTGAATCAGTATTATACTTTAAAAAATAATTATAATTTAATTTCAGCAATAATCAGTTCCATTTTTAAATGGCCCATATAACATTCTTTTCCAAATCACCTGTATTAGCATGTATTATACCTCAAGTGGGTTGCCTATGGTCATACTACTTAAACAACAAAAAGTCTTAATAAAGCTGCTAAAGAAAGCAGTATGTTATAGGTAAAACTAAAATCATGTAACACTAAGGATTGCAGGGTTTGGGGACAGATTTTCTTGGGAGGCAGTAAGTTCACTGTAGACCTTTTTCAGGATGTTATCCAAACTTTTGTCAAGAACGACATACACATTCTTGATCCTGCCTTCAGGCAGGAGATTGGACCAGATAATACACTGAAGTCCCTTCTAGTCATATTTTTTCTATGATTCTGTGCTTTTGTGCTTGTGTCTGGTAATTTATTGTTTGATATTCCTTTGTTCCAGTTTTGCCAGTTTAAACTTATTCAGATTTGAAAGAAGGGGATGAAATTTTCTCCTTCAAGCCAGTGCAACTTGCCCAAGGCTGGTTCACCAATTTGAATTTTTATTTAATTCCCTTCCAAGAGCCTTAGCAGACACAGATTTTTTTATAGGGTGCACACAAATCTGGAGGAATTAAGAAGTTTAATAAAAAATCTTTATATGCCTACTTAAATTACTCCTTTTTTTTCCTTTCACCTGTCTTTTATTTCCTCTCTCCCAATTCTCCATTTCAGGAAGCACACAACTGGCCACCTCCAGGAATTACATTTTTCTTTTGTACAGGTAAAGCATATTTAACTGCAACTGAGACTAGCTTGCACTCTTGGTTCCTCTGTGGTCAGTGCTGCCAGCTCTAGATCCTTAGCAGACTCTTTAAAGTTACTGCAGGACTTAAACTGCAAGGAATCACAGTCCCAGAGGCATTTTGGCGATTTTCTGTTTGGTTGGTTTTGGTGGGAGCTTTTTGGGTTTGTTTTTGAGTTGTTTTGTTTTGTTTGTTCTGCTTTGGTTTTCCCCAAAGAAGAAATAGGGGTAGGTTAATTGAAAAAGAATATGAAAAGTAAGGGAATGAAGCATTTCAAACATGGAACGAACTGTGCAACTAACTGTTCAATATCAGGCACTAAAAACCAATAAAATAAGATAGGTTATTGAAAAGACCAATCAAGAATAACATAAATGCCAGAGTTTCTTGATGAGAATCTGAAGGTTTCTCATTTGACAAGGTGAAATCCTTGAAAGGTTCAAGGCTCTTTTCTAGCTGCCACAGCAATGGGGGCCCTGGCTCAATCCTTCCAGTCAGAAGATAATGCAGAGAGCACTAGCTAAAGCAGCAAAATCTTCCTACCCATGTGGTCCTGTTTTGTTAACCTTAATTCTCTAAATATTCCTTAATTATAGACATTCCATTTAGTCTTTATTAAAGGGTTTTGATGCAATTATGCATGCTGTTGCAGGCCTAGATGTTTTGGTTTTTTAACATTTATGTTCATGGTCTAGCTTCCAAAAGCTGTCCAAACAACACTTCCAGTCTCCATTTCTAACAGCACAGCAGAACTGTACATAAGTCCAGACATACTTAGAGGAGCTTTTATCTGGTAAAAAGTGTGCTCCTGAATAAAGGTCTAAGGCTAAGATCTCCTCGTTTGAATAAATGTGCATTTTCTTAAAAAAAGTATTTTCTGAGTCAGCCTGCAACTGGGCAGCCAGATTCATGAAGGAACCATGAAGATGAGGAGCAGAGACTTATGAAAAAGAACAGCAACCTTCACACACATGCAAATTTAGAAAAATATGTTCTGAGAAAGAGTTTGATCACTTTTTCAGACTGTTGTCATTCTGCTCTTGAAAGTAACTCACACACATAATGAGAACTGAACAGCTCAGGCCTCCTGAATATTATTTGTGTCATATGGCAGAGTCATAGCTGTGCTGCCTGCTCCTCATCCCTCTTAGCTGGAGGCTGTGACAACTCCAGCATTTAAGATGTGGACATGTAGCATTTTTTCCCAGGCTGTATATACACTGACAGCCTCACTGGCTATGGTTTCTGTTTAAAAAAGAAAATTAGAGAAGTTTTGATCTGGTCCCCTACCTTTTTGTTCTCATATAGTTCTATGCTCCCTGTTTTTGTCAGCTAAGCAGTCCAGCTGTAGGCTTTTGCAATACTAATCACTACCCACACATTACCCAAAGAACAACATCCCTGTTCCCACCCCTTCCCTGAAATAACAGGCTAAGGAAAAACATTGCAGACAACCAGGCAATTTTTTTTCAAAATAGGCTTCCTTGTGAGGTTTCCATCATTATGTGGTTTTGGCTGCTTCAGAAAGACCATGCAAAGGGAAGTGCCTCTCTTGCAATTTTAGGTCCAACGCAAGAGACAGCTAAAATACAAGAAAAATAATAAATTTTTTTTAAAAGTGCAATTGTTTTTTTCCAAGACTCAAATACATTTTTAAAAAGTAGAACTATATTCTAACTTTATTAGATTTGTTTTTAATTCATTGAATAAACTGTAGATAGAACAATTAAAAGAAGGTGGCAGGGGATTGATAATATGTACAATTAAGGGAAGGTGTCAGGGAAATGTTAATGCAGAGTTTAAAATATTTACCTGCATTTGTGTTTAAACATTATATTCCAGTTGAAGCAGAAATTTATTTTTATATTTACACATATTGTTTGTATTACTATAATTTATTTTCAGTATGTGTGGCTTACCACGAAAACCAGCAAGACTTGTCCAGTAAATCTGATGTTACCTCTGTCCCTTGTAGATCTGTATCTTGCCCTTTCTGCTGATGGGTGATATCTAATAACTATGGTCAGTTACACGCAACCATGAGCTCAGTCTCCTCCCAAGGATCCTGCCTCCAGCCCTGACACATCAGGAAAGTGGACTTACCCTCATTAGTATGTCCCACCTGTGGCCAGAGTATACTGTAATCTGACTGATCCCTTTAATGGTTTACAGGCAAATCATACCTTTTATGACGTGAATTATTTTTGACACTGGCTTTAACATTCAGGTAAATTGCTGTGATAATAAGATCTCTAGGAATTTTATGATTAAGGTTAATTGTTAGAGCCAGCAGCTGAGGTATGTGACACAAGAGACTTCAATTTTATTTGTTATAGTGAAGTTGCACAGTAGTGATCAGCTCCAGTTTTGAGTTCTCATTTATCATCACTGAAGAATGTTGTAATTGCTTTGACCTTACACTAGGACCCAGTGTTCTCAGTATTTTTGTTATAACTTAAACAATAAACATAAATTGTTCTTGCCACTCAAACCTTACAAAAAATGGTGTTCTACAACTTTTAGGAGGCATAAACAACCAACCCAAGGAAAAGCAGGCCCTCATGTTTCGCTGACAATTTTATTTTTTGAGTAATTACTTGGGAAACAAGGTCTTGCACATATGTTCCTGTGAAGCTTTTCCACAGTAGTAAGCAGGCAAATGAACATATAGTGGCTTTGTACTATATAATACTTTTTAAACAATAAAGAAAAATACTTTCAAACTGACTTCTAAGCTCAGTGGTCAAAAAAATATTACTTTAGTCTTAATGATTAAAACAAGCTTCTAATTAAAAATGTCCATCACTGCTTACTTTGATCAGTAATAAATTTTCTAGAGACTAGTTAAATCTGGTTTACTAAATAAAAGTTTTCATCTGCATGTACACTATATGGAGCACTCTTTTTATAGAATTTAAATATCAGGACTTTAAGGGAGGAAAATATTATATTCTCAGAAGATCTACAGTTAGCAAATCATAAAATGATTTTTTTTTTCTAAATGAAGAATTAGCTCCAGTAAAAATGGAGCTTATATGAGATCAAGTACCACAGTTGTACCATACCATATATACAAAATGTAATTAAATCTTAGGTAATAATCTAAAAAGTTATCTTTTATCTTTTTCAACTTTTGGAACAGTACTGCCAATGCTCAAAAATTTAAAGTAATTTCTTCAAGAAAACCCTTTAAAATAATTCTTTTTTTTTGAAAGGCTATGGAAGCATGTGACAGAATTTATTTCTGTGTATTATTTTACATTTCTATGCATGGAGAAAAATGATAAAATATAACATTAAAAAGTTAAGGAATGAACACAGGAGGCAAAGACAACCTAAGTGGGTTTGTTTTAAAATCTGTAATGCATAAGTTCTTATTTTTATCATGATGCCATATTTCTATAAAATGTCATCGTGACAATTTTTTCAGTATTATGAGAGTTATAATTTGCTGATTCTGTTCCGAAATTATCAAAAATTCAAACCCTTTCTGATAAATTTGTATGTTTAAGTCAAAGAAGAAAATACTTTGGAAATAGTTTTAATCTAGTAAGTCCCCTGCTAACTTGTAGTTCAGTTCTCTAATGTTTGTTTAATACTTATATATTCACACTTTCAACTTTACTTTTCCTTTATAGAAAAATGCGCATTATTTCCTGTTAAGTGGTTCAGTTATGACCAAAATACTGTAGATGGCACTGCAGAGCATATGAGCAATTTATTTTTTTCATACTGAAGTCACTCTATTGCTAGCATTACTGCACAGTGGATAAAGGCATGAATATAAAAGCTTTACTGAAATTTCAAGATCTTTTAAAAGATCACTTCAGAATGTGGCTAATTAGATCAAATCAGGGGAAATGTACTATGAAACACAAGTGGATAAAACTTTTGTAAAATCAAAGGTGGTCTTGTCTCTTTTCTCTCATGTGTGGGTCACTGTGGCTTTCACAGCTATTCAAGCCCCACCTACTCAACCTTTGCACATTTTTGTCACTTTTCAGCATTAACACTGTTTATATAATTATTTTTTGTTGTTGATGTAAATAAAATAGTACCAATTCTTGGAGTGCAAATCAAAAGGGGTTACTGTGAGTCAGTGAGTGGTTCTGTCCAGATTAAAAGGAAAAAGATGCAGTCTGTACAGTCATTTCCAAACAATAATTCAGGAAATTCCATTGTGAGTTCAATATTTTCTAGATATCCTAGTTTCTGAATGTGCAATATACAGGAAAGTGTGATTTTGAAATAGTAATGGATGTTTGTGCTTCTCTGAAATGCGAAATGTGCAGTGTACCAGGTCTGTGTGAAAAGCTTGGCTGATGTCTAAGGGGAAGGCTCAGACCCATCTAATTAACATGCTCAGCTGTCAGGACCAGGATTTCATCACTGGTCATTTAAACTTCTTTGTTTTTTCTTCGCACTAAAGTGGCCAAGGACTTCATGCATATACTCCCTATATATGTACAAAGTCATGACTTGTCCCAAATTCTTTACCTTCAGTCCTGCTGGACATCTTACCAGCAGTAAGCTGTGTGAGAGTTGGCTACATTCAAGAGTACTTTCTTTCTCTCAACAAGCTTTAATCACTAATAATATAGACAAAGCAAATATGAGTCTTGTGCTTGAGATGATGCCCTAATATACCTATTTTTTAATGTGATAGCCAAAAGAGACAGTAGCAGTATTTTAGATCCTTAGAAGACCAGCACAAAGTAATGAATGAGGTGTCATAACTTCTACAGAGTACAACACTGAGTCCAGTTTTGAAAAATACCATCCAATTAAAATTATGTTATATGCACAGACATCATTGAAAACCCAGCCACAGAGTACTTCTTCATCTTGTGAGCCAGCATCACTTAATTACAGAAGCTCAATTTGTTTGGCTTTTCAAAGAGAAATTGCAAGGTGGGTTTGATAATTTTTTTAAGTACATGCAAGAGAGAAGGTTTCTGAAGGTAGGATATTTAAGAAAAAAGGATAATGAACTACAGCAACAAATGAAGCAAGCACTAGGCAAATGAAAACCAGCTACCAAGTGATAATTTAAAAGAAGCCTGCCTAGGATGTTGCAGGGAGTTAGAAAGCTGATCACTGAAGTGACCTGCAAATGAGGGAGCTGACGATCTGTAAATTTGAAACTTTAGGATTAGATATTTTTAAGAGCTATGTTCTCACTCAATCACAAAGTTCCACATTCAAAGAAAAATTTTTAAATAAAATGCCCTACCTTGTGTTACAAAGACCAACTAGATGATCATAAAGATCCTCTGCTGTAATAAAAAATATTTTTCTAGTGCTGATAAAAAACCTGTACAGTATTTTACTAAAAAGAAAATTAAGACCTTTGAGTTAAAGACACTGAGATTATAGATTCTATATAAAGCTACGACTATAATTTGTAGCTGAAGAGTAGTTTTTCTTTTCTACTTTTCACTCTCTCTCAAATAAAACTTTCTGCGTGTTTTACGAGAAAGATTCCAGATGGAGACAATAAGAAAAAATGCAAAAGGCCCAAACAGGTCCAATTTATGTCAAGAAAGCAACTGGTTAGAAACATTTCTGAACAACTCTTTTATGCAAATCCAAGAGAAAAAATCTGCCTCCAAAATATTATGGTCCTCCTGCCATTTATAATGTTCTATGAGGTTAATTTTTTGCTATTCACCTGTACTCAGTGTAACGTTCTAGTCCATCAGGATTTTGGACAGTTAAATATTTCTGGCCAGGATGGTGCATCATGCCTTCTACCCTGGCTGCTCAGCTGGCATTTTGAGAAATGTAGAAAGCAGTTTTGAGAAATAAGGACACTTCTGTTTTTGCACAGATGGTATGATCAAAGCACCCTTGTTATTTTTAGCCTTTTTTGCAATTACTGTACCCTGACCTCAACACTGTGACCCAGAGAGCCGCTGTTTTACATTTATGTCTCAAGATGAAAGCAGTGTCAAAATTTTACATAATTTTGATATTCTACTCCAAACCACAGACAAGATCAGAACCTGCTTTGTCCCCAGGAAGTTTTCATTTCGTAAGTCAGCTAATTTCTGGTCTCATATACCTACTTGATTTCCTGTATTAAGAAAAGATGTTACAAAAATTTTTCATAAACTGTAAGAATGTGGGAGAATTACTTTTCAACATAGTCCAAAATATAGTATTGAATGTTGCCCTGCATTTTATGGCTTTGTAGAATAATTTCTCATTTCATTCTTTTTAATCAAATAATAAAGTTCTTTTCCAAAAAGACCAGGGAAAGCAAATATCCATTTCCAAATCAAAAGATAAATAGTTAGAGACAATGAATCAGTGAGCTTATGTGTCAAAGTACTTGCTAAAAACTAAAGAAAACTTAAGTGAAAGTATACCATTTGATACACTGTATTTGATTACGTTCATGAAATTATCTGTTTCTGACAATTTAATTTCAGAAAAAAAACATAATCATGTAAAGTAGTCAACAGGCTGATGGTTGAAATTTTCCCTCTCTACTCTGCTCTGGTGGGAATCTATCTGAAGTAATGCATCCAGTTTGGGATCCTCAGTACAAGAAAGACATGGACCTGCCAGAGTGGGTCCAGACAAGATCCACATAAATGATCAGAGGTCTGGAGCACCTATGAGGAAAGGCTGAGACAGTTGCTGTAGTTCAGCCTGGAGAAAAGAAGGCTCTGAAATCTTATTGTGGCTTTTTAATATATAGAGGGAGCGTAAAAGTAAGTTGGAGACAGAGTTTTTACTTGTAGTAACATAAAAAGGGGCAACAGCTTTTAACTGAATTGGACATAAGGAAGAAATAAGGATAGGATAAGGAAGGCATTTTTAATGATGAGGGTGGGGAGACACTGGTGTAAGAAGTTGTTGCCTGGAGAAGTTTTGCACACCCCATCTCTGGAAGTGTCCAAGGTCAGGTTAGCTGGGACTCTGGGCAACCTGATCCAGTTGAAGGAGTCCCTACTCATTGCAGGGGATGGGGAAGATGGACAAGATGATCTTTAAAGGTCCCTTCCAATCCAAATCATTCTAAATTTCTATGATTTTATTATTCCATTTTTACAGTGTTAGAGCAAAATCAATCTATTCTCTTTTGCAGTACAAAAATGCTTCTATTTCTGGGAAAATGCCTTTTTTGCAGTTTGTTGATATTTTCAAAGTATGTTGGTGTAAAAAAAATCTTGTACAAACAGTATTTAGTATCAAGACCCTACTAAGGGTGACAGCCCTTACAGTTCAAAATCTTAGGAAACACAGATAGTCTACACATTACTGGAAAAGCATCTATCTAACAGGGTATCACTGAAAAAACAGATTTTGAACTACTGCTATATGAGTTAGGCCTTCCTTCATCCACTCTGTTCTTTGTGTCAGAATGTGAATTGATCAACCTTCATTTTACTGTTTTACTGTTTTTCCTGGAGGCAAAATACCCACACCCTGCTGAACTATTAAGCGGGCAAAGAAAACATTTTAATTTTTTACTTCACTCTCTAAATCTTAGGTTAAAAAAAATAGAAATAGAGGGAAGGGGAAAATGAAAAGGCATGGGAGGAAGAATAAGGAAAACAGAACTTATTAAAAGAATGTTTACTAAAATATTGAGAGGACATACTGGTAAAACCAGCAGAAACTACATATTGGGAAAAATTTTTATTCAGCAGAAGAAAGAATACTAATAGCTCAGGAGAAGGGATGAAGCAAGATTCAAAATTACTCTGGCAGAAACATTTTGAAAGAGAGTCATTTGTGTGATGTTACAAGAAGAAAAAATAAACTGCAGCATATAAGGCATGAAAGAGAGGGGATCTGAGGATCCTTAGATTTTGGAAGACGCTGAAAGGGTGTAAGAATAAATGTGATAAACATAGATATAATCTGGGTGTGCAGGTCATGAAGGAAAGAAACGGTTAAGTCAAAAGTGTCCAGACTCCATGGCTCTAGTGTTGTGATCCAACATGACAGAATCTAGGGGGAAAACACTTTAGGAATTTAACTTTAGCCTTACTGATCTTAAACCAAACTGATAATTCCATTCATAACTTCTCAGAGTTACATACAAGCAGTTTAGCAGAACAGAACTCTCACTTAGAAAATCCAGGGGACATAAAATCATGCATAAGAAGCACATGATCCTAGAGAGAAGATATTTTTGGCTCCTTACTGACCTTTTCAACCAGAAATTATATGAGCAATGCCAGTGTTTTAACCATTCCAACACTAGTTTGTCTAGAAACATGAAAATAATCTATCTGTATTTTGTCTGAAGTGCAAAATACTATTCTATGCAAAAACAATTGGCAGCATGTGGCAGACATTATAGAAAACAATCGTGTGACACATTTCCCAAAATAAAAACATATGTAATAGCCATGTGTTGGTTGAATCAGGAATATAGTTATATATAAAGGCAATTATTCCCCTCTTTTTTCCGATTTTTTTATATCTTAGCATTGCAAGACATTGAAATAATTTTTTTACAGATCAATTTTGGCATTACAATTTTTCTCTCTTTTTTTTTTTAGCATTGCAAAAATAATGTCACAAAAATGTAATGATCAGTACACGTAAATATTGGTCCATTCAGAAAACTGCACAGAATCAAAGGACAAGCAGTGGGGTATGGAAGCAAAGAGACAAAAGGCCCTGAAAGATTGATGTGGGCTTACCAAAATTTAGAAAAAAATCCCCAAAAAAATCTTCCAACAGATTTATACATGATTCCACATTATCAGTTATAAAATAAATGTATTTCAATTCTATTTGATCTTTCATCTATGAAACTAGGTATAGTGTCAAGGCAAAATAATCTTTCCTGTTCTACTGGTTGTTCAATATATCCATCTCCTAGTGGAATTGAGGGTCTTTATACAAAAGGAAAGTATTGTAAATTTGGATGGTCTTCTCTTAACTAAATAAGTGCCACACATTGTTCTAGGAAATTATGAAGAGTTGTATGTCTTCATACACAGAAAAACAATGCATCTTTTGTAAGTGACTCCTTTTAGTGTAAAAGGGGAGAAAACAGAAACTACTGAGAATGAAAACCCATAATTCTTTGAACCCTGTCTCTCTGTAATTATCTCCATCTTAATAAGAAAGACCACAGCAAGACCACTTCCCACTGCTAGGCAGGATGATTTCTTGCACTTAAAAGTGAGGTGGTTTGTTTCCAAATCAAGAAAAACAGACAGACACCAGTCATCTCCACACAGTGACATGCTTCACACAAGCACACACGTAATGTAAGCAGAAATTAAAGTCAGTCATTTCCACTCCTGCTACTTACATGGAAAAGAGCTGAGTGTTGGAAAGTTTAAGCAGTGGGCACAGATACAGAGGAACAATAGGAGTAACAGGGTGGATTTCAGCCCAGAGCAGTTTAGCACATTTACCGAAAAGTCATCCAAAGAACACAATCGTTCATGTGGTGGGATTAATGCCTACCAACCACAACTATTTTGGTTCAAACTTTAGTTGTGGTCATACACAGAGTACTGTGACAGAGTTCAAGAAGGCATTTATAAATTCAAAGCTAAGCACATGTTCATTCGCCTTCCCAGAGTAGACAGAGTGTTTTGTGCCTCTCGCACTTGAGTCCAGAATGAAATCAGATGCTGAACAGAAGTCTGCACTGAGTGTGCCCTCACTCCATTGACAGTTCCCACCTGTGTAAGGAATTAAATCAGGAACATTCCTCTAAGCAGATGCCAGAACTCCTCTACTATATAGCCAAAACATCATGGTGAAGTCCTTACTAAACACATTTTCTAAAACATCAGCACAGTGTCAAATGGTTACCTGTTCCATTTACCAAATTATTTCAGTTACTAAAATCTAAAAATTTTTAAGTTCCTATGTTGTATTTACATTTTTAATTCTTACATGGTTTCTTTGTCATGCTTAGAAGAATTCTGCATACCATAGAGTTAAGACAAAAAGGTAATAAAACATTTTGAAAGATGAGAACTGTGGAAACAGCTTATAGTACACACAGCAATTATTTTGTCCACTTTTGTTTCTTGCGTTTTAACAGATAATTGTGCAATATTCAAATTTTCATCCCTGAACTCACCAGCTTGCTCTATTAAAGTCTTATGTTGGTATCACTATTTTATAGATGCAGCAGTTCTTTCTAGACTGATGATTCCCGTCTTGTTATAAAATTTTTTCCACTCAAAACAAATTATTAAGAGTCTCTTAAAAATTATTTAAAATTGTTTTAAAAAGCTAGGTAGTTGAAATATCAGGTAATGATTTAAAACCTGCATAATACTCCCACAGTGTGTCTTTGTTGGTTCCTTTCACTGAAGCTAAAAATGCCAGTCAAAGACATGCTATGCAAAGACTTAACTTTAGCTAGTAAAGTTAAGTCTTTGCATAGCATGTAGTAAATGCAAATGCTAGTTAATTTATTGAATTTTCTATGTTTGTGGAGGGGACAAAGATACAATGAAAAAAACATACCAGAGGAATAGTAGGTAATTGTTAGTATTGAATTGACATTGGATACATACATTCTGGATTTTTTCTTTCCTGTTACAGTCTACTTATGTTCCATAATTTGATCTATGAAAAGGCAGAGAAAATGTTTGTCCATAGCTTTTCTATTATTTGTGTGATTTCCTTCTGTTCTTGTTTCTGTGTTAAGGCCATTTTGATTTTGCTCATCTGCAAACAAAACACATGATGAAGACCTGGAACTGAGAGCTTTTTTTAATTGAAATTTCAGATATTTGTTTATTTTCATCAAAGTGTACCAGGATATAAGGGTTCTGCAAACCTATCCTATATACATGAGAAAACTTTTTTGCCTTCCTTGCAAAGTATGCAACAAAACCATGTTTTTAAATAATAATTATTTATTGACAAGTGACTTAATAGTTGCAATGTTGAATGTTATTTTTTAGGAAGCTTTGCTGATTTTTTTTTTTTTTTTTTTTTTTGTATATACAATATTTACATAAAGTTTGGAAAAAAATGGGGAAAATATTTGGTGTATTTTTCCTGGTTAGTCCAAAATGTTACATTATCCAACTTTTAAACATGGCCTGGGCACACTTCTGAGGAAGTATAGTAGCCACAATTTAGCCTCTGGCCACTGTTATTACAGAGTTAGTATTTTCATTTTCAAAAAAAAAATTCAAATCTAGGAACAAATTTCTGATGTAATATGAGCCCCCTTCATTGATGCAAATACTGTGGTCAAATGTCAAGATGAATTCAGACTCAAGAGGACAGTCAAGGAGAAATTCACAAACTGAAGGTTCTTATCTGTTAAAACGGTCAGTGCAGGAGCCTTGTGGCAAATGTGCCACCAGAAGTTCAGATGTGATGCTGGTGCCAAGCTGTCCCCCATGGCTGTCAGAAGGGATCTGCTGTTTTTCTAGGCAGTCCAAGCCCTCAGCTACAGCAGAAATAAGATAGAAAAAGTACTGAAGATATTATGAGCAGATTTCTCAGGAGACCAGCTGCATATCATTCCAGTACCCTTGAGAAAATTTTGTCATCACTGACAGAAGGAATAATTGCTAAGGAACTCCATTTCTTAACTCTCCAAGGTATTTTAGAGATGTTCTGTATTTAGCAGATGTTGCTTCTAGGGTTAAGAAAGTTGACTGCTTTTAAGTTATGAGATAATGTTCTAGGTACTGGACAAGTTCCAAGTGTCCCTAAGAACTAAGACACCAGAAGTAGTAAGGAAATATCATTGCAGCAGAAAAGATTATTGAAAACTCAAAA
This sequence comes from Molothrus ater, assembly GCF_012460135.2. Lineage (NCBI taxonomy): Eukaryota > Metazoa > Chordata > Aves > Passeriformes > Icteridae > Molothrus > Molothrus ater. Next base: position 134,728,849 of record NC_050478.2, read on the forward strand.
AAATGCCAAAATTTCTGTGAGTAAATACTTAGGTACTAAGGAAGTGATACCTGAAACAGATCTCTGAACAGAAGAATTCCCTCAATGGGTGGGTGAGTTTGTGTGTATGGGTGTAGATATAATTTGGTGACATCATTAGAAAATTTTTAAATTATATTCTTACAGTACAGTTTTTATCAAAGAAAGAGTATAAATAACTTTACATTTTATAAAATAGTGCACTAAAGAAGAATGATTTTGTAAAAATGATTTTTTTTTCTTAAGCTGTGGCATAGTCATTATATGCTAAGACATGACACTTGGACTTCAAAAGTATATTTAAATACTTAATTCAGATCTGCTAGAAAAATTCCCAAGTCAAACACTTTTCTTCTGATAAAGGCTACACCTTGTTCAGCTGATGTGTAATTAAATTGAGCTCTGACACCATTTAAAGTGTTTAAATATATTCCTTTTTTTTCTCAGGATAGGATCAGAATTTTGAGATGAACACCTCCATTATTCTGGCTTTAATATGCTACCTGTTAATATGATAAATTAAGTGTATTTGGGAAAACAAGACCAATGTCATAAACATTTGTGCTGAACAGAGAACAAAAGTTTAGAATCAGGGAAGGGAAGAGCAGATTATAGGATAAAAAAAAAAATCTCAGATATTTTTATTCTTAAAATATTTCTTCAGAACTGCTGTTATGCCACAGAGAGAACTGTGTGAATGTGACCTCAGACTGTCTCAGATGACCATGGAAAGGCAAGGTTGTTCCCTGGAAGCCTGTGGGGGTCCCCAGTGGAGCACAGATCCACCTACAGCCCACAGGAAAGAGCAGTCCTGGAGGTGGCTCAGGACGCCTGAAAAGAGCCTTTCTCACTTGTTGTCTTTGAATGAAGGCATAGGAACCTCATACAAGGCAAAATATATCCTTTGTGGCATACCTCTAAAAGTTTCTTTGGTGGTAGAAGAAAAACCCAATAAAACAGCCAAACAAAAAGAAATAAAAGGCAAAGGCCTTCAAACTGATAAAGATTCATCTATAAGAAAGGTACTAATAGTCAGCTAAATGGTTAGAAGTATTTATAGACTATGTATGTATTGATTTCATAGTTTAAAAGAATTTTAATAATTTGAAAAAAACAGCAGTTTAAATGATGGAGTTAGAAAGTCTGTATTACTCTTTTGATGACACCAATTAATAATTCAACTGAATGAGTTTCCTCCTAAAAGGACAGCTTCCCTAAATAACAGCTCATACTCACTGGTTTTTCCTGGTGATATAACCTAGCATTTGCTGTCAAGTAAAAAAATAATAAAAACTGCCAACTAACAAACCTTGAACTATCGACTATACTGTGCCCACATCTGTGGAGAATTCTATATGCAGACTGGAGCTATTCCTATTTTTTGAAGCAACTCATCAATCTCTTTCTCCCTGACAAAAATATTTAACCTGTTTTTTCTAAAATAGGCAATTAGATGACACAATGTTTTTTCCTCAGGCTGATGCATTATATATTAAGACACAATTGACCTTCAAGGTATGAGAAACATCAGAAAACAGTAACTGTTTTTAAGCTGTTAAAATGCTTGGATGAACTCAAATGCCAGAAAAGGATCCTTTTGACCAGCTATTTGTCTCCTTATGTAGACGGCTGTTATCCTTCCCTTCTAGAAGCTCTGAACTGAAAGAAGTTATTTTGCATAATAAATAAAGCGAAGCAGAAGTTCAGGGATGGCATAAAATTTATTTTTGCCTCTGACAGTCTTTGAATTGAGAACTGGACTTCTGTTTTTCTACTGAAAGGTTTTTAAATTGCTTGTATAAAAAAGATACATGATAGAGGCAATGGCTAGGTTTTTTTACCAGTGCTATTATCTATTTTTAACTGCTTTGTGGACACTTAGAAGACAGATATATGGTCTCTATAAGGAATAACCCCTAGAGGAGGGAATCTAGTTGGACACATTTCATTACAGTGGTCCTCTTAATAGAACATTAGTTTTGGGAAATATAATTTTAGGTTTTGTTCTAGGCAATATGTGTGTCCTACCATTAAAAGACATACAAAGTGGCTGGCTTTTGTCTCCAGATTTCCTTATCTCTTCCTTCCCCTTCTGAGTGGAGGGCAGATGGCAGTTTGTTTCATACCTCCGAGCCTTTGCTTGAGAGATGCGGGGGTAGAAGTTACATTTGTTACACCACGCCTGTGTCTGTCCGTGGGGTGTCTCTCACCAGCATTGCAGCTTAGGACATGTTTTGTCTCTTCTTCCTCTGATGACACATTATGTGTTGAAATCATTAAAATGTGTATTTTCTGAGTAATGGCAGAGGTTTTTTTCCTCCTCCTTTGTAAATTATTCAATCTCCTTGTGGTGTGTGGTGAGGGGAATGCAGGCTTGTCATGAACATAATGCCCATATTGAAGGATTGTTTTCCTCTTCAATTGTTTTTCCTTGAAATTCATATAGACAAATAGTGGTTAATTGAACTCACTTGGGAAAAAAGTCTTCCTTCTAGGTCCTCTAAAATGCTATGTGGATTTCAATGCATTTGAGAACTTGGATTTTCTGGTATTTATATAAATGTCCCATTGAATATTCATACCTGTGTGGATAAGTAACTTACAGAGATAGCTCTTGGGAGCCCTTTATAGAAATTAGGCATTAGGTTTAAGGGTTGACATAATCATTATAAAATGGCACTCCTAGGCATACCTTGGATGTTATATCATGCTTAGACAAAGGAAATAAAATACAATCTGTCTCTTAAAATCTATTCCATATAATTTCAATCATTTATTATGAAGTTAAAACCAGTTAATTGAATTGCACCAGGAGAAATGAAGTTATCTTTTGTCTAGTTCCCAAATCAGAAAAAAAATCTGATCTGATATTAAAATTTGACTGTATGTCACTTATCTAGATTGTCTTCTCCCTGGGAAAATGCATCTTATCCTCACAGACATTAAATAAGAAGCTGAAAACCTCTGTCCTTCATGCCTCCTATACCTATATATTGGACAAGTAGATATATTTTGCAAAAAATACCTACAACGAATAATTATAAGCAATCTTCTTCACAAGCCTGTTTCTATAGCCTATTGTTCAGGTCAGATGACATTATTCAAAACTTTACTGCAAGCCAAGAATTACACTGAGATCCTACAGTTGTTTTATGTTCTTGTTTTTATTATCTGACAAAGAAAGAAACATCCTGTTTCTAATTCAGAGTTACAGCAAAGAACTGACATCAACAAAATGAAGTGCACAGACACTTAGTCAGAGTTTAAAGCAGAAAAATTCTTGGATTAAGGCTTTGATTTCAGTTTAAAGAAGTTTAAGTTATAAAATTAAGAGTACAGCTGTTGTTATGAATTTAGAAACCTTGTTTCAAATTTAGAAGTTGTTTAATGGATAATTTCATTCAAAATCAGAGACCTGGCAAGGAAAAAAAGCTGTGTGAATCTTTTTGCAAATAAAATTATATAGTGGCAGTTGTGTTACATATGGCTGGAATTTTTGCCAAATGTTTAGAAAATGATGTACCTACATTTTTATTTCAAGGTAGAAAACAAGTATTTTTATCTGCATAGATTCTAAACATGCCATTTGTATAACATGTTTGTTACCATAAAGCTACTCTGATTCAATTGCATTGACACTCTAGTGACAGTCAGTACCGGTATTATATCCCATTACTTTTTTCAAGAAATAAGAATGGCAAAATGTATTACATAACATTGTAATGAATGCTTCATTATTTTTAGGTGTAATAAAATAACTGTTTTGTTCTTAGTGTATGTTTTCTCTTATGAGTTCTCTGTTTGAAGGCACAGTGAAGAAAAGTGTTTTATTTTCACACCAGGGGCTGCAGAGCTAAAGCTGTAACTGGTTTTACATACCTCTCAGCAAGTCAGGACAGGGCCAGGGCAGGGCCAGGGCAGGATATGAACAAGATTTTATGGATAGGTGCTTGTAGTTGAAAACCAGTGAAGTTCAACAATGTACAAAATGTGGTACAAAATATACAAAATAGATGTTATCTAATAAGAGGCCTGAAGAAATGCTGGATGTGCACAGAACCATCTATTTTGAGCCACAAAGGAATAATATTGTAGCAAACAGTCTTTATATAGGTAAGAGTTCCATCAGCTGCAAAGTAATTAATTTGGACATAAACCCTGATTTTGAGTACTTACTTCCAGTTTTACCTATTGCTTTGTAGATGCATTTGATTTTGAATTCAGTTTGGAGTAATCAGATGTCCAGAAGCAACCTTCATGGTACAAAATGGAAGTGTAATTTGTGGGCTGGATTTGGATTCTTAAAATAGCTAAAGAGACTTCACATAAGCATAACAGTCAAAGGTTATCCTAGGAAAAAGCACCAAATGTCTGGAACAAGTATCTCAGGTCTGAAATGACCCCAATTTCACATTAAGTTCATGCTGAATTTAATGTGAATTAATCATAACATTGTGGAAAATACAAATAAAAGAAATTTCATATTCAGGAGGTTTTTTTATTTGATTTGGTTTGCTGCCTAATTTTGGTTTTTGTTTTGTTTTGGGTTTTTTCCAATAATGGCTTGTTTTAAAGCTTACATAAGCACTTTTATTGTCATAGCTTGTGTGTTAAAAAACTAAACTGTGGAAAATCCATTCAAATGTTAGTCTAGTTACTTTAAAGCCAGCTGCATAGGTAAAGCAAAGAGCGGGAAAAAAATGAAACAAAGGAAATCACTCACTGTCTCCAACAGACAGATGGATGCCCAGCAATTCTCCTAACCTTGGAAGCCAACCCATAATGCCACCCATCATCTTCTGGTTTTTTTTTGACCATGAAAACCCATGGCATGGAATTTTTCTTTGGCCAGTTTGTGTCAACTGTCCCAGCAGTCACCCCTCTGCAGTGTACTGCCCACTCCCAGTCTACCCACTGGGGTGGGAAAAAGAGAAAGCTTTGATGGTGTGTGAGCACTGTTCTATGATAGCCAAAACATTGGAGATTTTAGGATTTCTTTAGGCACAAATGAAAAACAATACTGTATGGGCTAGGATGAAGAATACTAACACCATCCCAGCCATCCTCAGGACAAGGATACTGTTTCACATTATGTTCACATCATTGAATGTATCTGACTATATGAGAGGACCATAACTTATCATATTCCCTTCTTTAGCTTTTTCAGGCCTAACAACATTTATTCCCAACCTCTTGTTCATATCAGATCTTCTGTCTGTACAAACTTGTTCAGAGTGTGTCTCTGTGTGTGCGTGAGTGTGTATGCGTATGAGTGTGTAAATAAATACATATTTGGGTTATTTTCTTTTTGATTGATTAGGTGGCCTGCCTAAGGCAGCCCTTTTTTTCCTTAGAGGAAAAAAATACCACCTCTTTCATCAACAATTAGCAGTTTTATTGGATGAAGTAAAATGTGAAGCCACACCTTTTGATTTGGCTATCAAAGAGGTGGGATCTGGTTAAGAGGACTGAGGGGAGTAAGCGAATAAGCTGAAGAAAAATTCTCAAATAACCAGAACTAGAAGGCAGGTAAAAACCAAAAAAAAAAAAAACAACAAAAAAACCTGAATTATCAAAATTATTTTATTCACAGGAAATTGTTGACAAGGCTGTTATTTGCAGGCTCCAAGGAACCTGCTGTGTGTGGTACACAGAACAGTCTCCAACTGAAAAGATACTAAGCCTCTTTCCTTTACCATTGTATTTAACAAAAGAATGTCTTGGCTAATTCAAGTGTTTTATAAGGAACTCAGAAAATTATTATTACTGCTTTTAATAATGTATTAAAATTGTTCTCAAGGTATCTAATGTTCGGAAAAAAACAATGCAACCTGATGGTTTTTTTTCTTCTATAGGGAAAAAATTGTTAGTAGGTCATAGCAGAGGAAATAGAAGGAGTAGAAAAAAAAAAGAAGATTGCCCTGTGGAAATAATTAAGTGCTGCATGCTGGTCTACAGAAAAAATGAGTGGGTGAGATGGTTATTCTGAGAAAAAAGAGAACAACACAATGAGATAAGTGCTGGCTTTCACTGCAGTCCCAGGCTTCTTGTGGAACAATTTAACTTCTTCTTCTTCTAGTAGTTTAAGCAGTGGTGTGATGTACTTTCTGTTGGCATTTGCCTTTCCACACTGCTGGACTCTGTTTGTGTCTCTGTTTCACCAAACCAGGTGTAATTTCTCTGTAAAACAGTACCTCTTACATTATCCTGTTTTATAAGAAATGTCAAAAAATGAAATAATTATGCAAAATTAAACATTTAACTTTGTTTAAACACAGAGCAAAATCTGTGTTGTGTTACACTCTTTTTACTTTGATAAGCTCCAGTAGGTTATATGGAAACTTGGCCCCTTTTCCTCTACTGACACTGAAGTATATTGGAACAAAGCCTATTGCAAATGGTGTAGATACTGTGCTTTAAAATTTGCACGCCTGGGGGAGAAGCAGACTTCAGAATTATTGATTTCATTAAGGATGTATACTGCAAAGAGCTTCTGAATTTAAAAAAAAAATCATGTAAATTTCATTTATTCTAAAATTATTACTGTTTCAAATCTTGTACATTTAGAGACCCACTGGATCTCTAAATGATTCCACTCTGTATGATTCCACTGAATCTCACTTGATTCCTCTTCAGAAGAAATTTAGAACAAGCTGTTTCAATTTGCCATATGGACTTGGACTCATAGCAGAGGGTCTTATGGGTTTCCTTTTTTTCAGAAATGAATGCCTGAGAAATCCAATTTAGCTTTTCTGACCAATTCTGTCCCATTTGACAGCCATAATATGATTTACTGACTTTAACTGAAACTGCTGTCATTTAGGTTAGCACTGAGATAAAGAAAAGCTTTTTTTTTCCCCATTTTTTCCAGTATCCTCAGTTTTGTTGCATAAAGGAATTCCTTTGTGTTGAGGACTGACTACATCTCAGCATGCCCAGGTGAGAGAGCCTTCAGACTTCACCATTTTTCACTGAATGTACCAGTAGGCATCCAGGAGCTTTTAGTATCTCACAGTGAGGTTTTTAAACACATGATGATCTTCTAGTGCAGGAAACTCTCCCTCATGCCAGTTTCTGACCTTCCAAATGGAGAACATCTTTATGTTAATGCCAGGTTCTTTCCACCAGTTTTCATCTCACCACAAAATGTGCTGTTTGACAGAAGCAAGAATGAATTCTGTTAAGCAAGTTGAAATTCACTGTTGTAGCTACTTGAATGCAATCAAATCAGTCACTACATTTTATGTTAGGCACTGCAAGCTAATTCTTTCCAGAACTAGAACTTGCACATTTGGGTCTTGTAACCTTTAGATATTTGGGATTTGTTTTTTAGTTTGGTTGGGGTTTTTTTGGAAGGAGAGTGGGGATGTTAACCTGTTTATTTTTCTATCCATTCTCATCCCTAGGGCATGCTTTCTCCCTTCATTTTTTATTATTAATTCAAATTTTCTTCTACAATGCCTTCGATCCCTGTCTTATGCACAGAGAAGGCTTTGGAGGACTGATTGATAGTGGAAAGGTGAGAACTAATAAATGTTAGTTTTGAGGTAGTTTTCTTGCTCCTGTGGCTTTTACTGGTTTGGTTACAACTTTCATAAATAAAACTAAAGTTTGAAGATGTTTCTGGGGAAAGGAAAAAGCATTCTGATGGTGTAAACAATAATGAGATTTGAGTTTTACATTCAAGAGGGATATGACAGTAAGACACTACTGCCCTTATGTCTGTAGGACTGTAATGTTGCAGCCACACTTTATAGTTTAATATAAATACCTAGGAAAATCTCAGCAACTGACCTAATAACTGCAGAAACAAAATGATGCTTCTTTTCTTCTACTATCAAAGCTACCTAAGCCACACCCACATAGTGATTTTTAATCACAGTGATGTTAATATTCTCAGTATTGACCACTGTGCATTGTCCTGACTGATGGGTTACTCATTGCCATAATTAACATTATCACTGGTGAATAAACTGATAGCATATTAGAATTTTTTTTCCTCTAGAAACAAAGAATATATTGATAATACTTAGCCTCAGATAAAAATTTACTCAAAATAGCTAAACAACAATATTTACAAAACTTCATAATATTTATTTTAAGATATTCCACAGTAATGGTAAGATGCTATTAAACAATGCTCTAATAACATTTTGTAGTATCTCAATACTCTGCCATTGTCTTTGTCTTTCTCTTTTCAGGATTTCCTGCTTGAACTCTTGTTGAATGTAAATGTTTCTGATTATTCAATCTTTTCTTCAACCATTTACTTTTTCACGCTGACATCTTAGTTACTACATTATTTCATAATCCCTTCAAGTCTATGTGATTTAATTTATCTACTCCTGCACAAAATATATAACCAGAAACCATGGGCAATAAATCTTTATTGGATAAAGAAACCATATTATATAACTAGTTTTGAGGAATAGCTCAATTGTTTACCAGGAGAGGCCACAATCAAAATCAGAAACACTTTCCTCTAAGCATGTCATTTTTATATCTTTGTTCTAAATCTTTTTGTAACTGCTAGTAATAGTAAAGAATCACTTTAAAATGCCTCAGCTATGCTTCTAAAACCAGTTGAGAGCATACAGCATTTAAAAGTCCCCGTACACATATTAAATGAACTCATTAATTTAGTATTAGCTCAAAAATTTATCTTGGTAACTCTCTTCTTATTTTGGATTTCTAATGATGTAATTATTTCAGGCTTTGGGTAAATTTTATTATAAAAAGAATGAAATCTATGTCCAAAATCTCATTAAAAAGTTGAAAAAATCAGTCAGATATCACAGTCAGAGAATCAGAAAGGGAGATTCCATTGGGACCATTACAGGACCTAAATCTCCAATCCAAGTAATCCTTGCTTCTTACATGGGAGGACAAGAACAGTCAGGACAGTAATGTGGTGAACCTGACCCCATAAAGTTCACAGAGCTGAAAGATGCAGAAAATATGTGAGTGGGAAATAAAAGAATTAGAAGAAGGGTTTCAGCAAATGTGTTCTAGGAATTGCTCTCTTAGCTCCACTGCAGGGAAAATTAGAGCTTGTGTTCAAAAATTTTGTTTTGTGGGCTTAGCAATGACAATAGGGGAGTCAAAGTAGAAATCAAGACTATGAAAGCTTCAGGCTTTGGGCCCAACCTGCTGTCCCCTTTCTCTTGCTCTAATGTAGCTTCCTGCAGTGTGTCTAGTGTGGAAGTAATTTCTGATGGTAATTCTGCTGAGCTTTTACCCTTGAGAATAATGGTCACACAGTTCAGAAAAGACAGCAGAATCTGGGCACTCAGCTCAATAATTGTGTCCTGTCTGACTCACCAGAGGTCTCATAAGAAGGCACTGAACACAGTGTCTTCATGCCAGGCTATAAATATGTTTTAGAATAATTTAAAACCATACAGAAACCACCACTAAGTTTTACAAAGATGGATAGCAGAACAGCCCTTATTATAACATTATTTTCTCCTTGTCATATGGAGTCCAAGAAAGAATATTCTTATACTTGCCTCACAAAAGCATTAAAACGCTAAACTCTTGAAGTGGGCAAAATTACTTTCTCCACATATGTTGCTACCTGAACAAAAATGCCTATGATTATTGACTACTACTTTTCTTCTGATTAAAAAAAAAATTAGAATTATGAAATAAAAGCCCAGAGAAAGGAATATTAATTTCAAGTTAAAAAGTAGTTTCAGGTAGAGGTGTTGTAAGGCATAAAAGTGGAAGAATTTTTGGATCCATTGAGTACCTGTCATGTTAAACACCAAAATTCTAAAGGTGATTGCCAAATGAAATTAAATTGTTATGAGCAGTTGCTTTTAACAATTACTGCAGAAAACAAACAAACAAAAAAAAAACCACAAAAAAACCCCTTAAAAATTTGAAGTGTGAGCATCTAAGAAGAATATAAATTGTGTTAATCCTTGAAAAGATGAAACGGAGGAGGAATATCATTTAGATAGACTATATCCAACACAGGATATTTTAAAAAGTAAAGACATTGATATATAAATGTTTAAATGAAAAATAAAAATAAATTTCTACATATAAATGGCATAGAAGTACTAAGAATGCCATCAACAATGTTTCAGAGAAAGTCACTTTACTTAGAAAACAATAACAAAGATCTATTATATTCTTGCTAATGAACAAAATGTTCACATTAACCACTAGAAAACAGTATTAGAACTGTTTTTAGCTTATGGTGATTTTCACACACTGTGTAATTTTTGTTTGTTTTTTTGTTTGGGGGGGGGGGAGTGAACTGCTGTGTCCATTGCCTGAATCCTTTTATTCCTTATGTCCTTAACCTGTTGCCATATAGCAACTCCCAGTCATTTCCATTACCTCGCTGTCAACATCTAAAGTCCTTTCTCCTTGAGGTGTCTTTGCCAGACACCTCAAGGAGAGGTGTCAAAATATTTATTGGCTTGGGCTGTCATAATATTTATTAATAAGCCACTGCTATCTCATTCTTTCCTCTAAAAGACAAGGAATGTGTCAAGGCCTTTAAAGAAGGTTCTAGGTTTCACCATGGTAAGTTTAAACAAAACAGGAAAGATTGCCTCTAACTAATACACAATGACACCTATTTATTTTTTCTTAAAAATACATCTTTTTTTTTTTTTTAAGTTTAGTCAAATAACAGGCAGAAACCTATTTGTAGAGGTTCAGAGCCACAAAATAAAGAAAATGGCTTGGAATTTAAAATTTAGATTAGCTACCAGGAAGAGGTATTTTTACAGTGAACACAGCTGAATAATAGAATAAATTACCCAGAGAGGTGCTGCAGTCTGATGACTTCACTGAGCAGGTGAGATTAAGCATACTCGTAGGAATAGAGAATAGGAAAACTGTGTAAATGATTTCCTGGATGAAATGTCCAGATTGTCTTCAACCCAAACATTTGAGTCTGTGGTGGAGTTAAACTCACTGAAGATAATGAAAGCTTTTAAGAAAATTTAAAAAGAAGTGAGATAAAGCTTATATTTTCTTCATGGATTTTTCATCTTTTACTACTTTTGCACCCCTTACTAGAAAAATGATTTTTTTAGAATTAGAATTGCATGAAAGAAAAATAAAAATGCATTGACTTAACAGAAATTACATAAAGATTTCCATACTCTAAACACTATAAAACATTACCACTAACCACTTTTCAAGATATTTTGCCAAGTCAATCTGTTGCTCAGAATTCACTACTAAGCTGAAACAAGTTGCAAAATTTTTAGATTTTAAACTCTGTGTCAGAAAATCACTTTATTTCCTTGGTTTCTAATATTTAGTCTGACAGTTGGAAAGTCTTACAGGGAACTCCAACTAACTATATCAGTATGTTATCTCTTCAAAAGTACTAAAATGATCTGCTGTAAAGGAAAAGTTATCCACTAGCTCACAGTGTCCATCTAAAATGATTGTTCATATTTCAGTAGTCATTGGCAGTTAATGGCACTTCTATTAGTTGTTTATTCACATTTTAATTGATAACAAAACAAATCTCAGTTTTATTAAATTCCCTCAAACCTTTCTACTGCACTGCATTTTTCTGTCCATTAACTTAAATTAGATTAATCAATAATTGAAGACAGTAAATTCATACATTCCTGTGTACTTATGCATCACAGAATACAATCTGGTTCTTACCCTTATGTGCTCTTACTTGATACTGCATTAACATCAGGAGGGTGATCAAAAAAATTTAGTACATTATTTTCAGGTTGGAAAATTTGTTTCTATCCCTGTCACTTAACTGAAAACTGCAAATATTCTTCTGAGGTCAGAGTCAGGCAGGTTCTTTTTAGATATATCCAGGCTTTAAAAGTAAGATGGTCTACATTTTCCTAGAAAACTTCTCAGCTCAACACATGTCTTTCCAGGAAATATCTGAACTGCTAGAAAACTTGTTCTATTTTTCTTAGCCTAATTGTGTCAGTTTGGAGCCCAAAATAAACATAACCCAGTCATAAACTGTCTTATGATGTCCATTCACACAGCACTCCTGATAACCGACTTGAAAATCTCTAGAGTAAAATGCAGAAAAAAATTCAAATCATTTTACAGATCCATAGCCAGAAAGATCCCTGTTGGCTCCACATCTGAAAAATATCAAACAAGCATGCTTTTTCTTCCAAAGTTAATGTTAATAAATGCATGCAGAAAATGAGCCAAGTTTTAACATTTTTTTTTTCAAAAGGAGAACAGTATACAAAGAATTCCCTGTTTCTGGTGAATCCCTTCACCTCTACAGAGAGAGATCTACAGTCATAACACTGGAATACAAATTGATAATTCCTTGAATTTCAGAGGAAGACTGAATTTCAAGAGACATGAGAAAGAAGGGGAGGCTGCTGCCAGCACTTTAACTTCTTTATATGAAATCTGGAAACACTGTGTTGATCACTGGGCCATTCAGTTATACAACTGCTAATAGCTGACATTTTTCTTTTCCATTTATGTAATATCAGTGAAAGGGTATCTCTGCTCTCAAGAGTCTTGATAAAATATTTCTTCTGAAGAAATACATAAATAGGTAAGTACCATTATCAGCTAAATCTGGTATTCCAGTAAAATAGTTGTTGGACTCCAGAGGGGACAAATGTGAAAGGCTACCCTTGTTTTTTTTCTCTTATCAGAACATACTGTACATTTTCAGAGTGTTATCTCATGTCATCAGGATAGGGCAACATCAGCTGAACCTTTTCCTCTTTTTCAATTGAGCATTATCAGTCCAGTCCAGTTGATATCATACACAACAAAAAGATAACAACAGCAATACTGAAATATGATTTTGCACTCCCAGGTGACTCTCAGTGGAACTAACCTCTTGGCACTTAGGTTTTTACCCTTGAGAAACACTTCAGTAGAAAATAATTCTCTTTTAACCCCTTGCAATACCTGCAAGTGGAAAAAAAACAAGTTTAACAAAGAATCATGTAAAAGAGAAATAACTGATATTCTAGTAAATACAACACAAATCTAATTTAAAAAATAATCTTGTGTCATATAAAGAAATGTTGAGTGCATAAAGACAGTTCTCTCACAGTACATTGGGAAAAAACAGGTACTCAAAGGACACCATACTATGTCAAAGAAATGTTATTTTCTGTACTTAGCTAGGATTATTCTTCCTTCCTTCCTTCCTTCCTTCCTTCCTTCCTTCCTTCCTTCCTTCCTTCCTTCCTTCCTTCCTTCCTTCCTTCCTTCCTTCCTTCCTTCCTTCCTTCCTTCCTTCCTTCCTTCCTTCCTTCCTTCCTTCCTTCCGCCACTTCCGCCACTTCCGCCACTTCCGCCACTTCCGCCACTTCCTTCCGCCACTTCCTTCCGCCACTTCCTTCCGCCACTTCCGCCACTTCCGCCACTTCCGCCACTTCCTTCCTTCCGCCACTTCCTTCCGCCACTTCTGCCACTTCCTTCCACCACTTCCTTCCTTCCTTCCTTCCTTCCTTCCTTCCTTCCTTCCTTCCTTCCTTCCTTCCTTCCTTCCTTCCTTCCTTCCTTCCTTCCTTCCTTCCTTCCTTCCTTCCGCCCCTTCCGCCCCTTCCGCCCCTTCCTTCCGCCCCTTCCTTCCGCCCCTTCCGCCACTTCCACAACTTCCGCCACTTCCTTCCGCCACTTCTTTCCTTCCTTCCTCCACTTCCTTCCTTCCTTCTGCCACTTCCTTCCTCCACCACTTCCTTCCGCCACTTCCTTCCTTCTGCCACTTCCTTCCTTCCACCACTTCCTTCCTTCCTCCACTTCATTCCTTCCACCACTTCCTTCTGCCACTTCCTTCCGCCACTTCCTCAAAAGCCATTATTTTCTAGGTATTTGTGTATTTAGTACCTCAGTTACAGTCTACTTTTTTGGTTGGATTTTTTTTTGCTGCTGGTGTTCATGTTCTGTGTTTTCTCTTGTATCTTTTGAGAGAATATAAACTTTAGGCCTTCATACCTCTGTTGGATTTTCTGTCTGTAACTGCAGCAACTATGTAACAATTTATTCACAATCCATGGACTTTAGAGAAAGACCCATAATTCCCCCATATGTAATAATCTTAAACATGAATAATTCCTTAGGAAATTACATTGAAACTGATGCAGAAAATTATAGCTAAGCTTTGTTTCTCTTATTTTATTTCTATTTATAATTTCAAAAAAGCAGAATTTTTTTTTTTATAAAAGTCTATGTACTAAAGAAGTATGATATATATTGGATGTCCTTGAAAAAATACAAGTAGTGAGCCAGAAGAGGGAGATCTTTTTTGACATAGGAGAACTTCTGTGATATAGATCCTTCCAAACCTATTACTAAATGTCTGTCATTTTCGGCATAATCAAGTAGTCAACTACAAAACCTGGTTTTCATCTTAAGTGTAGAATTTATAAGATGTTCACCAAGAAACCTGAATGTAAATCTATTTGGTCAAAACAGACTTAGGGAAATTAATTTATTTTTGTGGTGTAGTGTCCTGGGGCTCTGCTTCATGGGTAAAAATAACCACAAGGCAAAACAACTTATAGTAGAAGCCAAGGTGAATTAGAGTGGCCTATATTCAAGAAAATATTGCTGATTTCTGCAGAACATATTAACTCAAACTTTACCTGGTCAATCATAATAGGCCTGCAAAATGAGACTGAATACAGTAAAAGACAACTGGATACACAGTGTGAGGAATCTAAAAAAAGTTTCTGTTTAGTCACAAATGTACAGAATAAAATAAATTGGTGTATAGTCTTACCTCTCCCCTTGTCATGTTAAGTCTTGAAACCTCTGGAATTTAATAGTGGTAGGAACTCCTGCCTTTGCTGACATTTATTTTTGGTAATTGCAATACTAATGAATTAAGCTTTTGGACATGTCCTCTACTCCCCAGAGCAATTATTTTATCCTTTCACAAACCCAGACTCAGCACAGTACACAAGCACAGTTTTCTATCTGGTTACTTCTGATGTGGGATGCAATTATTTATGGATGCATAACATGCTTGTTTTATTGAAAAACTGAGTCTGAATATTTACATTACATGTTTCACTTTACCTTCACAAAATGCAGCATCACATAAGTTGTCAGATATCTGAGCATATTGGTAATGTCAAACCATAAGTACTTTGAACAAAAGTTGGGAGGATATTTACTAGTTGAAACTACAGTGCAATAGGAAGTTACTAAGGATGAGACATAAGGAAAATGATGCTTTTAAAAAGCATTAACAAAGTGTAGTTTCTGTACATCAATGGTGTTGTTGAAAATGTAGTTTTTAAGCCTAGCAAACCACACCATGAGTTCACCAGGTTAGCACAGAAAGGTGAAATTATTGGTACATGATATTGTGTAAGCAACATTCCATCCAAGGCCAGTAGTTTGAAGACAGACATGTACTGAAGGTTCATTCCTGCAATACCTAAAATCCCAAGGTCTTCCCATCACTGCTAATATTCAGCCTCGTGCACAAAAAGACTTTGCACTGGAAGTCTTTTCACAGACAAGCCGATGGGAAGTCACCTATCCAAGAAGGGAAAAAGAAGATAGTGAAAAATTACATAGGTAGCTAAGGAAAATACTTAGCTTGGCATCTGGCATGTCATTTTTCAGATTCAGATACCCTCAGTTCCAATACCCAGCTGCTTGTCATTACTCACTTCCTGGTTTTTCAGAATTGTTCTTGTGGTCAGTTAATTAAGGAGTCTGAATTCTCTACAGCTAGTTACTGTCAAAGTCAGGTTTATTAGCCTAATTTCTTTAAAATATTAGATCTTTGTGAACCTAGCTAATTCTGATTAACTAGACTCAATCACAAAAACAGAGATGGGAAGTCCTGTGTGTCCAATCTAGCCAACCATCTGGATTAGGACCAGCTGTGAGAAACAAGCAGCTAACAGCCTACTTCTTGAGAGCAGTTTTTTTGCAGATGATGCACTGAAGAATATATAGCTGTGCTTGCCACCAGCATATCATTGCATTTGATATGATGTTATAACTGCTAATTTCCTTTCTAAGGTGGGTGTGGTATTCAAAGAGCGTGGAAAAGACGCCCACTACAAAGCTTATCTTAAAACCTCTCTGTGTAAGTGGAGAAAAAGAGGTACTTTGCAACGCAGTTCTTCCTCATCATGCAATCTAACATGGGTACGATTAATCTCATTCTAAAAGTTTTGTCAATTCTTAAGGAGAAGGCCTGACTTGTAGAAACAGATGTAGATACCTATGTTGGAGATCTCTAAAGATAGAAGGACTGATCCTAACCTGTGTGTTGTTATGTATAAGCCCCATGAAAACCTGAATTTACAGTACTTTTGTAAGACCGGTCAACACTAACACATTAATTCAACTACCATGGGGGTTTTTTTCCTCTTTCATTTTTCTTTTTTTTTATTTTTCTCTTTCTCTTCTTCTCTCTCTCCTTTTTAATAACTGCATTTTTCTATATTGTAGAAGTCCTAAGTAGTTCTGGGAATGGAGATTTGGACCTCAAAGGTACTTGTATGCATACAATCCTCAGTCTAGCTGAGATCATGGCCAGGCAAGTCGCAATTACTAGCATGCATGGAGTCAAGGAGATTTCTGGCCAGCTGATAATTCTAAACCCATAGCTAAGGTTTTAGGACTCCTCACTTGCCTCTGAAGGCAACTCAATATTCCTTACGCGGTGCTAACTGTCATCAGGTAGAGAAAAAGCAAGAACATTTAAAAAAGACTGTTTTGATTTACTTGACACCCAGTAGCTGACTTGCTATACAGTTAAACTTGTGAAGAAAAATGAAAAATAAACGCGTTTCTTTCTAAAGAGAAACAGAATGTTGTGAATCTGAAAAGAAAGGCATGCAAAGACTCGGGAAAGGAGATAGGATCAAATGAAATGCAAGTGAAAAAAGCAGCAAAAAAGTCCCCAGAAAATGGGGACTAGTAGTGTCTTCGAGAAATGGTCTGTGAGGAAATGAGCTGCATTGCAAAGGACAAAAAGATGCCAAAACAAAACTCACAGATGTTGCAAAAGCTGGGGAAAAAGTCAAGGAGGAAGACACAACTTCGGGGGAAAGATGTATTCGACATGGCATGGACGCTTAAAAACGAAAAAAATAAAAAAAGAAATCTTCCCCATATGCCAGTAAGTGCAGGCACATGAGCAAAGCTTGCCAAAATTGATCCCCACTGAAGGCTAAAAGAGAAAAGAAGGACTTACAAACAGGCTGGAATGGAGATCTCATCAAAGGAATTGCAATTGGAGGAGAAAAAAACGAAAAGTGGGAAATTTGGGCAATTTAGTGACTATAAGAAAAAGGACCAGGATTATATCAGAGCAGTGCAAAAAACCAAAAGATGCCAAAACTAAGCTCACAGACCTTGCAAAAGCTGGGCAAAAAGTCAAGGAGGAAGACACAACTTGGAGGGGAAGATATAAAAGACATGGCATGGATGCTTCAAAAGAAGAAAAAAAAAAAGAAAAAAATCTTTCCCAAAGTCAAAGCCATCAAAAGGCATGGCATGTCATCAAGTGCAGGGACATGCACCAAAGATTCCTCTCTTGGTCCCCATTGAAATCGCAAGATTCCCTTTCCCTTCCCGAAAGGAAATTTCATTTCCTTTCGGGAAGGGAAAGGGAATCTTGCGACCCTGAAAAGAAAGGCTTACAAAGACTCGGGAAAGGAGATAGGATCAAATGAAATGCGAGTGAAAAAAGCGGCAAAAACCCAGAAAATGGCGACTTGTAGTGTCTTCCAGAAATGGTCTGTCAGGAAAAGAGCAGCAATGCAAAGGACCAAAAGATGCCAAAACTAAGCTCACAGACCTTGCAAAAGCTGGGGAAAAAGTCAAGGAGGAAGACACAACTTGGGAAAATATGAGGGACATGGTATGAACACGTTAAAAAATCTAAAATCAAAAAAGGAAAAAATCTTCCCCATATGGCAGTAAGTGCAGGCACATGCAGCAAAGCTTGCCAAAATTGATCCCCGCTGAAGGCCAAAAGAGAAAAGAAGGACTTACAAACAGGCTGGAATGGAGATATCATCAAAGGAATTGCAATTGGAGGAGAAAAAAACGAAAAGTGGGAAATTTGGGCAATTTAGTGACTCTAAGAAAATGGACCAGGATTATATCAGAGCAGTGCAAAAAACCAAAAGATGCCAAAACTAAGCTCACAGACCTTGCAAAAGCTGGGCAAAATGTCAAGGAAGTAGAGAAATCTTGGAGAGGAAGATATGAGGGACATGGTATGAACACTTGAAAAAATCTAAAATCAAAAATAAAAATCTTCCTCATATGCCAGGAAGTGCAGGCACATGAGCAAAGCTTGCAAAAATTGATCCCCGCTGAAGGCTAAAAGAGAAAAGAAGGACTTACAAACAGGCTGGAATGGAGATCTCATCAAAGGAATTGCAATTGGAGGAGAAAAAAACGAAAAGTGGGAAATTTGGGCAATTTAGTGACTCTAAGAAAATGGACGAGGATTATATCAGAGCAGAGCAAAGAACCAAAAGATGCCAAAACTAAGCTCACAGACCTTGCAAAAGCTGGGCAAAAAGTCAAGGAGGAAGACACAACTTGCAGGGGAAGATAGAAAAGACATGGCATGGATGCTTCAAAAGAAGAAAAAATAAAGAAAAAAATCTTTCCCAAAGTCAAAGCCATCAAAAGGCATGGCATGTCATCAAGTGCAGGGACATGCACCAAAGATTCCTCTCTTGGTCCCCATTGAAATCGCATGATTCCGTTTCCCTTCCCGAAAGTAATTGTCTGAATGTCATTTTAATGAGGCACTAAACTGAAATAGCTGCTCAGGTCCAGAAGAAATCTTGAATTTATCTGTTTTATTTTCCAGTTTTGTCATTTGATTTACATTTACCTGAGCCAACATGCTAGTACTTGTTAATTCCCTCTATATGAGATTAAGTCACCAAGCTCCCTGTAATGAAACCCACTCAGCATAATTTGAGAACTCTGTGGTGGTTCAAACATCACAATAACCACATTTGTTTTTAACTCCTTTCACTGCTAAATGAGATTTATAGATTCATCTCTAAAGTATAAGACATCAAGAAACAAGCAAAATTCCACATGATGTGTCAAAGCATATATTTGTTGATTTCTTACCAAGACAGGATTCGTCTCTCCTTTGAATCACAGCTTCACTGATTTTTCACAGGCAAGTTTTGAAGGACAGCATTTCAGACATGTTAGATGCTTAGAACCTTATCAGACACCTGACTGTATTTAAAGCCAACTGCCAAATTCTAAAAGAGGATGGACATAAACAGATGCTTATGAATATCCTCCAAAATGTGTATTGAAGTGTCTTCATTTATGTACATATTGGTTATTATCTCCTCTGAATCACTCTTGAAAGAAGGATTCATATGTTTTTATAATTTTATCCACAACATTCCTATGACCTGTATTTCATCATTATACAACTTTAATAAGGCATAGGTACTACAACACTAGAATTAGAAAATTCCATAGATCTGTTTTATATCAGAATAGATCCCAATTGCAGGATTCCAGATCAGAGTATTTTTGATTCCATGGTGAACATATTCTGATACCATGCATTATTCGAAAATGTTTTAAATTTCCAAGACGCACATTGAGCTAACTTTGCTATTCCAAGATTTCATTTCTATGCAGTAGAATAATAAACACATTTCAACTTTTAAATCTAAAAACAGAGACGAAGAAACCCAGCCATATTTATTCATTCAAAACCGAACTTTAATCTTCCTTCAAAAATATTCATAACGGTATCCATAAGGCCACTAATATAGGAATCTCTCACAAAATTATATAACATGAAAGTCCACCAATCTGGGAAAAAGACAAATATTTGTTGCTGTGAGATTTTGAACATGAAAAGGCACTGTGGATAGTTACTATTGTAACACAAATCTGTACTCTAAATTTAAAATATATTTGTAATTGATACCCAGTATTAAACCCATGCAGAATCATGAACATGTAAATGACTGGAAAACAAGTTCAAAAATCAGTCTTTGCTTTGCATTTGTGACTGTCAAGATCAGTATGAATGGCTTGGCCAGTTTTAGAATTTCTTCCCAGCTGTGCAACACTCTTAGACTTCTAAATTAGGCCATCTTTGGCAAATCAATAACCATTTACATTTGGAATACAGTAGTCCTCATCAAAAGAGGCCAGGTTGTGGGAAAGTAATTACCCTTAATGTGGAAGAGAACAAGAAACCAAATCAGCAAAAGAAAGACACATTAATGAATCCTTTTTCCAAAACTTCAAGCGGGAGGGGAAAATAACTTGGCTCAAGTTAACATCATAATAACCATTTGCATCATGAGACAGACAGGAACTTAGTTCTTCTAACTTGAACCAAGCACAGGGTTTGACATTATTCCTGAAGAATAAACATAAACATTTCAAGGCTCTAGTCCCTGGAAACAGTGAAAGCACTTGGCTTCATTGCTGTCTCTAGAGTCTGGAAAGATCCCTTTTGAATCACTGTCAAAGGGGAACAGTAAATGTTTACTGATTTCCAGCTATGGTAAAATATTTTGCTTCCAGGTTTTTTCTATCCAAGATGTTGAATTATCTAACACTTAGAATCAGTCCTTCAAAACACATATTTTTTTTGAGTAACATTTCAAGACTATAAAGTGTGGGAGCAACACCTAGAAAAGTCACCAAAATAAAACTTGACCATTACAGAGAGTTCTTTTTTCTGTAATAAATGTACACAGTTATTCACATTTCTGTATCAAAAAAATATAGCAATGGGAGCACTTTCAAACAGGGAGTATTTTGTTGACTACCTGCAGAAAGGAAGTTTTGAATTGGTAGCAGAAGTGATTTTAATCACTGAAGTTTTATTCTAGATATAAAGACAGCAGTATATTTGCATCTTGAAACTTCAGACAAGCTTACATGGACAAAACTGCCACAGTCCCACTGATGAATGGTACTTTTAGAGATTTTTTTATCCCCTTTTCTTAATTTGAAAATTAATGAAAAATAAAAATGCCTTTTAGGGAGAGGAGTTCCATTTTCTTTTCTTCCTATCTTCTGCAGACATCAGAAGGCAGGCAAAAACCTGTAGAATTTGTTATACTACAAAAGTATAAGTAACTAGTGTACACAATGAAAAGAAAAATGGGTTGACCTAATCTAATTATTCCCATAAAATGTCTTTCACCTATATTTTGAGTATTTCAAATCATGTTTAAAATTACATATAAGTATCTTCAGAAGAGCCACTGATTGGGAAATAAATTCAATAAACTTTGCCAGAAGTTTAGATTTACATGTCCTCTGAGATGATTTACAAATATATCTCCAAGGAAAGAACATTTTATATAAAACAATTACATTAAAATTTAATGAACTTTGATGTTCTGTTCTGCATGGTAAACTTCCATATGTCATTTTAGTAATGTCTGGTAGCAACCAAAATCCTCTAATAAGGTATTTAAATGCCATGGCTGGGACATTTTTAGTTATCCATATTTAATGATTGTAATATTGAACTACTATGACTTTTATTTATTCATTATTTAAAATAAAACTCCTTAACCTTATGACACTTTGAATCAAGCAGTAGATCCAAAAATAGAAGTCCGGTGATTTCATTAAACATTGAGGGCAATTATAAAGATTAAAAAATTATAAAATGGGAGAGGTTTTCACGTCTTATAAGTCAACATATATTGTCTTTTCCAGCTGTAATTGTTTAATGTGGAAAAAAATAGCTTTCAGTTAACACAGACTTACACAAGATGGCAAAATTATTTCCATTTATCATCTCTATAATGTATGCATAGGAGTGAGAATGGTTATGAATAGCTTATCTTTTCTTTTTAATTTTTTTTAATATAGAAAGTAACTACTGATTAAATTTTCAGTTCATGAAGGACCAGCTGGTTCTTTGAATAAAATAAGAAACCACAGAGCATCCAAACAGAACATCCCATCCCAGTGCTCTGACCTGTGCAAACAAAATACAAAAGTCAGTTTGAGTGACAAAAAAAAAAGTTAAATCAAATTTTTCAAATGAGGAAAAATGTAAGATGCGTAAAGCTCTTAAAAAAAGCCTTGCAAAGTTTGCACTTTCAAACAGAATTCTCTCAATAATTGTTTCTCTGGTAAACTGAAATATAATTCTCTAAAGCTAAATTTCTCTCTTACAATAGCTTCCTGTTCTGCTGATCCACATACAGATATTGTGTTGCTATGACTTTTCTAATATTTACATTGATATCTTTAGATCAGTAATGACATCTAAAACTACTATACTGGCCTAAGACTACAAAATATAATGTAATTTGCTTTGTTATACAGTTAAGCTATACCTGCTTAATTTATTGTTATTTCTGAGCTATTGAAGTTGTACCAGATCAGAGTCTGACTTGTCAGGCATTTCCATGTAGCGTATTTCAGACATAGCTTTTCTTGTTCACTTTTCCTATCTGCTTTTCCTGCTAATTATTGTAGTGAGCAGAAACTGACCCCGGTGAAAACTCAGTATGCTTAAATCACTATTTAAAACCTTGCTCCCATGTAGTTTCTGAGGTGAATGACTTATTTTTACCTCCAATGCAGTGTAGTGAAAAAGCAAGATTTTTTTCACCCTAAATATACAAGTTTAGTTTCCCCAGAAATATCTGCATATTTTTGTCTTTTGTTTTTTAACACTGCTGTATAAGTGGAGTACAAAACTGGTAATGGTCAAGTGAATTCTCCCAGCTGAAGACTTAAGTCTCCAAGGATGTCAATCAGGAATCTTTCATGAGCTCTGTATTCTTGTGCATGCAAAATTTTCTGCTGACAAAAATCCTATGTTGACAAGCTTTAGCAACTGCATTGCTGCAGCTTCGTAACTTTCCTGTGTTATACTAATTTTAAAGTTAAATAATTTCTATTTCAGAATGGAACTAAATCTCTATATCCTGTTGTTCCCTATAGCAGGTATGATATTTTTCAAGTACTATTGTCTATCACAAAAAAATCATAAGATATATTATTTATAGCTTAAAACAATGCTGCTGCCAAATGGTGCATTCTAACTCTAGGAGAAGTTTTTGACCATCAAACATGTACAGTTAATATCTGTTTGTCCTCATTAAACACTGCTGCTCTTAAAAGCTTTTGCTAGTATTAATATAATGTGGTTGAAAATTACTTTAGCACCTTTCACTGATTTAGTATTTCAGAT
The DNA here is from genome assembly GCF_012460135.2 of Molothrus ater. NCBI lineage: Eukaryota > Metazoa > Chordata > Aves > Passeriformes > Icteridae > Molothrus > Molothrus ater. The sequence continues at coordinate 134,752,019 of NC_050478.2, forward strand.
AAGTGAATTTCTACAAACAATAATTGAATGGAAAAATTCTGAAATCTCTTATTCTAAGACCTGTTATTTGAAGGACTGTAATAGTCACCTATTTTGTACTACACTCTGTACAAACACTAGCATATGCTACAAAAAGAATCCTGTTTTGGGGCCATTCTGGGACCATATTTTGGTCTCAGTTGAAACATGCATTTAAAGATACATTTTAAATAACAGACTATCTTTAATACACCGAGTAAAGTCAGCTAAATTGTAGTACATTTAATAAAACTTCTCTATTAAGTGACCAAGCAGTAGAAACATTTCTTTCCTAATTTCTTAACACTACCTGACCATTTTTGCTGACATTTTTTATTTGCACATTACTGAAATTTCTAATTCAGCAGCTTTTCTGGAAACATAAACCAGCAAATTTGTGCATAGAAAATAAAATCATTGAAAGGTAAATGGGATGGAGCAAGAAAAATAAAGCTGTTTTCAGATTTTTGAGGTTCTGTTTCCATGAGTACCTCAGATTGCTTCGCCAATTCACCAATTGTGAATACCACAATTGGTATTCACCAATACCAAATGTATTATTCATCATAATACTCAGTAAAACACAGTAATAGCAGTTAGAAGAGTTGCAGTTCAGTCATGAATCAGCACATATATATAAGTATGCAGCTGGCCTAGTCATAATAAATTAATCTACCAAAACAATTGATATGACACAGAATTATGATCTTAACTCAAGATTAAGTGTCATTGAAATAAGAAAGATGCCAGGTAAATGGACATTCAGATTAGGTCTCTCTCACTCTATTTGAATCCATTGTGTTTCTGACAGTTTCTGTTATGTTCATCAGCATGCTTTGTGATGGAAATGGGTAGGATGTTTAAACCCCATCACGGTGGCATAAATACAGCAATGACGTTAATTTAGTTGAATCTAACATATCTAGGAGGGGAGCACTAAAACCAGTGATGCAATGTTTTCTGGTGGGTAAAGCAATTCAGATCATCCTTTACTTTGACACAACATGTTCAAGGGATATATATCCAAACATATTTTCCAGTTTTTCATTTTTCTGCAAAGATAATAAATATCATGACCAAATAAGAGAATTTATTAAAACTGCAAAGAAAAATGAAACAAGAAATGGAATATGTTATCCATAACTGTAGTTTAATGTAACTGATTTTAGGAATTCATTTGATATACATTTCTCTTCCATCAGCTCGGAAAATGTGGGGGCTTTTGGATAACATTTATTGTTTTGGTAGAAGTTGCTTTGATTGTGCTCTTGTTTCTTTCAGAAACATCAGATGGGAGAATTTCCTTCTATTAAACTTCATGATCTGGTTCAGTACCATAAAATTCTTAAAAACATGAGCAGGCACCTGATAACACTGTATTTTACTATTTACACTACTATTTCTTCTTTGTTCTAAGTACTTTTAAACTATATTTACTAGTTCATTGTTAACTACAGAATAAATGTTACCAACTTTATTTAATAGATAGGCATACTGGGGCAGCAGAGCATTGACTTTTAGTAAGAGCTAGTGTACAGGTTTTAGTGGGAATGGACTTCCTTTTTTTATAGCAGATGGTATGGCGCTGCATTTTGGAATTGCTGAAACAGTGTTGATAAGTCAGAGATGTTTTAGCTGAGCAGTGCTTACACAGCTGCAATGCCTTCTCATCCCATCACAGTGCTGAGGAGGCTAGGGGTGCACAAGAATTTGGGAGGGGACACAGCTAGGACAGCTGACCCAAGGGATATTCCAGATCCTGTAGTCTCATGCTCATCATGTAATGCTGGGGAACAAGAAGGAAAGGTGGGCAAGGGAAGTTCAGAGTGAAGAAATTGTCTTCCCAAGTAACCAACAGACACAATGAAGCCCTACTTTCCTGGAGGTGTTTGGACACTTGCCTGCCCATGGGAAGTGGTGAAAGAACTCTGGAGTTTCTTTGCTTGCTCACGCAGCAGGAGTGGCTCTGTGGGCTTAGCTGCCTACTGGAATTAAACCACCACTCCACATCTCTCAACTTCAGATGATTGAATCAACTGGAGAATACATTTACTGTCTTTCTAAGTGCCCTCATTACTTTCTACTTTCAATATATTTTATAAAGCAATTTTGAAAAAAAAAATGATTCTTTAAGTTTCAGACCAGGGAAAAACTAAAATGTCCAACTTTGACAGTGTAGGTTGTCATCAAAATATTATTGGATAGATTGCTCTAGTTATTCCAAGGTCTTGAAGAGAAAAAAAAAAAAGTGTTCTTTTCCAAATGTGTTTTTTTATCATTGACAATCATAGACCAACACTTAATGATATGAAACATCAGGGTAAATTTAAGCTAAATGGTAGAATCACATGTAGAACATGGATTTTTAGTGTTTTGATAGTCTGCATTCAACAGAAACACTGTAGTGCTGGAGGCAGCAGCTGTACAGAAAGTGAGATTACACGAGGGGAGAAATCCTACATTATGCAGATAATCTGTAGTGACTGTCTTTTATCAAGGAGTTGTTGATATTGGTCCCCTAAGCACTCGTCAGTCCAGCTACATGTGTCAGCTGGGTGACATTTGCTCTTCATTGGCCTCTTCAGTACCTTTGGGCCTGGCTTGGGGAATGAAAGAATGGAAAATACTCTTGTTTTTTGAGAACTGACTTCCTTAGAGCTTACAGATGTCCATGGGCCACCACTTGTACTTAGTAATAAAACTTTGGTACTGTATTGTATGAGTCACTTCATTGCAATCAGAAAATGACTCTGTCTTTGAGAGTGGTTCCAGAAAATGTCCTACACTGAATACAGAACAAGGACTGAATAACTGATTCCAAGTAGTAAAACCTCTTTTATTTCTAGCACTTCATTTAAATTTAGATGAGGAAAAGATAGTCCTTTCCTTGCACAGCTAACTTTTCCATGACAACTTGAATTACTTTTCCAGCAGATTAATGTAATCTGGAGTTTTTAACTGAAATATATCATTGCAAAGCCTCCTTGCTCTAGGTTGCCTCTATATTGACTTCATGGGACACTGATTTGGAGAGAGGAAACACTGAATCTCTGCTCAACCATGAACAGACTGGTCTGACCTCTCGAAGTGCAGCTACATGTCCATTGTCATTTCATGAAGGGGCAACCTGGCTGCCCAAACCACTGCATGCGTTGCCTGTAGCACAGCAAACAATGTCACTGAACTGGGAACCCCCCACCCACTTCTTATGGGAGGATGCAAAGCCTGCTTAAAAACATGTTACAGAACTGAGGCTTTCATCACCCATGGATTTTGGAAGCTAACAGATATGCATTTTCCTGCTAATCTTCACCTATCTTCTAGCCCCTAAATTAGGCTTCTACAGGGACTTTTCTTCAAGACTTACAGGATGAGGTAACATCTATAAATTGAGAGAATTAGAAACTTTGAGCTCTGAAAAAAAAGTTTCCTGGTTAAAACTGGCACTGTAGTTTCTTGATACGAAAAAAACAGTACTGATTCAAGGTGATTCATTATTATCTTTACTAAATTATAGAAAAAAATGATTTAATTAATTTGTCAATGTTATAGGTGCTATTACCACAATAGACAGTACAAATCCCGTCCTCTACTCAATATCCAGAGGGAATCCATGAAGTACCAGAGACAATGAATGAACCAAAACAGGGAAGTCATGGCTTAGGCGAGGAGGTGAGAACATTGACTGCATGTAGATCATGGCTACTCTTGTCAAGGGAAAAAAAGCCTAAAAGAACAAAAAAGTTGTAGTTGTAAAATTAGTTTTTAATCATATCGGTGAGGAAGAAATTGAATTTTGTTCAAGTAACTAGTAATCATATTTGAATTTAATATTGTAATACAAATTTAAAATAAATGTAATCACTACTTTAGTGAATGGTGACATAAGATTTAATTCATCATATAAATAATTCTGAACAACATTCTTTGCTTGCTTGGCACTTTATTTTTGCTTTATTTCTCCCTAAAATACTCTTCTTTCCAATCTTTTAAATGCTGCTCATGAAATTCATAAAAAAATTAATGTCGTAATGATGGAGGGGGAAGGAAATAATGTTCAAAGACCTAAGTTCATTTTTTTATTACTCCAGATCCAAGGAGACAGGTAAACATTTGTTAAAATTTTGGAGTTGCCAGAGTTTTTAATGTTAAACACATGCTTGAATTGTTTGTTGGATCCCATGCCTACAACAGAACCGTCTTCATGTGTAGTTTGGTAACAAAACAAATGCAGCTATTGAAGAGAAAATTATTATATCTTCATGTACTTATGTACTATTTAAAAATATTTGATTCATAAATTTACAGAATATCTCTTGTCTTAAAATGTATTGGACTAATAGTACTTGAGATTCGAATTTCCTTTCTTCTGCTTTTAGGTAAGTTTGGTCAGCACTGGAAATTTCTTTTTTCACACTTTTCTCCAAAATTTAGCCACCATTTTCTTTATTCTTAGTGCTTCATTTGTCATATGATTTTGGTTCAATCTTCTCATTCCTAAAGGGTCCATGCACACAATGGCAGATCAATCCAATTCTTATGCCTATGAGACACTTCAGGTGGGAAAAACCTCACAGAAGTCACTTTCAATCCCACTGCCCAACACTTGCTTGTGTTTCCTGTCTGCTATCAAATCAAAAATTCTTTGGTTTTTTTTTTATTTCTTTTGCAGATCTCTTGGATCAGTGACTGTATTTTAGCATTATCTTGTTATAACAGTGTAATAGAGTTCCAGAAAGTTCAAATTAAATATAAAGAATTTTTTTTTCCTGATCTCTCCTCTCTGGTCAGTAACTTTGATACAGTGATTTCTGAGAGCTATTCTGAGATACAATTGAGTTCCCTAAATTCAGTTTACAGATTAACTTAAAGAGCGTATGAGGGAAGTAGCCCATATGCACTACAGTGAAAGAAAGAAATGCAATTTTTAATAATTTAATATGGTTTTTTTTAGCAAGCCTCTTCTGATAATGCTTACAATCTTTTAAAAATACTAAATTGAGTATTTTTGTTGTGACTAGCTTGTGACAGCTCTGAATCTATTGTAAATACTTGTGCTGTCATAAAGCATGGCTGCAAGCAATCCCCATATATATATTCATTAGTAGGTGAATGAATTGACATAATAGCTTTCACTCACTTTCTGCTTCACTTTGCATTATTTTTTCCCAGACAAATGTAAAAAATATTGATTGCTACAGTCATTTTTAGAGTATTATACTACTTTGTATTCTTAGTTAATGTGTTAGTATGCAATGAGCCATGCAGCAAAATTAATACTCTCATCATAATCTTGTTCAAATCTAATTTCCT